>NW_020537324.1:4224471-4239714 GCF_003426905.1 Ctenocephalides felis
CGGCATCGTCTCACCGCCGCCATGTGCGGGGGCGAGTAGAGATTTAGCGATTATATGATTCATAAAGGCCGAAGAATGAATAGGAATTACGATTGAGGATTAAATTCGTAATCCAACCGAGAGGGTACAGTCGCGCCAGCCAGCGCCGATGATACGCAGATAGTCGAGGAAAAATATCGATACTGAAGACTAAAAATATAGAATCGGTGATAAAGAAATTTGAATGATGATAGAAATATCGATGTCCAATGATGAATGTGCTAATCAGTATCGACTAAGCGATTGGCCTTGCGACTTGTTATTGCGAACGCAAGGCGAACTGGAAATTGCAATCGTTTGAAGTCAAACGGAAGACCAGTCGGAATCATTGGTATGTCATCAAACCGCCAGAAATTTTTGATTGAATGGTGAAATTCAAATCCTACATCGACGAATGCAAATTTGTCGAAGTCGGTTCGTGCGTTCTGGAGTTATTTCGTCAGAAAGAAAAACCGACTTATTTTTATATATATAGAAGATTATTGCAAATTGGTCTTTTCGAAAATTATTATATTATTAACATTTCGTGTAAAAACTCTACCTACAAGCAAAATTTAATACTGTTTGTTATTTTACTATTACTGTATTTTCTGTAAATTAATAATTGAATTTTAATTTTTCGACAGATTTTTTAAGTTTTGAGCAGCATTGAATAAAAAAAATCGACAGAGCTAAAAGTTTAGAGTTCTAATATTTTTTTCAAAGTATAGTGTTAGTATAGATAGTAAAGATAGATAGGTGTACTGCGCGTTGCCAAAATGTATTAAATTAATTGGTATAATTTTTCTCGTAGGCCTCTAAAATTTCTGGCTGGTCAGTTTGGATACAAAATCTACCATTATACCAAGTTTCATCAAAATCCACCACAATCAACGCGTGAGTTCTCCTTGTTAGTTTTCGTTCTATCACTACTTTCAGCAGCTGATATCGAAGCGGGATATTTATTCCGATGTACCTACGTATGTATGTGTCTTTATAACCCATGGATCGGATTGCACAAAGATTTTTTTCTACGGGTTTCCGCTTCTTTTATTCCAGATTCGGTGCGTGTGTCGGATTAAAATTGTTTATAATGATAGATGATATCGGATTCACTTAATAAAATTAAAATATTTGATTCAAATCATTCCGGTTTTAACATCCCTTAATCATTGTCACTACATTCTAGAAATCTTAAATTTTACTATTGATTTTATTGAATTTTATTATATTTCATTTAAAAACTTGTTCACGGAAATATATGACTTTTTAATTAAATATGTGATTTCCTAGTATTATAAAACGCATGATCTGTTTTGAACTACAAGTTGCTCATCAAAATAAGGATCGATACAAATAATAGTTTTTAATAAGCGTTATTTATATTATTAATATTACTTTTTCCTTTTTTTATTCCAATGTGATCATTCCTCCACAAGTGTGTGCATCAGTATAGGTGATGTGTCTATACTAATGTTAGTACGTTGTGAGCTTAAGGGAATCATCAAAGGCGGATTAGGCTAAGAATAAAATCCGTCCGGCAGGACTGCAAGGGAGAAGAGATGTGGATTTGAAACGTTTTTATCCCGCAACCGTAAAACGCTACAAGCTACCCGTCTTCTTTCGATTAAAACGAGAGTACTATCTGCCATTCGTCCTAAAAAGCACCTTTTCTATAATGTTATAATCCGTAGTAAGCATCGTATCATTTTGGAACGATAATAATCTACTATATGGCATTAGATTTTTTTCATCTGCTGAATTATTATCTAGGAATAAAAACTTTGGGAAAAATACAGACAACTGGGTAACACATGGACAAAAATATGAATTAATGATGTAAATTTTATGATAGTGCAATTTTATATTACAAGTCAAAAATGACGAACATGCACAATTCTGTATATTGAAACGTCTAATCGGGACAAATATATATTTTAATATCATTAAGATCCTATAAAAAACAGTAAAGTCGTTCAGTAACTTTTAATATTATTTTCATATTTTTTAGTGTTAGTTGTTCATCTGAATTTTAATCCATTACAAAATAAATATTTTACTAGCTTTGTTCTTTTCCTGTTCTTATTACAACTTATCCACCAGTATTACGACGCACACAACGCTCGGCCAGTTTTTAAAATCTCCTCGTTGATTTTTTTATGCGCGATTATGATGTTAATCATTGTCTTTTAATCGCGCCTAAGCCGCGAAAAAAACGGCAGAGACGCTTTTTAAAATAATGTTTCTTTTAGTTGTTTCTTTTTTATTTAAAAACGCGTGCTGTTAGTCGCTCGCTTTTTTCATACTAATACTTTTATAATGATGAAAGCTGGCTGCATCAAACAGAGGTAATATATTCATAATGATGTGCAGGGGTATAATTCGAGGACGGTTTGAATGGCAAACTTGTAGAACCTGAGTCGTATTCAAGTTCTTTAATATTTATACTAAAATTGCACGCAGATGAAAACATTTTTAATATTCATCATTATTAACCATAAAATGAGAGTTGACTCGGTTGACATGTGGGAAAACATTGACGATTCGCTTTTAATTAATTTAGTACAAGAGTAATAAATTATTAATATGCTGTAATAATTTATTAAGGTGTTATGACCAGTGTACTATATACTGTACATACTAAATATTTTTGCAAACTACAAGGTGGTTGTATTTGTGAGTTGAACATAGTTTTATTAAGGCAAATTCGTCCAGCACACATGCGAGGTGACACGCGGGCGGATTGGATTTATTTTCAATCTGATAAGATTCAAATAAGGATTAGAGCGAACGAGACGGAACTGCTTCGGCTTAGCGGATTCGGAATAAACCTACACCAACCAACCAACCAACCAAGTCGGCGGCGACACACGAATCTCCGCACATATGCATCGAGTGGTAGTCGTTGTCTGCGCCTAGTGGCGGACCGAGGAAGAAAATTGATGAAAAACTCAATAATTTGAAATTTTTCTAGAGTTTCTCTATGAATAAGATAAATATTTTATGCTAAGATATTAGTATAATATATTAACACGTTTAGGAATACTATCTGAACTACAACAGGATTAGAGGTTTCCCACATTTCTGTTGTTTATGCCATTTTATAATTTTTATAATTATTCTATTGACCTTTGCGATAGTTGCGCAATACAATTTTTGATGAACTACAATACCTGTTTATTTATTGTAAAACTGTTTTTTTAATATATAACTTTAATTCTCTTAATGCTTTTTCAAAACAACAAATTTGTTACATGAACAAAACTCGTTTTTTAGTGTTAAACATATATAATCACAAACAGACAAGTGAAATATGTTAATGAATTCATATGTACAATTGTGTAATGAACTAATTCATTTAATAAAATATATCTACTATGTTTCCTGAAAAGAAAGGAAAACTGAATCGGACCAGTTCTGCAAAAGGAGTGCCTCCTGCGCGACGTCGTCGAGAATAAAATAGAAAGACTGAAAGGAATGGCCAGTGGCGGATTAAGCTTTTTGCCGCCCTAGGCCCTATCTGATCAGGCGCCCTTTTTAACAGACAGTTTTTTACTTTTTTTAATTAAACTATAATTTTATTCTAAATTACTTAAATACAACTTTTAACTTTGCGTAAAGTACTCGTAAGTGATAGTAATCGCAAAAGATCGAAAATGAAAATTTTTGCATATTTTTACGTTTCACATTTCTAAACAGTTTGGCATACCTTAAAAAAAATTGATGTGTGTGTATGTATGTATGTTTCATTCTCATAGATAAGAAAGGTCTGATTAGTTTTTTGCTAAGACAGGTTTAGCCGGGAAATACAGAACAAAAGTGCAAAAATTGCAATTCAGTTTTTGAAAGAACCGAGAGGCTGGTTTTACTTAAATAAAAAAAATTACTTGTACTAAAGGAATGAATAATTACCTAAATTTTTGGGAAGGCAGGTTTAACGGTCGACCAAGCTATTTTTTGTAATTAGTAAAAGAGTGAAAAAATTCGTCAAAGTTTTAGCTCACAATTTTAAGTCGATTTTAAAAATTCAAAAACCATTCGAAAAATTCAAGTTTTTTTTTAAATTCTGAAATAATTCGATTATTTGAAAATTTTAGATAATTTAATTTCTCAAAATTTTGAAACCAGTGGACTTGCCTTTTCGGAAAACTAATCATTTCTTCATATCACTAAAATACCACGAACAAAATATTTTTGAGTCATTCCAATCGAATGATCTGTACTCTCAAAACTTCATGACCACTTTTGCACCTTCTGCGCTCTGTATCTCCAAAAATGCTAAACCTGCCTTTGGCATAAACAGTACGCCTCTCAGTCAAAGCCAAGCGAATATTTTTGATTCATTCATGGCGATTGATGCTTGCAAAGGACATTTAAACTATCTAAGAAGTAAACTTTGAAAATTAAAAATCTTGGTACGGAATGATTCAAAATAATAAAGACAAATTTGTAAAATTAATAATTTTTTAAAAAAAAATCTAATAATACGATGTCAATGATCATTTTTTTTCACCGAATAACACCTTTTTGGTTATACAAAACGCTGATCATGCTCTCGCAAAATTTTCGATATTTCTTATTTCGTCATACAAGTAAAAAGTGTCTGAATTATTCAAACGGGAACGCTCCGTTTTTTGAAAAATTGAATTAGCATTTTTTTAACTCTTTGCTCCCTATTCCGAAACTGTGTCTTTGCAAAAAACTAATCAGCACGTCTTCCCGAATGCCAATTGGCAAAAAATTGTAACCGCATAAACACATGCATACATCCATTTTTTCTAAGGCATGTCAAAATGTTCAGGAGAACTTGAAGCGTAGAGATATATAAACAATTTTATTTACGATTTTTTAAGATTATTATAACTTAGCCTTCCTGAAGTTGAAAAAAATGCCAATTGGAGGAAGCATACCAAATTGTCAGATATTTTAGTTTAAGATTCAATTTTATCCTACAGGCATATTTAAAAAAATATATTTTCACATACAAAAAAATGACATAAATTAATTAATAATAATGAATATATTATGTTAATACACCATTGTTTGATTTAATACCGAAAATAAAACTAGAAACAATCGAACAGTTTTTAAAGCGTTTTAATTATAAGATTCTCCTGAACAAAATTACAAAAAAGGAACAGTTTTTCAATATTTCTTCAAAAAATCTTATCAGTTTGATAATTATTATATTAAATATGTTACATCAAGAAAATATCAATGCGGCACCCACGAATAATAAATTTGATTAGAAAACGCATTACGTTCTATTTCATCGAAAATGATCTCTAAATTTACAAAAAAAAAAAAATCAGGATCTATCCTTAAAATGAATTGTCGTGTCATTTCATCGAGTTTAAAAGTTTTACATTTTGAAAAATTTGCCGCCCCCTAAATTATGCCGCCCTAGGCCCGGGCCTCACGGGCCTATGGGGTAATCCAGCACTGGGAATGGGAAGAAGAAGAATGCAAATGATTGACAACAGGGAACTGAACACCAAAGCGCAGGGTCAGGAATGCATGAAAGCAGAAATTTGTTAAATCCAAATACATGAAAAAAAAGTTTAAAAGGGGGATTGGTCGAATAGTGGTAATGGGGAATGATAGGCGACAAGTAAGGGAATTGTTTATTTGTGGTGGCTCTCATTTATTACTACCATTTATTATTTTTATCTATTATGTGAATGCGTTTTACATCAGCCTAGTGCACTACATCGTCCGGATAACGCCGTTCGCACATGGCGAAAGCGCCGTGTCTCTACTTGAGAAGCAAACGCAGCAACGGCGCTGTGTGTGTGCGCGCATATGGAGAGCGTTCTATCCGTTTATTTGGATTCGGATAATCCTATCAGGGGACCTGAATCCTACATCCAGCATAAGCTTACAATACATACATACACACACCGAACCTATGCACGTATAAAGGACACATACTGTACAAAAGTATAATCTTGAAAGGAAAACTGTTATAGTTATTTTATACTTTTAGTATTTGACTAGGTGATATTTGCGAGAAACTTGGAAATATGGAAAAATCGATAGTGCAGTGGGTAAACTAATTGTATTTATGTCCCAAATAAATGTGAAAATTTGTAAAAGATAAAATAACCGTCAATAAAACTTATTTCGAAGACCGTGATTTATGGCTGCGTTGGCGTCCGGGTCGAAGCGCCAATGCTAAGCCTATAAAATACAGGCTGTAAAAATAATTGATAATGAAGGCAGTAAAATTAAAGTTTTAAGAACTTTACATTACTCACATAATAAATCTTTTAATGTTCAAAATTCATGTACACCTGATACATGATAAGAAAACCTCAAATGACATCACTTACATCAAGAATTATAAATACCCCAAAATATAGAAATCAATCACATCAATTTCTATTTGTAAAAAATGCATATGCATGTAGATCAAATGATTTTTTGGCACCCACGTCATAAATTTAGGAATTATGAATTC
This sequence comes from Ctenocephalides felis, assembly GCF_003426905.1. Classification (NCBI taxonomy): domain Eukaryota; kingdom Metazoa; phylum Arthropoda; class Insecta; order Siphonaptera; family Pulicidae; genus Ctenocephalides; species Ctenocephalides felis. The sequence continues at coordinate 4,230,950 of NW_020537324.1, forward strand.
ACGAACAAAAAACACCCGACTTAGGACTGCCATAAAACACTATCCAGCATTTTATTCCTCCTATCATTGTGGTGAGCGCGGTTCGTGCAAGAAATTCCGATAGATATAATAAATATTTCAGATTTTGAAATTTATTAATTCATGCATGCATGTGGCACCTGTATTTATAGATAATCCTTTAACAAAAAAATCGTCATCGCATCTCCTCGGGCATTGTGCCCGTCCACCGCCACGTCACTGATATTTCCTTTTTATTATAAATCGGATTAAGGATTCGGCACGGTTTTAATCTATATACATTTTTTTATCATAGCCCACAGAGCAAACGCTAAACCGTTGCGACAGATCACAATGGAATCAGAGAACGCGTTTTAAAATATGGGTAAACCTATACGGAAAAAGAGACCTGTGCGTGTTCGCATATGCGTCATGTAGAAATAACGAAAAATGATTCAATATTGAGGTTGCCGGGGTAAATAAAAAGCGAAATATCGTCAAAGAAATGTATACATCATAAAGATATATATTACAGAGGAGTGATAAAGTGTAAACTATTATAAGAAACACCCATGTGTATTATTGGGTTCATCAGGAAAAAATAGTATTCGATTAATTGTAATACTATAATATGATACAAGTGTATTATATGTCAGAGCAATTCGGAACTGATCCAATAATTATAATGTTATACTTTTCTTATTTCCTTAATAGTTTCATATGACATTTTCCTCTATGTGAATGTGTCCCTCTCCTCGTATATTTTGTTCGTCTAATAAAAAGGTTCGCGTTACGTTTGTGTTCCGCGAAGCCGATCCGCTCTAATCCCTTTGACGGCGTATCCCTAATCCTAATATAAGGATTAAGTAGGACGGATCAGTCCGCACGCAATGCCAACATGCGCGATCGTTACCGCGGAAAACTATAGGATTCGACTGTAATAAGAAACTTTTTCTTTTAAATAGTATTTAGAAATAGAAAACTCCTTGGTGTAAATCCTAAGTTTGATACTAGGCTCCGAGAAGACGTCTGAGAGGGCGTCCATTAATCACGATTTTTAAGGATTTTTGGAACTCCTCCCACTTGGTGATACATGGTAATACATGAAATTAACTGTTCTCCTTCCCCACTCAACATCACGTGTTGAGTTTTTTATTTAGAATTTTATTTCGACAAATTGTATGTTTATTTGCAATTTTAATGGGTAGTAAGGCCCTAGCACAGGTTCGTGAGCTGAGTTAATCTACAACTCGATTCAGGGAAACAGTGTGAGAGATTTCGCATTGCCCTCACCACAGTGCCCGAAATTAGGCTTATTTTTACTTGGAAACATATTTTGATCTATAATTTCAAGTGAAAATGGGCATCGCTGCTGTCTGATGTCAGATTGCCATCGGTACTGCAAAAATACCAATAATATGTAAGGCCATATAATAAACTATATCAGCCAAAAATCGATCAATATTCTGCAACATGTAAATATCCATGTACATCCCTTATACATTATTAATTCAGGATTTTTATTTCAACGAATTACATGATGTGTGTATGTGAGTGTGTCTCCATGTATGTATGTATATAGTATTATACATGTATCCTATTGCTACATTCCGAATATCACGAATGAGATAAACCCGCACGCACACACCGCCACACACGTGCCGGCTAGACAAATCCGCGGATTAAGCTCGGGGATTCATCAGAGCGACTCGCGGATTTACACTTGGATCTGATCGCTCCCTTTCCCGCCGATGTTCCCGCTGCCGCCTCTCTGACCCTGAACCGACGCCCGACTTTACCTCATAGTAGAATACATACAACGGTACACAAAAACACACGAAGATTTATTAGTTGTACTTTGATTTTAAATAGACTCATTGGAGAGGACTGATATATATTGGTGATGGGAAATAGTAAATTATATTTTGTAATAACGTAACTGTATATGCATATTACAATTTTTTATAGATTAGCACATATGAAAATTCTAAAAATCTAAACAAAAATCTGAAAATCGTACATGTATCAAATTTCTGATATTTAAATATCTTTTGAATATCCAACCAGTTGCTTTCCAAAAAACTACTAATCCATTTACGATTACACAAAATGTTAATGCTAATGTAGTCCCAGTATTATAACTTCAAAGCTCTATTACATTTTGATTGACGATTTATTTGATATGATTTTTTCGCCTGGCCTTTCAAATGAATGTGTATTCCAATTCGCGTTAATCAATAAACGTTGGCGCACATTATATCAGTTGTACTAATGATTTTTGGATAAAACCAATGAATTTCATCCCTTTTCATCCAGCCTGGCATATGTGTATATATTTGTGCAATATTAATCGCCATATCCCCGAATGCGTACAACATATCAAAAATCATGCAATCAATTAGTTGTGAAGACCACAAATGGAATTATTAAAACGTTTTGTAATCCTTAATTCAATTCATTATGGCGTGCAGATAATGTGGCTCAAAATTTGCGTTATTGATGATTATATAGAATGCGATATTTTATTCGAATAGCAGGGAACATTTTATACATAACGGTATTACGCATTAATTTAGCCCGCGTTTCAAATATAATGCCGCATTTATTTTTGAGTTACCTGATTGATTTCATTTAATTTTATTAACTACGCAATGGTAAATGACATAAAAATATACAAAATAACAATAATGGTTGACTTGGATAATTGATTGGAAATTTATTTTCATATTTAGATTGTTCATCCAAGGCACAAAATGCCACACACCACTAGTTTATTAATTTAATAGTGGGAATTTGAAGCACAATGCCACATGCAATCATATTCTTGATTTCTGTCATCAGTCGAAGAAGTATTAAGGGCTAGCGAGTTGTTTCATACAATTATTATTTTTACTTTGCTTTGTGCCTCATAATTAGTTCAAGTTGTGAGTATGTATTTAATTAAATAAAAAAATGATTAAAAATTATGTAATCAACCTGGTCAAGTTCTTCTCATTTCTATATTGAAATAAAAACTAGTGGTTAAGGCAAATTGTTAGCCTTTCTGTACCGTAATTTCAAATCTTCAAAAGCTTTAATTTTTTTTGAAATCTTTTAAAAAATAGATTTTTGAGAATTTTAACAACTATTAAATTTTATTTATACAACTGTTATTTTTATTACAAATTTAAAAAGAAAGTGTCAAAGCTAAAACTTGGGCAATGATTTAGTAAATGGTTATTTATCCGCCCTATGATGCATCGAGTGCGAATATTCCTATATATGATTTCTATGAATCTATGGATGATTTATAATCGCGAATCTAATTTAAATTCATGAATAATCCTACATAGGTATTCGGAATTATTGTGATTCTAGTTTATAATCGCGAATTGATTCCATGGTCATTGTTTTGTGCTAAAGGATTAACCGTGGTGTATCCATCGGAAGTGCCCTTGCTCTGTAGATGGGATATTACGCTTTATCTAGCGTCCGGCTAGCGTCCGTAATCCGTAATCTTATCTCGCACAGCCGGCTTCCGTCCAATACGACTCGTGCACGAGAATTTTGTTCTATCCGCTATATTTAGAATTTGTGATTAATTCTTTTGTTCTAAAAAAATAATTATGATAACGTTTCTTGTAAATTCGTCCGGGGACAAGTTTATATGGAACTAGAATACATATATACATACATACATAATTTATATCTTCTATATATATAAGAATAAGTCGGGTTTTCCTTCCTGAAGAAATAACTCCAGAACGCACGAACCGATTTCGACAATTTTGCATTCGTTGGAAAGGTCTCGGGCTCCGCGAGGTTTATAGCTAAGAAAAATAGTTGTGCATGGCATCGTGACTTAATGCAAGCTGCTGGAACTTCACGCACCGTAATTAAAACTCGAGTAATGACATTAGTGAGAATTATCAGAATATTATGCTTGGTTAAGTCAACGAGCAATTCTTGCCGCAAAGAATAATGATGTACACGCCTGAATTTCACCATTCAATCAAAAATTGCTGGCGATTTGGTGACATACCAATGATTCTGACTGTCTTCCGTTTGACTTCAAACGATTGCAATATCCAGTTCGCCTTGCGTTCGCAATAACATGTCGCAAGGCCAATCGCTTAGTTTTGCGGGATAAATTTCAAATAGATTATTTAGAAAATCATTGTGTTTCACATGGGCAGTTATACGTTACCTGTTCACGAGTTGGAAAACTATCCGCTTTGTTTGTATTAACGTCAGACCAAAAAACAAAAAATGTGGTTTACCAAAGATCACTTCCATGAAACGGATAATTTGCGGATTCACTTTCATTTACTTAGAGAAGTTCAACTAAAAAAACACTTCATGTTTGTAATCAAAATAAATTCGTTACTGTTGTATAATAAATCAAATTTTTCCTTTAAAATAATACAAACAAAAAAATTTCTTCATCTTTCTCACGAACCATCTGGTGGCGAAACGGAGTTCGTCGGGGTTGCTAGTTACATATATATATATATATATATATATATATATATATATATATATATATTAATATATATTTATAATATTATAAATGTGTCCTTTATATCACTTACCGCTGCATGCCTTGGTCAGATCGAAGCTCTCTTTGCCGACCGGACTGGGTGGCTGACTGTGCGCCATCCGACCGCCGAGAGCGGCCGTGGTATGGTCTATTGCCGCGGCGGTAATGTGTCCCGCCGACGCATTCGGCGTGGATGATCTGGCTTCTCGCCTCTCTCGCGGGCTAAGCGCCAGCGGTGATGTGTTTCGCTCGTTGTGCGCGGAAATAGGCACCGGAATAGGCGATTTGCTGCATGTCAAAGCCAGAGCCTGAGTCTGAAATAGAAGAATAAAGTATGGAAATTGTTGATTATATAAAAATTAAAGATAATACGTTTCAAAGTTTGCAATTCTCAAGTTAAAGGGTAAGGGGGATGACAAAAAATCAGGAAATATCACGTGGGAGAGGGAGGGTGTAGTAAGATGTCACGTGTATTTATTTTTTACATGTTTTTTTTTTAAATCCGAACATTTCCAAAAAAATTAAAAACTAGCTGTAAGTGGAATTCTGTCTTAAGGCAATTAAGGCATTGTGCCTTAAGGCAAATTGCTGGTACTTCCCGTACCGCAATTCAAAATTCGGTAATATAGAAATAATCAATAATAATAAAAGTTGATCAATGATTTGAAACTTTTAATAAATTTCGAACCATATTAAATCATTTATCTTAAAAACATTATTTTGAAATATATTTGGAAATTCTGAACTTTTTTTCAAAACAATCGTACTGCTTTAACTGCATAAAGACGAATATCAAAGCGCGTAAGCGCCGCGTCGCCGTCTAACTTTTAACAAAATTTATACTTGTTAAAATCTCCATAAAATATCTGATAATTTGATGTGCATATGTCTATGTTCATTTTTGATCGCCAAATGGCTCATTTTTTTACTTCCTCCTTCATATCTCCAACGTCGTTGGACCTGCCGTTCTTTATTTAGTCAATACGAATAAAATGTTTTTTGAATTATTCAAATCGGACGCCCCGTTCTCTTAAAACCTGAGTTACCGTTTTCGGCACTTTTTGCCTCGTATCTTCGAAACGGCTAGACCTGCCTTCGCAAAAAACTAATCAGCACGTCTCCTTACCAATACAAATCGGATGTTTTTAGAATTATTCAAATCGGTTGATCCGTGTTCCCGAATCGTCGACGAAATTTATTATTTGATAGTTTAAAGAGAATGGTCTATAACATTTAATATATGTTTTTGAACAACTTGAAGACATTTATGCCAATAATTATTACAAGATCATCTGATTTACAATAAATCCATCCATCATCTGATTGCTGCATACGAATATTTCCGCGGTGCGTCGTCGTGCAGGCGCACGTGCCCACACAAGGACAGATTCCGAGTCGTCTCGATACTGACACTACTTACTACTGTCATAGTCAGCAGATACTGCGAATAAGCGAATAAACGACCGATCTCGCCGACACTGCCTACGAAATGTATCCATTGCGTATGGAATTCATAAACGTTTAGATGAGCACATGTTTTTAAGTTGACCCCATTTAACCCAGATTAAAGCTATTATATGGCACAGTGTACCGAGGAACACGTTACCATGACGCGATACAGTAAATCTAGATTTCAGCAAATAGATAATTTTGTGGACGACCAGGCGACTGCATCTGGTTCGAGTTAGGACGATTGAACAATAGTAAGAGGAGCTTGTTGTTACTCAGTTGCAATCTAATTTTGGAAAGTGATGTAAGATCATAGGGATTTTGATATCAATCACCAGATATATGCTAAACATTTTGTTTTTTTTACCAAAACAAGGTTCTCAACTTTGAGTAGTCCAATGGCCATTGTATATATATATATATATATATATATATATTATATATATAATCTTAGAAATTTGTTCTAATTGAGATATATTCACTTTAAATTATAAACAAATTTTCAATCCGTAGCAATGATGCCCCAATAAGGTATTTTCGGAGATCTATATTTTCTGAAAACGGATTACACAACTACTTAATATCAGACTGTCCCAAGACGTATCAGGGAATTGAACCTGACCCCTTGCAGTTGCAAAATAATATAATTTCTTATAGTTTCATTATAATTTCTAGTACTACACTGGATGCGCTTCCTGCATTCTTGGATCGAGCAAACACGAGCGCATAGCTAAGATTATGATTGCATATCGATAGCATCGAAACAATGAATGTTTTGTCTTATATCTATAGTACATCTTTATTATGACTTGGATATCTTAGATTTTATTTGCTGTTATTACTCACATAGAGCAATTAATATTCATCACAGTTCAATCCTGGTTGTAAAATTTATGTCTAGCTGTATCCTGCCTATTAAATTCACCAACGATAAAAATGAAGCTGCTTATAAAAATCAAGCCACGATGGTAAAAGAAGTAATCATTAACTAAATACCGTAATAAAAATATTGTTTCAAACTCAACACTTTATATAGAAGTATTTTTCAAAATATTTGCAATGATCAAGAAAATTATTACAGATGTATTCGGTTCTGTTCGTTTTATCGGTTCTACTCCTTTGCTACTTTTGGGTAAAATAATTGTAATTTTTGTCTAGTATTTTGCACAAATTGCATTTGTTCATACATGATATATCAAATTTAAATATAAATGCTTCTAGTCATGTGCTTTTCTGACGCCTCAGTCTTGGACAATTAAATGCGAACAGGTCACAGTTGAAGGATTAACCCGCATCGCTCCATGTGTTGTGGTATGTTGATTTAATGAGAAATGTAATTGATCGACTTAGAAAATGATATTTTCATTATATATCTAAAAATAGAATATATTAATATATCAAAACTAGGAATGATCTTATACAAATTTCATTTAATTACAATGAGCAAAACCATTGGACCATTTATACTCATAGAATTAGGCATTCCATTTACCCAACTCAATAACTGTGTCAAGTCTATATCAAAACACATACATATGTTTATTTTGATGACGACTACAGATAATAATTTGAGATCAGCGGATCTCGGAACAGTTTTTTCTAAATAATTTGATCAATAATCTTACATATAATATTTTTTTCCCAGTTTTATCTTAATCTGTAGACGGTGACCCTGCGCTGGGGTCGATTTCGGCGGATCGCTGATAATCTTTTGCTTCCGCGGTAGATATTACGAATTGTAATAGTAATATAGTCTGCACTAATTATATCAATTTTAAATAGATTATAAATATTGTGAACTAAATTTACGATTTATATTGAGATTTTTTGCGTTTGTTTGTTTTATATCTTCCACACTATAATTAATCACTTCTATGTCTTTTTTAATTCTGTACAATTATACTAATCTAAAAATTTTGAATTGAGAACAAAGTCATGAGACAAGACGAGTGTCATATCAAGATATTTGGACAGTGTCCTTTATTGCGTCATGGAAGACGTCGAATTAAATGTTCAATAGATTTATACACACACACACATACATATATATATATATAATATATATATATATATGTATATATATAATATTATTTCTAGAGATATATTAATCTATTTGAACGATATTCATCCTGATCGAATGTATCACGATGGATGTCGAAATGAAATCAAGATCAATTGGTATATATATATATTATGCTATACATATATACATTATTTGAATAGGAATAAAATCAAGATCAATATGAATTATGTTACTCATATGAATATATAAGAAACATAATACATTCGGAATATTCGGAAAATAAATACAATTGCAACCAAAAAAATATTATCTAAAATTTAAACTTTTTATCATTCAGTAGAAATCATATAGAAGAAGATAAATAGCATTTTTTAAGCATCACATTGTTAAATTAAGAACTAGGTCAGCTAGTTTTAAAAAAATAATTTAAAAAATATTTAATCTAGCATACGTTTTGAGTGCCGATTTGGTTTTTATTTCTAAGCAAATCCACTCATTATAACTATTTCCAACAAAACCTATGATTGTTCTAGTTATCAATATCATCTAAATCGAGGATATATATTGTAATATCACGATCTATCTACAAATGTTTCAGAACAAACACGTACGACGGAAATCAGACTGTGATAATCAAATGGACACGAATATTCGTGCCATCGGATTTCCTGCAGGCTTAAGGCTTTACTAAAACATTCCCATATAATTTGTATTACTAGTAAAATAATTTGATCAAATACCCTAATAAGTCACATACACCAACCTCCCTAATTTGTT
>NW_020537324.1:4240714-4296163 GCF_003426905.1 Ctenocephalides felis
CATTTGATTATCACAGTCTGATTTCCGTCGTACGTGTTTGTTCTGAAACATTTGTAGATAGAGTCGTGATATTACAATATATATCCTCGATTTAGATGATATTGATAACTAGAACAATCATAGGTTTTGTTGGAAATAGTTATAATGAGTGGATTTGCTTTAGAAATAAAAACCAAATCGGCACTCAAAACGTATGCTAGATTAAATATTTTTTAAATATTTTTTTAAAACTAGCTGACCTAGTTCCTTAATTAACAATGTGATGCTTAAAACTGCTATTTATCTTCTTCTATATGATTTCTACTGAATGATAAAAAGTTAAAATTTTAGATAATATTTTTTGTTGCAATTGTATTATTTTCCGAATATTCCGAATGTATTATTTTCTTATATATCATATGAGTAACATAATTCATATGATCTTGATTTTATCCTATTCAAATAATGTATATATGTATAGCATAATATATATATATACACATTGATTCTTGATTTCATTTCGACATCCAGCGTGATACATTCGATCAGGATGAATATCGTTCAAATAGATTAATATATCTCTAGAAATAAATATATATACATATATATATATATATATATAATTATATATATATGTATGTGTGGTGTGTGTATAATCTATTGAACATTAATTCGACGTCTTCCATGACGCAATTAAGGACACTGTCCAAATATCTTGATATGACACTCGTCTTGTCTCATGACTTTGTTCTCAATTCAAAATTTTTAGATTAGTATATATTGTTACAGAATTAAAAAAGACATAGAAGTGATTAATTATAGTGTGGAAGATATAAAACAAACAAACGCAAAAAATCTCAATATAAATCGTAAATTTAGTTCACAATATTTATAATCTATTTAAAATTGATATAATTAGTGCAGACTATATTACTATTACAATTCGTAATATCTACCGCGGAAGCAAAAGATTATCAGCGATCCGCCGAAATCGACCCCAGCGCAGGGTCACCGTCTACAGATTAAGATAAAACTGGGAAAAAAATATAATATGTAAGATTATTGATGGAATTATTTTAAAAAAAACTGTTCCGAGATCCGCTGATCTCAAATTATTATCTGTAGTCGTCATCAAAATAAACATATGTATGTGTTTTGATATAGACTTGACACAGTTATTGAGTTGGGTAAATGGAATGCCTAATTCTATGAGTATAAATGGTCCAATGGCTTTGCTCATTGTAATTAATGAAATTTCTATAAAATCATTTATAGTTTTGTTATAATTCATTCTATTTTTAGATATTTAAAATATAATGTTCTAAGTCGATCAATTACATTTCTCATTAAATCAACATACCACAACACATGGAGCGATGCGGGTTAATCCTTCAACTGTGACCTGTTCGCATTTAATTGTCCAAGACTGAGGCGTCAGAAAAGCACATGAGAAATATTTATAGTTAAATTCAATATATTTATGTTAACAAATGCAATTTGTGCAAAATACTGGGCAAACCGTGTAATTTTTTTATCCATGAGTAGCAAAGGAGTAGAACCGATAAAACGAACAGAACCGAATACACCTGTAATAATTCGTTGAATACATTTTCTTGATTTTCGCAAATATTTTGAAAAATACTTCTACATAAAGTGTTTAGTTTGAAACAATATATTTATTACGGTATTTAGTTAATGATTACTTCTTTTATCATCGTGGCTTGATTTTTATAAGCAGCTTCATTTTTATCGTTGGTGAATTTAATAGGCAGGATACAGCTAGACATAAATTTTACAACCAGGATTGAACTGTGGTGAATATTAATTGCTCTATGTGAGTAATAACAGCAAATAAAATCTAAGATATCCAAGTCATAATAAAGATGTACTATAGATATAAGACAAAACATTCATTGTTTCGATGCTATCGATATGCAATCATAATCTTAGCTATGCGCTCGTGTTTGCTCGATCCAAGAATGCAGGAAGCGCATCCAGTGTAGTACTAGAAATTATAATAAAACTATAACAAATTATATTATTTTGCAACTGCAAGGGATCAGGTCCAATTCCTTGATACGTCTTGTGACAGCCTGAGATCAAGTAGTAGTGTAATCCGTTTTCAAAAAATATAGATCATCGAAAGTACTTTCTTGGAGCATCGTTGGTATGGATTAAAAATATGATTACAATTTAAAGTATAATATAATAGTATAATATATCACAATTAGAACGGTTTTTTAAGATTATATGAAATATATAGATACGATAGCCATTAGGCTACCTTTTAGAAAAGTCATGAATTGTTTAGAGAGGTTGTTCTGATTCATGTCCAAAAACAAAAACAAAAATTTTAGCATATATCTGATGATTGATATCAAAATCACTATGATCTTACATCACTTTCCAAAATTAGACTGCAACTGAGTAACAACAAGCTCCTCTTACCATTGTTCAATCCTCCTAACTCGAACCAGATGCAGTCGCCTGGTCGTCCACAAAATTATCTATTTGCTGAAATCTAGATTTACTGTATCGCGTCATGGTAACGTGTTCCTCGGTACACTGTGCCATATAATAGCTTTAATCTGGGTTAAATGGGGTCAACTTAAAAACATGTGCTCATCTAAACGTTTATGAATTCCATACGCAATGGATACATTTCGTAGGCAGTGTTGGCGAGATCGGTCGTTTATTCGCTTATTCGCAGTATCTGCTGACAGTAGTAAGTAGTGTCAGTATCGAGACGACTCGGAATCTGTCCTTGTGTGGGCACGTGCGCCTGCACGACAACGCACTGCGGAAATATTCGTATGCAGCAATCAGATGATGGATGGATTTATTGATCAGATGATCTTGTAATAGTTATTGGAATATTTTTTTTTAAACAGCAATCAGAACCTTACGTTCTATGAGCTGTTTGGCTGAAACTTCTCCTCACCTCGTATTTTTAGATGGGAACCCAATGTTTAATCCATCCATATTTGATGATTTTTGTTATTAGAATTAATCTAATAGGGCTGACTTTTTATTGGTGCAACAATTCCGGGTGAGGGCTATTTTCACTTGGAAACATTTTACTCTCTATATTTCCAAGTGAAAATCGTTGTCACTGCTGTCTGACAATAGGCTGCTCGAAGTGGGTATCAAACCCGGGACCTCTGAAACAAGTCCCGTCGCTCCTAACCTCTTACCTATGGGCGAGCTTATTGGAATAAATGTCTTTAAGTGGTTCAAATATATATATTAAATATTTATGATCAGTCTCTTTCAACTATCAACCATTTTTTTTAAATAAAAAAATGTAATAGTATTACTTTTATACAAAACGAGTATTTCTATTATGCCCATTTTATGCCTTTAATTTGCATTTATCTAAAATGTGGCAAATCGTTTTTTTACAATAACATTTTTTCTAATATAACTGTCGATGGATATTTCTCACAAGGATGACGTCAGGTTTATTTTTCTGGGATTTTGATGCAACTTCACCTGGTGACAGAGTTTATAGATATACTGAACAGTTTAAAATATTATAAGTCTATGAGAAGTAGTTTAATTATAAAAATTAATTGAAGTTTTGAAAAATAGACCGCGAGCAATACTTACGCCTACAGAGTACATCTCAACATTGCATTAATAATACTATATTTTTTTCGTATTTTTATTTGCGAATTTTTCCAAAAAATATCCATGATCTGATTCATCAATATCCTCTAAGTTATTAATTATATCAACATATTTTGAATTCTTGCAATTCGCACATCACATATGCCATTATATAATCTTCATACATTCTTATTTGGTTAATCTTATCAATTTTGTCTACATCTGATTCATTGATGTATTTGAAGTTAATAATTGAGTAAACTATTTCATACTGGAGGTATTTGATTAATATTAATAAGAAAATCGTAACCTCTTGTGTTGCTAAATCACAGTATTTGTCCTTTATATGTGGTCATATTCGAAAATACTCTACTCCGCCATCAAACATCACGTATTTTTAGTTACAAGAGAATATAGTAAAAAAAATTAATTTTTTAAAGTGTTTAGATTTTTTTAATTCAGATAGAAAATAAATATACGTGATCTTTTACTATACCCCTCCTTCCCTGACGTGATATTCCTTGACTTTTTGTCAAACACTCCCTCCCTCTAAAAACCTCACATGATTAATGAACGCCCTTTTAACTTAAGAATTGCAAACTTAGAAACGTATTTTCTTTAGTTTTTATATAATCAACAATTTCCATACTTTATTCTTCTATTCCAGACTCAGGCTCTGGCCTTGACATGCAGCAAATCGCCTATTCCGGCGCCTATTTCCGCGCACAACGAGCGAAACACATCACCGCTGGCGCTTAGCCCGCGAGAGAGGCGAGAAGCCAGATCATCCACGCCGAATGCGTCGGCGGGACACATTACCGCCGCGGCAATAGACCATACCGCGGCCGCTCTCGGCGGTCGGATGGCGCACAGTCAGCCACCCAGTCCGGTCGGCAAAGAGAGCTTCGATCTGACCAAGGCGTGCAGCGGTAAGTGATATAAAGGACACATTTATAATATTATATATGTATGTATATATATATATATATGTATATATATATATATACTAGCAAACCCGACGAACTCCGTTTCACCACCAGATGGTTTCGTGAGAAAGATGAAGAAATTTTTTGTTTGTTTTATATTTTAAAAGAAAAAATTTGATTTTATTATACAACAGTAACGAATTTATTTTGATTACAAAAATGAAGTGTTTTTTAGTTGAACTTCTCTAAGTAAATGAAAGTGAATCCGCAAATTATCCGTTTCATGGAAGTGATCTTTGGTAAGCCACATTTTTTGTTTTTTGGTCTGACGTTAACACAAACAAAGCGGATAGTTTTTCAACTCGTGAACAGGCAACGTATAACTGCCCATGTGAAACACAATGATTTTCTAAATAATCTATTTGAAATTTATCCCGCAAACACTAAGCGATTGGCCTTGCGACACATTATTGCGAACGCAAGGCGAACTGGAATTTGCAATCGTTTGAAGTCAAACGAAAGACCAGTCAGAATCATTGATATGTCACCAAATCGCCAGCAATTTTTGATTGAATGGTGAAATTCAGTGCGTGTACATCATTATTCTTTGCGGCAAGAATTGCTCGTTGACTTAACCAAGCATAATTCTGATAATTCTCACTAATGTCATTACTCGAATTTTTAATTACGGTGCGTGAAGTTCCAGCAGCTTGCATTAAGGCACGATGCCATGCACAACTAATTTTTTTAGCTATAAACCTTGCGGAGCCCGAGACCTTTCCAACGAATGCAAAATTGTCGAAATCGGTTCGTGCGTTCTGGAGTTATTTCGTCAGGAAGGAAAATTCGACTTATTCTTATATATAGAAGATATACTCGTATGTATGTATATATGTATTCTAGTTCCATATAAACTTTTCCCCGGACGGATTTAGCAAGAAACGTTATCATAATTATTTTTTAGAACAAAAGAATTAATCACAAATTCCTAAATATAGCGGATAGAACAAAATTCTCGTGCACGAGTCGTATTGGACGGAAGCCGGCTGTGCGAGATAAGATTACGGATTACGGACGCTAGCCGGACGCTAGATAAAGCGTAATATCCCATCTACAGAGCAAGGGCACTTCCGATGGATACACCACGGTTAATCCTTTAGCACAAAACAATGACCATGGAATCAATTCGCGATTATAAACTAGAATCACAATAATTCCGAATACCTATGTAGGATTATTCATGAATTTAAATTAGATTCGCGATTATAAATCATCCATAGATTCATAGAAATCATATATAGGAATATTCGCACTCGATGCATCATAGGGCGGATAAATAACCATTTACTAAATCATTGCCCAAGTTTTAGCTTTGACACTTTCTTTTTAAATTTGTAATAAAAATAACAGTTGTATAAATAAAATTTAATAGTTGTTAAAATTCTCAAAAATCTATTTTTTAAAAGATTTCAAAAAAAAATTAAAGCTTTTGAAGGTTTGAAATTACGGTACAGAAAGGCTAACAATTTGCCTTAACCACTAGTTTTTATTTCAATATAGAAATGAGAAGAACTTGACCATGTTGATTACATAATTTTTAATCATTTTTTTATTTAATTAAATACATACTCACAACTTGAACTAATTATGAGGCACAAAGCAAAGCAAAAATAATAAGTATTAAAAATGACTCTCTAGTTCTTAATACTTCTTTGACTGATGACAGAAATTAAGAATATGTTTGCCTACATATGCCTACATATGTGGCATTAATATACTAGTGTTTTAAGGCATTTTGAGCCTTGTTGGATGAATAATATAAATATAAAAATAAATTCCCAATCAATTATCCAAGTCAACCATTATTGTTATTTTGTATATTTTTATGTCATTTACCATTGCGTAGTTAATAAAATTAAATGAAATCAATCAGGTAACTCAAAAATAAATGCGGCATTATATTTGAAACGCGGGCTAAATTAATGCGTAATACCGTTATGTATAAAATGTTCCCTGCTATTCGAATAAAATATCGCATTCTATATAATCATCAATAACGCAAATTTTGAGCCACATTATCTGCACGCCATAATGAATTGAATTAAGGATTACAAAACGTTTTAATAATTCCATTTGTGGTCTTCACAACTAATTGATTGCATAATTTTTGATATGTTGTACGCATTCGGGGATATGGCGATTAATATTGCACAAATATATACACATATGCCAGGCTGGATGAAAAGGGATGAAATTCATTGGTTTTATCCAAAAATCATTAGTACAACTGATATAATGTGCGCCAACGTTTATTGATTAACGCGAATTGGAATACACATTCATTTGAAAGGCGAAAAAATCATATCAAATAAATCGTCAATCAAAATGTAATAGAGCTTTGAAGTTATAATACTGGGACTACATTAGCATTAACATTTTGTGTAATCGTAAATGGATTTTTTTAGTAGTTTTTTGAAGAACAGCTGGTTGGA
The DNA here is from genome assembly GCF_003426905.1 of Ctenocephalides felis. Classification (NCBI taxonomy): domain Eukaryota; kingdom Metazoa; phylum Arthropoda; class Insecta; order Siphonaptera; family Pulicidae; genus Ctenocephalides; species Ctenocephalides felis. Next base: position 4,247,721 of record NW_020537324.1, read on the forward strand.
TGTTCAAAAGATATTTAAATATCAGAAATTTGATACATGTACGATTTTCAGATTTTTTTCTTGATTTTTAGAATTATAAATATATATTTTTTTAATAATTTTTAAACACCATGTCTTTATGATCCATATGTGCCAATATATAAAAAATTGTAATATGCATATAGAGTTACGTTATTACAAAATATAATTTACTATTCCCAATTACCAATATACTTCAATGAGTCTATTTAAAATCATAGTACAACTAATAAATCTTTCGTGTGTTTTTGTGTACCATTGTATGTATCCTACTATGAGGTAAAGTCGGGCGTCGGTTCAGGGTCAGAGAGGCGGCAGCGGGAACATCGGCGGGAACGGGAGCGATCAGATCCAAGTGTAAATCCGCGAGTCGCTCTGATGAATCCCCGAGCTTAATCCGCGGATTTGTCTAGCCGGCACGTGTGTGGCGGTGTGTGCGTGCGGGTTTATCTCATTCGTGATATTCGGAATGTAGCAATAGGATACATGTATAATACTATATACATACATACATGCAGACACACGTACACACTTACACACACATCATATAATTCGTTGAAATAAAAATCCTGAATTAATAATGTATAAGGGTATTAAGCAACATGGATATTTACATGTTGCAGGATATTGATCGATTTTTGGCTGATATAGTTTATTATATGGCCTTACATATTATTGGTATTTTTGCAGTTGCAAATTTTTGCATTATTGGTATTTTTGCAGATGCGATGGCAATTTGACATCAAACAGCAGCGATGTCCATTTTCACTTGAAATTATAGTTCAAAATATGTTTCTAATTGAAAATAAGTCCATTTTTGGGCACTGCGGTGTGAAATGGCAATGGCAAATTTGCTTTCTTTTACACTATTCTTCCCTGAATCGAGTTGGAGTTTAACTCAACTCACGGACCTGCCATAGGGCAGACCCCCATTACAGTTGCAAATAATTTCAAATATTACCATGTATCAACAAGGGAGAGGGAGTTTCAAAAATCCTTAAAAATCGTGATTAATGGACGCTCCCTTAGGTTTCCAGAGCCTAGAATAAAACTTAGGAGTTTTCTATTTCTAAATACTATTTAAAAGAAAAAGTTTCTTATTACATTCGAATCCTATAGTTTTTCGCGGTAACGATCGCGCATGTTGGCATTGCGTGCGGACTGATCCGTCCTACTTAATCCTTATATTAGGATTAGGGATACGCCGTCAAAGGGATTAGAGCGGATCGGCTTCGCGGAACACAAATGTAACGCGAACCTTTTTATTAGACGAACGAAATATACGAGGAGAGGGACACATTCACATAGAGGAAAATGTCATATAAAACTATTTTTTATTAAAGGAAATAAGAAAAGTATTACATTATAATTATTGGATCAGTTCCTGAATTGCTCTGAAATATAATACACTTGTATCATATTATAGTATTGCAATTAAACGAATACTATTTTTTCCTGATGAACCCAATAATACACATGGGTGTTTCTTATAATAGTTTACATTTTATCACTCCTCTATAATATGCATCTTTATGAGATGTACATTTCTCTGACGATATTTCGCTTTTTATTTACCCCGGCAACCTCAATATTGAATCATTTTTCGTTATTCCTACATGATGCATATGCGAACACGCACAGGTCTCTTTTTTCGTATAGGTTTACCCATATTTTAAAACGCGTTCTCTGATTCCATTGTGATCTGTCGCAACGGTTTAGCGTTTGCTCTGTGGGCTATGATAAAAAAATGTATATAGATTAAAACCGTGCCGAATCCTTAATCCGATTTATAATAAAAAGGAAATATCAGTGACGTGGCGGTGGACGGGCACAATGCCCGAGGAGATGCGATGACGATTTTTTTGTTAAAGGATTATCTATAAATACAGGTGCCACATGCATGCATGAATTAATAAATTTCAAAATCTGAAATATTTATTATATCTATCGGAATTTCTTGCACGAACCGCGCTCACCACAATGATAGGAGGAATAAAATGCTGGATAGTGTTTTATGGCAGTCCTAAGTCGGGTGTTTTTTGTTCGTGAATTCATAATTCCTAAATTTATGACAAGGGTGCCAAAAAATCATTTGATCTACATGCATATGCATTTTTTACAAATAGAAATTGATGTGATTGATTTCTATATTCTGGGGTATTTATAATTCTTGATGTAAGTGATGTCATTTGAGGTTTTCTTATCATGTATCAGGTGTACATGAATTTTGAACATTAAAAGATTTAATATGTGAGTAATGTAAAGTTCTTAAAACTTTAATTTTACTGCCTTCATTATCAATTATTTTTACAGCCTGTATTTTATAGGCTTAGCATTGGCGCTTCGACCCGGACGCCAACGCAGCCATAAATCACGGTCTTCGAAATAAGTTTTATTGACGGTTATTTTATCTTTTACAAATTTTCACATTTATTTGGGACATAAATACAATTAGTTTACCCACTGCACTATCGATTTTTCCATATTTCCAAGTTTCTCGCAAATATCACCTAGTCAAATACTAAAAGTATAAAATAACTATAACAGTTTTCCTTTCAAGATTATACTTTTGTACAGTATGTGTCCTTTATACGTGCATAGGTTCGGTGTGTGTATGTATGTATTGTAAGCTTATGCTGGATGTAGGATTCAGGTCCCCTGATAGGATTATCCGAATCCAAATAAACGGATAGAACGCTCTCCATATGCGCGCACACACACAGCGCCGTTGCTGCGTTTGCTTCTCAAGTAGAGACACGGCGCTTTCGCCATGTGCGAACGGCGTTATCCGGACGATGTAGTGCACTAGGCTGATGTAAAACGCATTCATATAATAGATAAAAATAATAAGTGGTAGTAATAAATGAGAGCCACCACAAATAAATGATTCCCTTACTCTGCGTCGCCTACCTTTCTCATTACCACGATTCGCCCCACTCCGTTTTTAAACTTTTTTTTCATGTATTTGGATTTAACAAATTTCTGCTTTCATGCATTCCTGACCCTGCGCTTTGGTGTTCAGTTCCCTGTTGTCAATCATTTGCATTCTTCTTCTTCCCATTCCTTTCAGTCTTTCTATTTTATTCTCGACGACGTCGCGCAGGAGGCACTCCTTTTGCAGAACTGATCCGATTCAATTTTCCTTTCTTTTCAGGAAACATAGTAGATATATTTTATTAAATGAATTAGTTCATTACACAACTGTACCAATGAATTCATTAACATATTTCACTTGTCTGTTTGTAATTATATATGTTTAAGACGAAAAAACGAGTTTTGTTCATGTAACAAATTTGTTGTTTTGAAAAAGCATTAAGAGAATTAAAGTTATATATTTAAAAAACAGTTTCACAATAAATAAACAGGTATTGTAGTTCATCAAAATTGTATTGCGCAACTATCGCAAAGGTCAATAGAATAATTATAAAAATTATAAAAATGGCATAAACAACAGAAATGTGGGAAAACCTCTAATCCTGTTGTAGTTCAGATAGTATTCCTAAACGTGTTAATATATTATACTAATATCTTAGCATAAAATATTTATCTTATTCATAGAGAAACTCTAGAAAAATTTCAAATTATTGAGTTTTTCATCAATTTTCTTCCTCGGTCCGCCACTAGGCGCAGACAACGACTACCACTCGATGCATATGTGCGGAGATTCGTGTGTCGCCGCCGACTTGGTTGGTTGGTGTAGGTTTATTCCGAATCCGCTAAGCCGAAGCAGTTCCGTCTCGTTCGCTCTAATCCTTATTTGAATCTTATCAGATTGAAAATAAATCCAATCCGCCCGCGTGTCACCTCGCATGTGTGCTGGACGAATTTGCCTTAATAAAACTATGTTCAACTCACAAATACAACCACCTTGTAGTTTGCAAAAATATTTAGTATGTACAGTATATAGTACAGCTGGTCATAACACCTTAATAAATTATTACAGCATATTAATAATTTATTACTCTTGTACTAAATTAATTAAAAGCGAATCGTCAATGTTTTCCCACATGTCAACCGAGTCAACTCTCATTTTATGGTTAATAATGATGAATATTAAAAATGTTTTCATCTGCGTGCAATTTTAGTATAAATATTAAAGAACTTGAATACGACTCAGGTTCTACAAGTTTGCCATTCAAACCGTCCTCGAATTATACCCCTGCACATCATTATGAATATATTACCTCTGGTTTGATGCAGCCAGCTTTCATCATTATAAAAAGTATTAGTATGAAAAAAGCGAGCGACTAACAGCACGCGTTTTTAAATAAAAAAGAAACAACTAAAAGAAACATTATTTTAAAAAGCGTCTCTGCCGTTTTTTTCGCGGCTTAGGCGCGATTAAAAGACAATGATTAACATCATAATCGCGCATAAAAAAATCAACGAGGAGATTTTAAAAACTGGCCGAGCGTTGTGTGCGTCGTAATACTGGTGGATAAGTGGTAATAAGAACAGGAAAAGAACAAAGCTAGTAAAATATTTATTTTGTAATGGATTAAAATTCAGATGAACAACTAACACTAAAAAATATGAAAATAATATTAAAAGTCACTGAACAACTTGACTGTTTTTGATAGGATCTTAATTATATTAAAATATATCTTCAATATCAATATACAGAATTGTGCAGGTTCGTCATTTTTGACTTGTATCATAAAATTTACATCATTAATTCATATTTTTGTCCATGTGTGACCCAGTTGTCTGTATTTTCCCAAAGTTTTTATTCCTAGATAATAATTCAGCAGATGAAAAAAATCTAATGCCATATAGTAGATTATTATCGTTCCAAAATGATACGATGCTTACTACGGATTATAACATTATAGAAAAGGTGCTTTTTAGGACGAATGGCAGATAGTACTCTCGTTTTAATCGAAAGAAGACGGGTAGCTTGTAGCGTTTTACGGTTGCGGGATAAAAACGTTTCAAATCCACATCTCTTCTCCCTTGCAGTCCTGCCGGACGGATTTTATTCTTAGCCTAATCCGCCTTTGATGATTCCCTTAAGCTCACAACGTACTAACATTAGTATAGAGACATCACCTATACTGATGCACACACTTGTGGAGGAATGATCACATTGGAATAAAAAAAGGAAAAAGTATTATTAATAATATTAATAACGCATATTAAAAACTATTATTTGTATCGATCCTTATTTTGATGAGCAACTTGTGGTTCAAAACAGATCATGCGTTTTATAATACTAGTGAATCACATATTTAAATATAAAGTCAGATATACTAGTTCCGTAAACAAGTTTTTAAATAAAATAATATTTAAAATAAAAATCAATAGTAAAATTTAAGATTTATAGAATGTAGTGACAATTATTAAGGGATGTTAATACCGGAATGATGTGAATTACAAATATTTTAATTTTATTAAGTGAATCCGATATCATCTATCATTATAAACAATTTTAATCCGACACACGCACCGAATCTGGAATAAAAGAAGCGGAAACCCGTGGAAAAAAAATCTTTGTGCAATCCGATCCATGGGTTATAAAGACACATACATACGTAGGTACATCGGAATAAATATTCCGCTTCGATATCAGCTGCTGAAAGTAGTGAAGGAACGAAATCTAACAAGGAGAACTCAGGCGTTATTTGTGGTGGATTTTGATGAAACTTGGTGTAATAGTAGATTTTTTGCCTAAACTGACCAGCGTAAAATATTAGAGGCCTAGGAGAATCGGCTTTATTATAAAAATTAATTGAAGAGTGCATTTGGCAACACGCAGTGTACATAGCTATCTTTACTATCGATACTAACTAACTATAAATAGTTTTGGAAAAAATACTTAGTTAGATACTTTTAGCTCTCTCGATTTAGTCAATGCTGCTGAAAACTTAATGTTTGAAAAAATCTGTCAAGAAATTAAAGTTCATTGTTGAATTTACAGAAAATATTACAGTGATAGTAAAATAACAAACTATCGAGTTTTTTTTACGAAATGTTAATTGGAGCGCATTCCATAAATACTAAAGTATATTTAATTAAAATTCAATAATTGACTAATTTACGATGGTTTATTAGACATCGATCTATAATAATATTATTTTCTATACATACTTTTGTATTTTGTATTGCCAAAATCAAGGCACACTATAATCTAACTTAGAGCAAGTTTGCTCCATTGATAATATAATAATTTTCCAGAAGATTAATTTGCTATAATAAAATAATAAATTTTTGCATATTTTCGAACTTTGTATGCAAAAGTATGTACTTGTTAGTCGATGTCGATACTGATTGTGATTAATATTCATTAGACACTTCGATTCAACACTCTGCATCTATACTTCTATCGTCATCATATTTCTTTATCACCGATACTTTGATTCAATATTTTTAGACCTCAGTATCGATATTTTTCCTCGACTATCTACGTATGATCGGCGCTGACTGGCGCGACTGTACCCTCTCGGTTGGATTACGAATTTAATCCTCAATCGTAATTCCTATTCATTCTTCGGCCTTTATGAATCATATAATCGCTAAATCTCTACTCGCCCCTCGCACATGGCGGCGGTGAGACGATGCCGCGGTCTCGTTCCTGCGCCCGAGGCAGGTTCAGGGTTTGTCTCGCTCGGCGAAGCCGCGACCCGATGCCAAATCCTGGATTCATTCAATAGTGGATTTAAAACTATCTACAATACTGAACATTCATAGAGCGGAAGTGCATCTGTATATCCACGCGTATATCCATACGATATATACATTTATATGAAATCGTAATACATTCATTCAGCATGAATATCTAAATATATAATTACAAACGCAGTGTCGAACGCGATAATAAACTAGTGGTGCATGGGATCGAGCCTTGAGGCAATTTGCTGAAACTTGGTGTACCGTAATTTATATTTGAACATTTTTGAAAATTTTTGAAAAAATTGAATATTAAAAGAAAATGTCTTTTTTGAAAATACTGATATTTTTTATTGAGTGAATTTTCAATAATCCGATTATTCCTCATTTCAATCTTAAATTATGTATTTATTTTAAATGACGTTATACATGTTTCTTTAATTAACAGTTTACTATATTTTATTTATCTTGATCGGGCTATTTGGTTGTTCTTTTTATTTACAACGTTGTTTTGCTAAGTATGGTATTTCTAAACAATTTCTAGGGATCAAAAGAAGAATACTTTATTTTAGCATCTTCATTTTAACATTTAAAAATATATAAATAATTAAATTTAAAAATTAAAAGAATAACACATTATCTGTTCCAACTTGACAACCATCCATTTGACATATGAGTAGTATTCATCTGTCATTTGATTAATATTGCGTGGAAAGCCATTTTGAATCAAGTGCTGTTTACCAAAAATTTTCAAATTAAAAATGTAAAGTTTCTACGCGGATTTGAAATATTTTCTCACCTTTTGGACTTTCTCTGGATTGGCACGAATTTTTCAAGACTAAGACTGGCCAAATCGGTTTAGCCGTTTTCGAGTTTTACTAAGACATTTGAAAGAGAACTCCATTTTTATATATAAGATGATTTCTATGATAACTAAAATGAAAATGGTTGCAAAATATATTTAGCGACTTATTTTATACCCTACGAACACGAATATAGTTTATAGTTTATAGTTTATAGTTTATAGTTTATAGTTTATAGTTTATAGTTTATAGTTTATAGTTTATAGTTTGGTGAAAAGTCTCAGACATAAAGAAATTTTACCTCCAAACGCTTTATTGTACGTTACATAATCATGAACATTACCACTCAATTTCTGAGTGACTTTGAACATGGGTAACGCGTATTTACGCTAAAATATGAAAAAACAAAACAAAAAATTAAATATATATATATCGGAGATCATGAAACCGCAAGTGACGCGATCCGAGTTCATCCCAAGTCTGGAATGAAAAGAAAAATTAGATATGTTCAGTTGAGACCAACTGAAACATTTTAGATAATCAATGCATATTTTCAGAATATGATGCACAATTTAATATCTTCGTTTTGGACACCGTTAGAAGATCAGGAATAATAAATGCAATGTCGACAGTTGCTGATAGAAAATAGACTTGAATCAATCCTGTCAGTTAATGTGCGTAAAATTCTAATGTGGATCTGCAAAAAGGAATATCTCGTCTTACCAAAACATAGAGAATCCTGTGTCCCATGTCCTCCTCTCACGGTCCCTTGTCAGAAATCCAGAATGTTTCTGCCCAAAGTCGAGTTAATCTACACAATTCCGTAGTCTATTAATCATTTCTCGATTTCATAGACGGTCTCTAGACCATTGTGGAATACTCGGAACAGTGTAATCGCAATCTGAGTAACGATTCTCGATGCAGGCCAGTTTCCGGACTAATACAAAGACACACAGAGACAGGGACACACGGACTCCGGGAACGAAAAGCTTTATCTCGGCGCTCGCTGACATTGTGAGGTTAATCCGGGCTCACGATAATCCGCCGAGCTCCGGATAATGCCAGATATTCCCAAACATAGATAAAATTTTGATTTTTTGTACGGATTTCGGAACGATTCATTTATTTTTTCACATATATATATATATAATATAAATAATGGGCTTCAGATATTATATCCTCTCAGTTTTTCAAGATCATGGCTGTAATGATGACTGTAATGTAAGGCAGTTTAAAATGACTGTAACTTTATGGATTTTCAACTCATTCGACTCATTTTACTGTATCGCTTGTAAAGTTGATATAAGCTTCATACAATATAAACCGAATAATTGGCAAATTTCTACAAATTTTAATATCTATATTATTTTCTAATATTAGAATGACTTACAGCTCGCTCTAATTACAAATCGTAATAGTGAATAAAGAATTTTGTTTATTTTTTAAGCCTATCTCTTGAAATTAATAAATTGATATACCTAAACAATTGCTATATAGCAATAAATTATTTGCCTAGTAAAACAGCCCTAAAATCATTATCGCCAAATTTTATATCAAATCGATTTCACGAGTGCACTAGTATTTTTTCCTTTTTAATCTATTCTCCGTTTCTGTTTAATTTTTAAATATTCCTCCACTTTTAGAGTATTTTTCAAGTTTCAGATTACTAAGGTAAATTTCTAATATCCTTTTTGCCATGTGTTACTTTACTGGAACATTTGAAATCTTATCCTGAATGTCGTCGCGAAGGTTAGTTCATCAATCATGACGGATAATCTACTTAAGCGGGATTAAAGGTTCCGGAAGCTGTGCACATCTCTGCTAAAATGGATTCCGTTCATCTGATTTTCTGTGGAAATTTATCCAACTTTTCGGTATATTGTTCTTTCATACATCTCACAAATATATATAGTTATTTTTTGTCGAAATTTTAGTAGCAATGATAATAGAAATTTTGAAATAAAAATGCCTAAAGTTAATTGCATATTTACTAATTTGAATATAAACTCAAAAAATACACATTTTTTTGACATTTAAAATTTATTAATATTGAATTTAATAATTAGTCAATAACATTAACCCTAAATATTATTTTTTATGTAGTCATTCTATGTCCAATATTTTTCTATTATCATTTAGAATTCTAAATATGAATTATTAATGCTCGGTGGATATGTACTGGAATAACCCTGTAGGAAATTCGAAATCACTGATGCATTTTACATGAGCCGATAATTATGGTATAAATAAATTAGAAGCGGTTTAATTAAATATAATATTATAATAATGCACAGCTTTGATTTTAATGTGGTATTTTGATGCATTGGAACATGGAACAAATTCTAAAATATAAAAGTAAATTCTTTTGCTGGGATTTATATTTTATATTTATTTTTGAAGAAATGAAAGTATCTATGTAAAGAAAATAAATGTGTCTTTACAATCGCCACCTACGCCAAAAAATATTCCTCGCATTATTGGAGTCTCTTTCTCAAACAGATAATCCGGTTAGCAACGCATATTGCGATTTTCCAAATTGGATTACGACATCACATTATCCTCAGAGGATTATCGGAAGTAAGAACAGAAAAGTTGGAGAAATTTGCCGTCGACGTTACTCCTTAAAACACTCTTGAGTAGACGAATTAAATTTAGATATAAGAACGTATGCGAAACACATGCGAGAAATAAATTGTAATGGAATGATTAAATTTGGGAAAAGTCGATAATCTAAAATATAAAAGTAAATTCTTTTGCTGGGTTATATTTTATATTTATTTTTGAAGAAATGAAAGTATCTATGTAAAGAAAAATTGGTCTTTACAATCGCCACCTACGCCAAAAAATATTCCTCGCATTATTGGAGTCTCTTTCTCAAACAGATAATCCGGTTAGCAACGCATATTGCGATTTTCCAAATTGGATTACGACATCACATTATCCTCAGAGGATTATCGGAAGTAAGAACAGAAAAGTTGGAGAAATTTGCCGTCGACGTTACTCCTTAAAACACTCTTGAGTAGACGAATTAAATTTAGATATAAGAACGTATGCGAAACACATATGCGAGAAATAAATTGTAATGGAATGATGAAATTTGGGAAAAGTCGATAATAATAGAAACTGCTTTATGTTATCTATTTTTATAATATGTAATTCAATGTGCAAGTTCTTAGGAAATCCAATAAACTGAATTCACAAGGTAATCCACCAAGAAGAAGTTTGTGGAAACTTTTGGATGTTAACCAAAAGGTTCAAGTACAATATTCTCTACTACTTTTATTTTATTTTTGTAGTCTCTAATTGTTCTCCAAATCTACTAGTTTATTTTGCGCAAGTCTTTATTAAACTATGACCCACAATTATCAAAATATGTCTAAGACTTATGTTCAGTATCTTTTATCTTGTGGGTATATAAATATTATTTGTGGACATTGACCATTCGGTAATATATTCTATTCCTGTTCGGCTTCTAAGGCTTTAATACTAGTTCTCGGTTCGCATCATGGTAATTCAATAAATGAATTTATAACACCCCGTTGGACACCTTCACCTTTGTGAATATCACCTCGACGAGCAGGAATAGAAGTTCTCAACTATAAGGGTTGTTTTTCAATAAATTAATCTAGTAGTTTTTAACTTGTGAGTCCTTATCGAGTTTCATGGATTCGTATTAGATTTTTTGAAACTCGTGCAGTCATTTTTGGGAAAACGTCGATGAAAGGTCAAGTTTTGGCTCACACATACGTACTTGATTGATTTGAAATATCGAGAGAACATAAAATTACCAAATTGGATTTTCTGGCTACAACAAAAACTTCTGTTTCTTAAATTATTTAACTACATATCTGGTTCCTCCTGTATCCTTTATCAAGTCTGATTATATTCTCATCGCCCTCCAAAATTTGAAATAGCGGTTTGGGGCTTGTCAGAAGGACTATTCGGACCAAGGTCAGTTTATCCTAGTTAACCCTCCTAGTGGCCAGTAGCTTCCTACATCTATCGTCCTCTGTCTGGAGAGATTACATGCACTGCGAAAAGTTCCTTACTCGCCAAATGGAATATCTAATGTACTTTCTTAATATGATTGCAGGATAGAAATAGAAATTTAACGCGATAAAGGATAAATTAGATTTAGAAAATGTTTACAACAACTTTGCAAATGGTGCATAGGGGATGAAAAGTAATGGTCCACAAATTATTTTACCTTTAATATTGCTATTATAAAGCGATTTATGATTCGGAAATGAGTCAATATTAGGCCTTGATCTGGTATATAAATTAATGATATCCGATAGATTTTGCTCGTATATCTTTTATCATTTAATTCCAATGAACAGCATTCTGTTGGCTTATGGCAATTTCAGGAAATAATTAACCAAAGAGCAAAATTCGATAACATTTGATGCATCGGTAAAACACACGAATTACAATCTAATTCGGATGTGACTAATAGAATAGATGATGAAATTATTAACAGTTCTGAAATATTAATCGAGCGAATTTACTATGTATAACTAAACACCAATGTATATAACATGCGAAATGAACCTAAACATATTAAATTAGAATCATACGACTCGTTACGTGGGATTAAAATCAATTTAGCATATGTAAAGGATATAAATAATATCAAAAATGATTTGAAAATTGATGTACTTATTGATTGATTCTTAATCTGTAGTGTAAATATTATTTCAGACTTTTGCCAACAAAAATTCTCAAAAAATCTTTCATTTTTATGTGACGCATTGCTTGTAAATATTATATATATATATATATATATATATATATATATATATAATTATTTTATCCCCATATGTCTATTACAGTTTCCAAAATTCCTCGGTACTTGCTTTGCCTTTATGTGTGTGTCGAGGTACGTAAGAGTCGTAATTAGTTCGGAAATGATTTAATCCGCAGTCCTGAGTCTAAGACGTAGATTACGATCCGGTTTGCTTCATATCATCCCTGGCCCGAGGGCGAAACCTTCGCCAACTACACAAAATAAACCCCCACGGGTTGGGGATGAAGTAGAAAGGACATGGGAGTTGTACTAGCCGAGACAAGAGCGAACAGGTTGCTGGGGGGAATAGAAAAATGAGGAAAGTGATATGTAGATTTTGCTGGAGTTGTTCTTGGATGAACTTATTCCAGAAGTTTATTAGGTTTTGATAGTTATAAATATTGCTAAGCATCCTGGTGAAAATCTCGAAAAGGCGAAAAATGGAACCAACAACAAGAATGGATGGTTATAGAAGTTCTAAAAATGGCATAATTAATATATGATTTTTTATCGGTATTTTTGAATAAATTGGTGACATTTTTGTTATATTGATGACTTAGATTTTTACAAGTGGTCCTTCGAACACATGCATACAAAATTTATATTATATAAATGATATATCTCAAATGTCTATTTTAAATTTTAATTGCGCCTAATTCCTTTACCATGATTAAATCATTCGTCTTGGGCAAAATTTGCGTTAACACTGTCATATATAATTCATCTCAAATTCTAAAGCTTCCTCCACGTAGAAGTTTAAATCATCAAATGATGCTTCTTAAGATATTGTACGCGTTTAATATGTGTCCTTTACTCTCGTCTTATTTTAATACGATTTACGCGAAGATGAATAATTAATTCCATACATGCTTAAGAGAACTGACGAGAACTTTAGACAGATCTAAAATCTAAAGATCATGTTTACTGCTCTTTGATATTTATACATCTCTTCTTAATCAGGAAGACGTTCTAAGTAAATGATCTATTATGTGCTTTGAGTTCATTTGAATTGCTTTATTTGGAAGGAGATGGTGAATTTATATCCTATCACTTTGAAAAAGAATAAAACATCTTATACAATTTTTTGATATTCCATCTTCACATTATAGACAGTTTGCAGAAATTATGAATAACAATAAGTACAATATAGAACTTTCGTTAATAGATTCCGATTTTGCAAGAAAGTTTTTCACAAGTAGTATAACTTTGTAGAATTTGTACATGATAATAATACATCCTAAATAGGTTATTTATACCTTCCTCGTAGGTATTTCAATTCACCAAATAGCTTTATTACGAGTCAATCATTAAATTCGGCTCATTCACGATACACAATGTAGGTTAGATTTTGGTTTATTCTTAGACGGTATAGGAATAAGACTCGACGACTCCTAGTTGAACTAACAAAGGTATGAGTGGAGGATTTTGAATAAGGGTTTCGGTTTAGTTCTCGGGCCGCTGGACTTACCTCGAGGATTAGTGGATGCCCCTTTCACCCCTTTAGCCCTTCCGATTCACTTCCTTACTTCCTTCGGTGCCCTTCCGCCGCTTGCCTTAAGTAACCCATTTCTTCCACCCTTGATATTCTCAACCCTTAGGGCAGAGATTCTCAACAGTAAAATAGAAGTAGATATACTTGTTGTATTTGTAACCTTTTAGCATACAATCTTAAGGGATTATCTTTAGAAATTATGCAGAATTTTGTTTTAATGGTTAAAATTCTTTCAGAGTTGATAAATGTAGGTCTTCTTCTTTACGTTTTGATAGTTGTCTAAACAATTCTAAACTTCCTCTATATTTTTTTTATTTTTGACGCTTTGGACATTCAGTTTCAATTTTTCAATTATTTTATTCTTCTATATGTTTGTCATAAAATGCGATTCTGTTACAGGTTGTTATCATGATATTAGAAAATAGCGCTGATATCTATTGTGATTAATTGTTGAGCTGTATTACATGCATCATCGAGACAAATATCCCATTCAGCATTCCATATATAATATAATAAAAACAATAGCAATTTTTGTTAGTTATTTTACAACTTTGGTTAATCAGGATTTTATACAAGATTTATGTTTAGAATCTGTGTTTTATTGGATACAGAAGAGCTCCTTCTTGAATTAAGATCGTGTCCGTTCTCCTAACCAGGTACGAGGGCAAAGGAACTCTGCCGCTTCTATACTTATCCGCTTAATATTGTAAATCGTAAACGATGCGGCCAGGGGGACGACTATTGTATGAAATTTAAATAAAATATGATTTATATATATATATATATATATATATACATTTGTAATACTATTACAGCATAACCCTGAGTCTCCAAAATATTCTCACACTAGCCTCCAAATGCGAAATCACAAACTAACCATATAATAAACTATCCAAACATCCAAGTACAAATTGTTCATAATTTGGCGTAGATTTCTTTATTAAACAAACAACTTTATTTAATTACGTTTATTCTTAGAAATGTGTTCTCGTCACTTGTCGGCATATTTAAAAACATTTTGGTAATCACTTCATTGTGCTCGTTTAACAGTTTTTCTAATATTGTATTTCATTTAATTAACACCAGTTAATCAAATGAGCCGCCGTCTTTCCACTGTTTGCAAAAGATGTTCAAGTTCCGCAAACAGAGGACAAATAAGAAAAAATAAGACGAAGACGAAGACTTGTGGATATGTCTTTGTGAGAAAAAATTATGTGTGAGAATTGGTTTAATGAAATCATCGTGAGACATAAACGAGGGAAATGGATACAAAGTTCGCTAAATAAAAATTTGATAAATATTATAAAAATTTGATAATATCAAAAATTGATTATAATTTACGTGAAATCTTGAATTAAATTAAAGTCTTTTATTCATAAACTCCGAAATCTAAAACGACATTTTGACTCGCAATATGTGTTGTGATTTTGTTTGTTTATGACCAGTTGAATAAAAGAACCTTCCACAAATCGTCGCTTAAACAAATCTTCTTCGTAACATTAGATTTTTCAGTTATTTTGTCCTATATATTTAAATATCAACTTTATTATCGAAAGCACATGTTGGAGGCTTACGAAAGCAATTTTTACTCCTAATAACAAATTAAGTACAATTTGGGACTCATTAGCTATCATGTATCTAATTTTATATGTAAACTATTAAGACGCCAATAAAATTAGTTTAAATTTATTATTTCTAATTACATGTGTATCTCGTGACTCCAAGATTAAAACCCGAAGAAAAATTTCTAATGCCGACATAACTGCAAGTGTCAACGAATCGTGACTTCTGTATGTACTTTGGCTTTTATTTGATTAATCAAATGTGTGAAATGGCCACGGGAACCGAGATATTTGAATATCGGGCTACCGGTGAAGAATTAACATGTCATTTCAGTTCGAACAGAGATTTTAGTCGAATAAGGAGTCCTCTTTCTGGAAGAGTAGAAGAGTAGTCATGATCCGTCGAGAATTGACAAATATATGCACGTCGTAAATATAGACTTGGCTGCTTTTAAGAATAAACTCTTTATGTCAACAGAATGTTGACACGTATGTAAATTCAGAAAAATATAGGATTCGATTTTTTAGGAGAGCTTAAATGGAGTGTGTGTATTTTCATTCAATATATTCATATAGGAAAATTTTTGTTAGTTATTTTGATTTGTATTAATTTATCTTATTTTTCTTGGACGTTTTATTTACTCCTCTGCTATTTTAGTCTAAAATATATATTGATAGACTTCAATTAAAAAAACTGACTTAGAATAAAAATACCTATCCATTTATTATATATATATATATATATATATATATATATATATATATTTGTTCAATCCTAACGAATCAAAAATCCTCCTTCCTTTCCCAAATCTTTTTCTTCCCTCGCGCGTTTGCGAGTGCAAAGGTATCGTCTGCAATTGTTTTAAAAATATTTTAATCTGTGTCTCCTCGTCATAATAAACGGATGAGTTTAATATGAAAACGTAGTGGTACACTGCAAAGCTTATTGTGTAGATCCTAATTAGGAGATGGCTTTACGTCTAACAAAAGGAAGAAAGGAGTTATGTTCTCCTGGAGACTCCTCCAGGTCTCCTCTCTGATAAGAAGTAAGAACTCGGCTCTAGTACCGTATAACCGCCGGGATTAGAAGAAGACATAAATACATATTTATATACGTATTTGTCTTGCTAGATCTTGACGTTTTTATTCTCTAACTTAATCCTCGACGTTCTATATTAACGAAGTCTGTTCTCCACGATCATTCGGATGTATTAGCTATATCATTTTCGATAAGTGCGCTCCGTAATAATGGGATACTTTGTATTAGTCGTACTTATAAAAAGTTATAATTCATATAAAGGAATTTCGACCGGGTAAAAGTTTGCTCCCATGATATCATAGATGCTTATGTAAACGCATTCTTGCACGTACACACTCACAGATATATATATATATATATATATATACATATATATATATATATATATATATTGAATTTAGAATTTTTTTTAATATGTTTTTTATTCTATTAATTAAGACGCTATTAATACATATGTCTACATCAATTTCAGATTTATACACTATATATTCAAATTAATTATTAAAATTTATAACCCCAAACAAAATCGATCATTTTCTAAAATATGTAATATAATTCGTTATCACATTATTACATCATTATCTTCCATAATACCTGGCATTCATGTGCTCAAGTGAAGATTTGCGATTTACAAAACCTTTAGACGAGGACATTTAATTTCCTCACTAGGTTGTTTGAACTTGAAACCTTAGGGGATGTTTATAGAAAAGCGAACATCACAATAGAAACATTATCTCTAAATCGGAAACGAATCTGAGCCTATGTCAGGAGAAACTACCGACAGGAGCATAATTGAGGAATGATTAGACGCCATCCAGAAAATGTGATACTTTGATACTAAAAAATAAGGCAATCGAGAGCGAAGTTAGTACTGGTATAATATCAATATTACAATTGATTACGCCAACGAATCTTCTTCATAAGTCTATTACCCCCGTGTTTGATATAAACTTTATGACTAATCTATCTGGAGTGGAAACTGGGTAAGAATTCCACTTCCAAGGGAGTCATTATTCAAAGAATTATCTGCGCAAGATGGGTAAGTTTTGTTTTCGTGACTCGGCATACTATTAGATTTAATCTCACGGACTGAACGCCGTGAAGAATATCATAAGCCATTCAGAAAGAATACAACGTAGTAAGATATAATTTATGATATTGTATCTTAATTCCAAATCCCTCGGCTTAAGCTTTTAAATCCCGTGTCACGGGCGTGTGATTCAAAAAGGTCATCAGCGTATTAAAAATTCGAACGCATGTAAAACAGCAGAGGAATAATTCACTTCATTAATAAAGAATATACATATTTATTTCATCATCTTCGTAATATATCTGTAAGTTGTTGGTTTATCAAGTACCAAGTATGGCAAGGTTGAATTAATTATAAATAGTGTTTGTGGCTTAAGGTATTCGACCACAAATTATTCTCTTCGGTGTGATGTGCAAATCAGGCGACTAAATATTCGTCCAAGAGCATCGGAAGTTCAAGCTGGCCGAATCCCGTGGGTCGCTTAACCGATTTAGCAAAGGTGCCTTCGATGTATGCAAAATAAGGAAGCGATGGGTTACCAATAGGTTATAGCCCCAAGCTTACCTACATGACTTATAGGAAAAGTGGATATATATATATATATATATATATATATATATATATATCTACCTACGTAGCCTAAAGTAAGTATTAACCCGCCGCCGGGGCTACTCCCGCGTGTACGGTGATTAAAACGACTTGCTTTCGGCCGAATTACCAAACGGTGTTAGTTAAATACCAAAGTGTTTCGGGATAGGATAGACACACTTCGATGGACACGGTACAAACATTGTTTTGTAATCTCAAACTCACAAAGAATTAGAATATGGGCATCGTAAACATGGAACTAGTTGTGCGTGGCATCGTGCTTTAAAGCAAATTGCTGGAAATATATAGATCGATATGAATATAAACATATCCTGCATTCGTAGACTTTGTTGTTTTTACTACTCGACCATCCTAAGACGAAAAACCAAGCTTATCTGAGACCTAATAATTCCAGTTTGAAGTTTAGCTAAATATTTCCACTCCCTTTCCTCCGAGTTGACACGGCGGCGTCGATCAACCGATGCGCGACTATCGCTTTGACACCTGTCGTAGGTTGTTCGCGAGATTTTCCGGAACGTCGCACCAATCTCGATCGGAAGTGCTTCCTTCCAACTCCTATGAAAGTAGCTACGGCTTGATTTAACTCCTGAGGTAAGTCGAGACACGAAGAGCAATGACAAGATACCCTGAGAAGAATTCTGTAGATGATTAGTGAAGCCGAGAACAAAAGATTTTCTAAGGAAAAGCTGGGGTAAAAGTAAAAGCTTTAAAGCAGGCGAAGTTTGATAATCATAATTTATATCTACAAATTAAAACTTGTTCATAGCAGACGACTATATATTCACTACGTCACAGTAAATACAAATATCACAGTAAGTCATCCCTATATTACCCGATTTCAAATCTCTGTCCATTTATCATTTTTCATGTACTTGGCGGTTTTGTTATGTACATAAAACTGTCGTTTATTCTCCACTTTACAAATTGGCCGCGTTCAACGCTCGCATTAAGATATTCACTTATTCAGCCATTATCCTAACCCCTGGGATTCTCTGTCGGTTCCGAGGTTTAAACTGGGGACATCGGGGGGATGAACCTCACAAATCGTTATCACGGGGGATAATGTATGTTTTTGGAGACAGGGGTAGAGATGAAATGAAATAAAATCAGGTGGAAATTTTAAAATTTATTCTACAGAAATATTAAATCTGTATTTTTTATTCTCGTACAAGTTGACTATCATGTGCATTCTTTTTTGTTCTAGTCCTTTCAGTCCATCTATTTTTTTTCGAGAGCATCTCGGATTTTCCAATAAGCGTGTGATCAAATTTCATCTCTTTGCTTTCAATTCCTTCTTAATAATATATTTTTCATTAATAAGTTATCTATAAATAAAAAAATGCGAAAATATTAAATATGTTTTCGATCAGCATATAATGATCTAATCTTCTATATTTAGGCACTGCTTTTAAGATTTTCCAAGTTTAAATAATTATTTTACTACTTGATTTATTCTATTATACTAAATTCTAATCAGAATGCTTCTTGATAATATAAATCTCACTTAAAATTTGATGGTAAATCCACCCCCTGTTCGCGGTTTTCGGGGTAGTTGCCATACATTCCGGGTTAAGGGTGAAATCGGATCTCAAGTCGGATGAAGGGATTTCTCCCATAGACTTCTTCCTGTTTCGGTTCTTCGCGGTTCGCTTCTTTGGATTTTGTCTTAGCGGGACTAAATCTCAAAGGTTTGGTGAGGGAAATATGAAGTTTATTACATTTTCGATGTAATAGTCAAAGTAATATTTACACATATTAAAAAAATAGTAAAAATTATAAAAGCTGGCTTAGACTTTCATATTTAATTACTATTCAACGTTATGCAGCATAAAATTCTAGTTGTATTCGTTTCTAAAGATGCAGTTTGTTTTATTAATTATTGGATAATTTTCTTGAAAAAAATATCTAGTATACATTTCAGCCTAATTAATAAATATAAATTTAAAAATTTTAAACTTGGGATTTTTTAATTAAATTTTCATTATAATTGAATTAAATAGAATTATAATTAAATTTATATAACCTATTTATTTATTTAAAAGAAAGCCACTAATAACCAGTATAGTGAAATTAATAAAAAAAATATCCAAAAAAGATTATATATTATATAATAGAAAGTATGCGGTAACCAACAATAATATATATTAGATATGAATATCAAATACTGAATTAATCAGCAAGTTAATAAGAAGTGGTTGCAAAAGTATCTAAAAATTGTTTAGTGATATGAAAATAGTTGCTGTATAAAATGTAGATATTATTTTGTAATGTATATAGAAACAAATTTCGAATATTTGAAAAAAATAGTAAACAATACACATATCATTACAAAATTCAAAAATGTAATGGGAAAAATAAAGTAGTAACAGAATGCTTTGAAATAATTGGATTCTAATGTAATATTGATCTAACTGATAACTGATCTAATTTATACATAAAGAAGTTTTTAAATATGGAAACACTCATAAGTTCATTTGGATAATGACCAGGCATCCTATTGAATAAACTATATCACTTTTGTCGAAATTTAAATATGTGGCTTAAGGCAAGTTGCATATAATTCCCGATATGTATGAATTATCGACTTGATCAATTAAAATTAGGATTTACCTACTTTCAAAATTATGCTTTTTATGCCAAACTTTTTTTTTTTTATTATGATAAAATATCAAATTTTGACTCACGTACACACATCATTTTTCCAATTTTGGTGTCAAACGATTCAGTTCGATTTGGAACGTCAAGAAGCAAAAAATCAGCCAATTGGATAATCTGAAAACAAACTCCTACATTTTTCTTATTGGTTTCAATTTTGCATAATTCCTTTTCTGGTAAAGCCATCCAAAGGACACCAGGAGTTTTATTTCTGAGTCTATTCCCTTTATATCGATTATTTCAATTATTTTCTTTTAATATCACGATTTTCGATGAAAACAACGGATGCGAGCTCGGATTCGTTTCGATGGTATGAGGAATCTGTGAGGAATGGTAAAGCGTCTTACACGCGGCTTAATTCTTGTTAGTCTAAAGTTTTAATTCGCACTACTTATACACGAAACACACAGATACAATGTGTAAATGTTCACGTGGAGCAATATTTTCTCTTAGTATATGTATTGTAGTGATTAAAATTACCGTTCTTATTTAAAGGTTTAATACACAAGAAAATTGGTTAAAGGATTTGTTAGGTATACTCTGTACGGGATGCGTGCCAAGAAAACGCTACAGGATCTAATGCGCAGTAGGTGCACCGGCGGAATGAATTTTCTGAAAATTAATTATCTGCATGTTAGAAATAGTGGAAAGTAATTATTTGGTGAATATAAATAATGCCTTTCATGTGTCTTGTTCACATGCATATTTTCATAGAAACAGTAAGGACGTAGACACGCTTCGAACTCCAAATGTAAAAAAAAATCAGGTGCCAAAATCGTATACTTAAACTTGGTAGCATTGTCTAAATTTTTATATATTCGTTTATCAATTTTATTTGCAATTAAAGTTTCAATCAAGAATATCATGTTCCAAGAAAAAAATTCAATAATTTTCCAATGAAGTATTCACATTATTTCATGTTTAATTAACAAAATAAAATAGAAGGAACAGTTCCAAATATATGATTTGCATTCAATCTTAATTATATTTTTCTGCACGTGTATTTTTAATTCTGTTTCATGGATATTTCGATTCATTTACTCCGTATTGTAAAAGTTTCTGCAGTTTTAAAAATAATTCTTCCAAGAATTCTTTATAATCAAAGGAGACTCACAATGAAGAGATTATATAAACTTTTTCGGGTTCCCGAATCACAAAACAATATTAAATCTCTTAATTATCTATTGAAAATAAAAATTCACAGAGTGATTAATTTACAAAAAATGTATTCTTAAAATATACATAATATGATCGTAAGACGTGATATTTTATTAGGAGGATTTGCTAGAATATTTATATCAGAAAGCGAAGCCCGCGACATGAAAGGAAAGATTATACAGCTTTTTGCTCTCAGAGTGGGTACTTGAGAATAAAAATAATAATCACCATTAAATGTTCTTTGTAGTTGATTTTTTTGTTTGCTAATTAATAGCAGCATTGAGAAAGCTGAATGCTCAATCCCACCCCCGGCTGGGGAAAGATTTTTTAATCTTTATATAATAATCTTTGCATAATATAATGTGCTCGTTACTCTACTAAAACTCCTAATGGAGAACGCTGTTTTTTTCATAGGAGAGTGGAAAATAAGGGTATCAGGCTTTAGGTAAGTCTTTCTTGTCAAGAGATAGTAAATTATGCATATATATCATATCTGCATCTTGATACTTGAAAAATATTCACTGATTGATTTAAATAAAAATTGCATATATAGTTGCATACATATTATTAACTTCATAGCTAGTTCCACACCTATTGGTTAATTTATTTTTGGCTTGAATATCAATTTTATCATTTCTACAGTGAACAAGTTAATAATAACCAAATCTCTACTTATTGCTCCTCAATTTAAAACAATCATTCCGAACCAAAAACTACTTTCTGGTAACAATTTTACATTAAGTTCTGCTACACATGCCCTTAAAATGCATATGAAAATTTCAAGCTTACATATTTATGCAATATTTACATTTATTCTTAATTTAATTAATTTACAATTTATTTCTATATATTTATTTCTTTCTTCCCCAGGTAAATCTTTGCCCCTGCATTGTGTGGTTGAGTCTGCTCCAGCTCTGCAGGACGCTTGCGCCCCCCGAGCGACACAGTGGCGTCGTAGGGCTCTTATAGAAACAGATAGCTACGTCATCATTCCTACATCAACTGCTTTTCACGATGTTGTAGCTGCGGCTCTGCAAAGGCTAGGGTACCCTGCGGAGGCACTTGCAATGGCAAAAGGTAATAAAATGATTACTTGAACTATTATTTCATGTTTTTATTTCGACTCTAATTATCGATTTTCTTCCAGGTTCTGTGGTGATCAAAAACTGGAAACCTTTATCCCTGGATTTAATCAGCGACAGTTCCCTTTGCACAGTCGGCGAAGTCTTAGGCGAATTGACTGCTGTGGCAACACTTCGTATAACAGTTTTGAGGCCACCTCGACCTCCTGGAGCAGGTAACGGCGCTCCTGGAGCAGGGGACGGGCAAACAGGCATTGCTGGTCCTTTGGCTGAAGTCCGGGATAAACTCTTAAGGTTGCTGTTGTTGCAGAGCCACGGATTGCTGAGGTCTACTGGGTGCCCTTTGGACGAGGTAATAATGATAAATTGGAAAAATGGCATATACCAAAATGCAATACATATACGAAATGCATGCAATACTTAAGCATAATTTTTGAATTATGGGACTTTCTTCTTTGTTTTTCTTTCTTATTGACCAGTTTTCGTTTCAATGAAACAATTTGTACTAAAATGACTACTAACAAATATGGGCATCCAAAATGAAATAAGTAAAGTAGTAAAAATTTACGATTACAAAATATAAAATATTTTGAGACAGAAAAAACTGTGTATAAAAAAATACGTATTACGTCTCTTTCATATCATGTGCCATTTTTTATCCTCTGCCATTTTTTTGCTCAATTCAGTAGTTAAGCAGATAATTTTATTAACCGTTCTCTAATTCCAAATTACACACTAGTTTGCCACGAG
Organism: Ctenocephalides felis; assembly: GCF_003426905.1. NCBI lineage: Eukaryota > Metazoa > Arthropoda > Insecta > Siphonaptera > Pulicidae > Ctenocephalides > Ctenocephalides felis. Next base: position 4,271,311 of record NW_020537324.1, read on the forward strand.
TATTAAACAATGAGGCCGTAAATTAATTTATACATAATTTTATTGTTCTACCGTATTTTATGTTTTATATTTACTTTGATTATAACTCTAATTCAACGCTGTTGATTACTTCTGACTATTTTTGATTCATATCTAATTTACAATTAGTCAAGTACAGTTAAATATTTTGTCACAAAATGTATAAGGATTTTGTAAAAGCTGTTAATTTCAACCACTTATGGTTGATAATATGATTTTTATTACATATTGACAATAACTTCAAAGTTTTGGTGATTGACCGATTACTTCTAAAAAATATAGAAAAAGAAAGGTTATAACATATGTTGTAAATTAATGTCCTCATGTAATAGCATAAACGTGAGATATTGTAAAAAATATGATTTAAAAAAGTGATATTTCTAAAATGTTCCTTTATGAGTACTTGATTTGAATTCATTGTAAATATCTAAAGTCAATATCTTTATTTTTATATAAATTATTATAATGTCATATAAAATTAAAACTAGTAGTGCATAGCATCGTGCCTTAAGGCAAATTGCTGGAACTTCTTGTACCGAAAATTAAAATTTTTAAAAAAGATTCAATTTTTTTTTCAGAACTTTGAAAAAAATAGATTTTTGAGAATTTTAAAATTTTGGAAAAAATTGACCTTTCTGAAAAAATAGATTTTTTTATACAGGAATATTTTGAAATTTTGAACTTTTTTCTAAGGTATGCCAAAATATTCAGAAACCTTTGAAACGTAAAGATATATAAAAATGAAAAGTTTTTGTTAAATATAAAGTAATCATAATTAATTCGTTTCTCTTTCTATGCGTGTGTCAGGGCTCGGTCAGTGGATCGAAAATTGTAAGCTGTTTTATAATTTTGATTTTTTTTAATTACCAAGACCTTCGTTAAATACGAAGTAATAAATAATAATTCGCCCGGCTACCGTTGTCACCTGAGCGTCCCGCCTCTCTCCCGTTTCTGGCCCAAGATCGGCGTCGCGCGATCGGCGGAGACGAGGCACGTCTTAATATGACTTTATCTAAGTATGTTAATCCTTCAGTAAATCACACGGACATCTCCTGGCATAATTTAGAGTCGCCGAGATTAAATTCTTAAGCCTTGTTTAAGAATAGAATCTTAGATTTATTATACGAGTATACCGGATTTTGAGTCCGTCTCGGAGTTTATTTTTTGGTGTCGCCGTGAGATTATGGCAACTGCTGCGTATTTGGGTTATGGTGATATTTTTTAAAAAAATAATTCATTGGAGAATAAATTGACCAGTAATAATTAATTTTTGTTAGAGATATATGATAGCAACACTAATCTATCTACTCTACTGAGTCTACGTCTACTATTACATCCCTTCATGCAAATAATGGTTAATTTCTGCACAATATAATTACGAGCCATATACGATAATTAGATTTATATCACTCAAACTATAGTATTCTCATACAATTTCAATTCATATGATCACAACTATTAATATTCGAGTTTCAATTAATATCAGGTACATTTAAATTGACTAGAAGCTTATGTGATACTTAATATTTCAAGCTACAGTTCGAAATGGGAGTTAAATTTTTTACACAATCGCATTTAACTTAAATTATAATTTTTATTATATTATTCTTAATTTAATAATCTAATACGAGATTACTCTAATTCTTCCTCACGGACGTATATCATCCAAGATTTAGCTCTATTTACCTTGAACAAGATCTTTGCATAATGTTGAAAATTATATTTATTGTGAGGCCGAGTCTGGCGATTATTAAAAAAAATTGGCCGCGGATCATGTTCGCAAATGAAGATAAAGTAACTTTTGCAAAAAAGTTTTTCCTAAGGGTAAACTCGGCTCATTCAAACTTTAATTCCTGCTCGCTAGATTTATAAGCTTAAACTGACTTTAATGGTCAATTAGAAGATGTAGTGGTTATACATGTTTTATATACATTTATTTGTATTTTTCTATGTGTATATAAATCTATTTACCTAATATTGTCGCATTATAATTCCGTTATAAATCTGAAATAAGACTAGCTCATGTTGAATGTCAGTCGGAGATTAATGTATAGCAAGTCATAAAATTAGATCTTGTTAATATTTGCACAGATGACTTTGGTTGTCAGAAATCACGTTGATTAGATTTTGTAATTAGCGAAAAAATAAAAAAAGTAATACCAGAACAAATATTTACTCCGCTTAGCTCATTAAATAATTGCGGAAGCTTAATCTGCATAAGTTTTTAAGATTTTCTTTCTGACAGTGGAATAAAAATTATTTAATAAGTATTCTCTGTCACTTTGTATAGATTTTAATCTATTCATGAATATACCTTTCTACAATTGAAATAAAAATATCAGTTATTAAAATTTTCACTTTCATCAGGAAATATGCGAAAGATTAAATGCGGAATTTAATGCGAGATTTAAATTAGAAGAAATTATTTAAGGAATGAGTTTGCTAGGAAAGCAGAAATTAAATAATACTACCTTGATAATCTTAGGAATGCGGTTGCTCATTTTGTAAAGATACTACTAAGATATTTACAAGATTAATTTTTGTTTCAAGTGGCTTTATACTTTTGGATATTTTATATGAAAATAAAAACGGCAAAACTTTATTAAAAAAATCCGTGGATAGATATCTTTGAAAATTTGAATTAAATTTATAATTTGAATTCACTAGTTGTAATAATAGATAATCACCGAGCACAACAATATATATTTACCTCAAATACAAGTTAAGTTCTGTATAAGTTTCCAAGTGAAATGAGCACTTCTCCTGCATTGGTCCATCAAAATATAAATCATACGTCAGCATTATGAAAGATATTTTAGTATAATAAAAATACATCAGATATAGATAACATCATCTGTTGGGTTGCCTTCTAAAGATAATATCCACATTATTAGGAAGTCACTACAAACATATAGTACTATTAAATTGAATCCTATATATACCATGCAATGAGACAATTTTCTTAGGAATAAGGTAGTTATGAATTATTTCCATATCGACTTCCACCAAAGAAGTATCCCAAGACGCTGCCGCCGTCTGTAAACCGCCACCACGTGTCTTTCTGCCCTCATTTCCACCCTTAGCTCCTGCTTCGTTTTCCCATCGCTTTTGATCTTATTAATACCGACGAAATAATGCCCGGTAATCTTATTAAAGACACTAACCTCCTCGATCTCGGGCGATGTTCTACAAGTACATTAACCGACAGAAAAACAGTTAACGCAAAATCCGCAGCAGACTGATTAGCGAGAGCGCATGCAAAAACTTTTACGCCTCCGCCGATGTATGGGAGCAGGAGGTCGGTCTGTTCTCTTTCGTGCCGAGTAGGGTTCTCAAATTCAGCTCAAATAGAAATTATAGTTGGTTGTGGTGAAATATTAGATACCTAATAGTTTACATTTTGAGATATCTATTATTCACTTCTTGATGAACGAAGTCTATCATCATAAAAATTAAAATATCAGTCATTAAAATTTTAACTTCCATAAAAAATATGCGAACGATTAAATAGTGGAATTTAATGCGCGATTTAATTTAGAAGAAATTATGTAAGGAAAGAGTTTGCGATGAAAGCAGCAATTATATAAAGAAACCTTGATCATTTTGAGAATGCGATTATTGATTTTATAACCACTAAAAAATTAAAACTAAAAATTGATGTTGTTGTCCGTCGATAAAAACGATAGATGTATTGTATTTATTCATTTATTCATCAATAAGGAAGAGTAATTCATCAATAATATAAATGGCTTCCTTTTCTATGAATTAAGAAGCCCTGTTTCAGTGTGTACCTACTAGTATGTGTGTATGTGAGCTTAAGAAGAGAGCTTTTATCGTGCTTCGAAACTCTCGGAGACAAAGACCTGAATATAATCATTCTTGAACTGTTAAGATTATGGATGAAACTGCGGAAGTAATACTTGCGGATGAGTTGCGGTTATTCTGGAAGGGTAATTCTCAACTGATTCTGATTATAATATTATTACAAACTAGACAAGAGAATGATTTATAATAAAACACTTAAGTACCATAAGAACAAAACAAAAAAATATTATATTTGTTACATAATACAAACGTTACAATTTGTGTGTCCAAAATTAAAAAAAATGCATCAGCGATTCATGTTTTGTTTCCAATATCTCTCTCAGTTTGATCTTGGGTTATATTTTGTATTATTGTATTAGTTTCCGGATAATACTGTGTGAGTTTTTCATTAAAATCTGGCAAGAACTCTGTCCATTGCGATAAAAAGAAATTGCAAGCGGCTGGTCTTTCTATCAATTTTCTATCCTTTACAAAATTTGTTACAGAAAATCGTGACCTCATATTCGGCCCTTTTATTATTTCATCTCTCTCAAATTTATTTAAAGTTATACGTTCCACTTGAACAAATGCTAAAAAGACATATCTATGAATCCCACTGTCTATGGGAGGCGAAACACCAACGTATTGCGCCACCAAATCTGCTTGTCTTAAATCCAAATTGGATCCTGGAACATTTATGATAAGCCAATGTAACCAAGGGCTTAAAATATTGTTTGCTGAAGTTGGAGAATCTAGATCTATCATCATTATGGAATACAAACAGTTTTCTTCGGTTTCCCATGTGACAGTTGGACACTCCACGACTTCTTCTGGTAGAAGATGATTTCCTATTAGGACTCGAGCCCGAGATGGATACTGGATGAACATTACTTTATGAGAAGATTTTTCGAGGAGATCGGGAATAATGTAGTAGTCTACTAAATTATTAGAAAGTTGAGACATGTAATCGACTGATTCCATTGATGATGATACTGTTGATATTTCCTCTTCTTCGCAAACTTCATCGTAATTTGTGGTGGTTGTTTCAATCATTTTAGAATTATTTGAAAAATACTTAAAAATTTATAAAAATGAAAAATTTATGACAGTTTTTTTGTTTAATAAAGTAGTATCAAAAAATATCCGTGTATTATGAAATATGCACGGATTTCAAAATTATTATATATTGAATAGTTAATTATACATATTGAATATTCATTGAAATAATTATTTTATTGTTCGAAGTCTATATTTTTCTTTTTATTTTGTTTCAGATAACACTTTCTCAGCTCTGCCGCGGAAATTCTGCCGGCGCCCCTCATGTACCAGTACCGGAACCACCACCCGAGTTACTTCGAAAATTCGATGCCTGGTTCGCCGCCCAACTGAGCCCTTCGACACCGCCATATGCGCACCCACACGCATACTCCCAACGTCCACGAGGCAGCCCTTCGCCCAGAATAGATCCTGATCACCATCAACAAATCCCCAATTCCCTTCATTCTCATCATCCTGTGCATCAGCATACTGTGCATCCAGCACTGCAAACTTTGCATTCGCAATATCCCAGTCAGAAAACTCGTATGCGTACAAGTTTTGATCCTGAACTTGAGTTACCGAAGTTACAAAGGTGGTTCAATGAAAACCAACATCCAAGCAGGCAGCAGATTCAGAACTATGTTAGGGAATTGAATGAGCTTGAATCGAGGCGAGGTCGGAAACCATTAGATGTCAATAATGTGGTGTACTGGTTTAAAAATGCAAGGGCTGCCCAGAAACGAGCGGAACTACGGGGATCAGCTGCTGCTGCTTTGGGGTGCCATTTAGGGACATTAAACGGTTTTGGAGATAATCATTCCCCGTATCTTAAAAGTCCTTCTTCCAACAATTCTACAAGTCGCAGACCACCATCTGCGATGAGCGATGATAACCTATCTAACGACGGTTCTGAAGATGGACAAAACGGAGAGAGAAGGCCTGTCACACCAGACGCTCCTTTATCACTTACCACACGGAAGGCTGAGATTAAAGAAGAACTTGATCCAGATATGGACAGTCCACAAGACACATCCAATAACAATAACACAAAGCATTCGCCCAGTGATCAAGAAGATTCTGAAATAGATATGGAAGTTGTTTCGTCTCCTCCTAGGCTGGATTCTACAGGTCACCAGGAGTTCAGAAGTCCGAGTCCTGTAGATGGTGTAACTGGGAGAGATTTAGCTTTTCCCTTGGTGCCTAATTCCATGTTCAGTCACAGCATTATGTATATGTCTCACTACATTCCTGGACTTGGTCATCAGCCCGGTGCGTCACCTCCAAGTAGCAGCGGTTTGAATTTATCTGCGCTATCTGAAGACAGGAGAAAGAGAAATAGAACATTTATAGATCCTGTTACTGAAGTTCCGCGTTTGGAACATTGGTTCACAGCAAATACTCATCCTTCACACAATCTAATTCTCAAATATACCGAAGAATTGAATCGTATGCCGTACAGGCAAAAGTTTCCCAGATTGGAGTCGAAAAATGTGCAATTTTGGTTCAAAAACAGACGTGCAAAGTGTAAAAGATTAAAGATGTCGCTTTATGAAGGTGGTGCTCCACTTGGACTGCCTCCTTATGAATAACTAATTGATAATTCTCTTTTTTGAGATTAAAAACGCGAATTTATAAGTGTGTTATAATATGATTTAAACTTCAGAAGTCATCGCAAATATAATTATGTTAAATCGATTATTAATAGTTTAAGAAATGTGTCTAGTGTTCCGCGATATGTGATTGAAGTTAGTTTAATTATTATGTTCGTAATAAATTTTTGATTTATAGTTATAGTTATCATACTCAATAACATTGATCTTGTACAAAACATGTTAACGATATTTTTATTATGTCTTAATTGTTAAAACATTGAACAAATTTGTAAATAATATATTTAAGATAAGACTAGTTGTACTATAATAAATTCTGAAACAAAACCGTGCTGGGCATTGCCTAAATGGCGTATTTGCAATTAACCAAAGACGAGTTAGAAAAATGATTTGTAATATATAAATGGCATTAATAAACATTCCAGTCACTTTTGTACAAAATGTAATATTAGGACTTTGCTGGTCTACTTCAACTTCATTAAATGATAAGACCTTTTTGTCATAGCAAAAATATCAAATAGTGCTTCTGAATCATTCCATAGATTATATAATATAGAATATTTGTAAACACTTAGAATTTACCTTATAGTATTTTATTTATAATTTTCACAAACCAATAGATTAATAAATATCATAAAAGGTCTTTTTGCCATATGTACTGTAATAGTCAAACTAATATATGTGTATCTATTCAAAAATTTAAATAACAGTCTCATATAAGAATAAATTTATAAATAGTTCCCTTAGTCAGATTTCAGAGTTTTAAATGGATATAAATATGTAGTAAACAATGTAACAAATTCTTTTAAAAAATATTTGTAAGATAAAATTGTAGTTACATAAGAATTGAATTTTTAACTCAACATTCAAAGGATTATATATTTAATTATATAATTTCCAGTATCTGTATAATTATTTCTGCAACTACTAATTTTAAAAATTATGTGCCATTCATAATTCAAACTGTTTCTTAACCTTTTTGAACCGATGCAGAAAAAAGTATTATCATGCAATGCATATTATTATTTTGCCATTTTTATGTAAAAATTATTGAACAAACGAGTGAAAATGTTATTAAATCAGTATCTTATAAAGATCTTGTTCTTTGTTTTTAGAAACACTCGTAATATAATATTGTAAAATAATATAAGATAATTTGAAATAAATTTAATGAGAAATAATAACGGATTTTTTATTGAAAAATTATTCAATCAAAAAGTTATATTAAACATATATATTATTCAAAATACGTATAATATATAATATAAAAATATATATTATATATCATTACGTTATTTTCAAAATGTCGCCCGCTTTGTGAAAGTGTTATGATTATGTGCCGATGACTTTAATATATAAATAAAAAATATACGTACATTTATATATTTATAATATGTGTGAAAAATAATTAAACTCACCGTAAACCCGATGAAAATATCACTTCAAACACAAATATTTAATTTATATAATAAAAATCAAAACGACACTAGTTCACTCCTGTCGCTCCTGTCCATTGTCGGACATTATGTCAATTATCAGGATGACAACATAAAAACAAACAAGAAACAGGGTGCAAACTTAAGACTTAATCAGTGTGAAGCAGTTTTTGCGAAGTGAAGTTGGTTATTATGTCAAATCTTGCAACTGAGTGTACTTGTCAAAACGCAACAACTTTAATGGCGATTTTTGTGCATTTATGATCGGCTGATATTTAATTGTGCTTTATTAAATAATTTTGTGTTACTTATGTGTTATTCTATTTGCATAATGCGGATTATAAATATTGTAGTGCCAATTTAAGAACGAGATTATGGAGTGCACGAATAATTTTCATAAAGACACGTAAGTTAACAATATTTATACTAGTAATATAAATTTTATATTGTTTTCCATTGTAATTTATTTTGTGGGGACATTACCTACTTTTAACCTACGTTTTTTTAACAATGTCCTCTGATTAATTACGTTAAAAATGTTTATTCCCATTCATTCCGGTTTAAGTATAAATATAGGATTTTCTAGTAGAACGTCCTTAAGTATAAATTTGGCGTCCTCGAATGGAACGTGCAAAATGGAGGTTATGAATATATAAATCAATATCTATAAGTATGTATATGTATATCAATTAGTTATTATCAATGGGATTAATGATACGTGAACAAAGAGGTTATGATAAAAATAATGTCGTATTTTATTGTCACGAAAGTAGACAGGGTATTTTTTATTATACTGAAATGTTATCTGTCATATATACAAGTGTAAACAATCCTTTAAAAAAAGAAGGAATTTATTATGGTTGCATATATTAAAGTGTGTAAAAAGTTATTTTGAATATTCTTAAGCTCATTAGAATTGATTTTCTTCTAGTATATAATACTTACATTATTTCCATGAAAGGATGAAAGTCTAATCTTTACAATATACAAAGTGTCTATTGTACATGGTTCATTGGTAGATACCATGCCCTACCAGAAATCCTGTAAAGTAATTTTTACATACATAAAATAATGCAAAACCATATTAACATTTCTTTGTTTTCATTGACTAACATTTTCACTTTATTGCGATAAGGGTACTCTTGTGGATTAGTGGTTAGAGCTATGGGATTTGAGTCAGAAATTCTAGGTTTGATACTAGTCTCGGACAGCCTGATATCAAGCAGTAGTAACATCGATTTGGTACTGGGAAATATAGATAGCAATATGTTTTCAAGCTACAATAGAAATTACGTTTTGATATTTTGATTACGTTTTACGATTATGAGACCCGATTTTGAGTTCTTTATACATTAGATTTTGCATTACCCCGTTAACAATTCCTTTTCCTCCGTCCCGTCACTTTCCAATTAAAGCCTCTCTAACACGATAATGATACCGGCGCGGTCTCGGTCTGATTTTGAGTGAAATGTTCGCATGTCAAGTCCGTAGTTTGCGACAAACGGCGCGATTCCGGCGTCGGCAGCTCCGCCGAAGATAAGAGCAGGAAACGGGCGTCGTGTCGGCCTGACTCGGGGCTGCGAGAGGCCGAGATGCCTCGACTTGACGGAAGCTTTCCGCTTCCTACGGCAACAGAGTTTCGCTGAGCAAATCATAATACGAGGTGTCAAGATCGATGGATAAAACAATGATTATCGTTGATTTTAATTCCAGATGGGGAAGGGAAACACAATCACGTGGCTTTCAGATGAATCTTATAGAAATACAGGTTTCACAACAATCAAAATTTTGTAGGTGTATTACAATTCTATAAGCAATCGCTACTTCTACTAATTAAAGTAAAAAAATATGATAAGTCAATTTGGTTTCTTTAGAACCACTTAGCTATTTTGGGTACATTCATGTTACAATTAGCAAGTAATTAGATAACTAAAAAAGTTTATCCGTCAATAGGTTATTTTGTCATTAATTGCATATAGTTGTAAATTCTTGCCCAAACTGAATTCAGACAATATAATTCCATATGGATTTTAATCCTGATGGTACCTAACCTACCTTACAACTATGTTCTATATAATATTGTCACTTATCTGTGACAAAATACAGCATATTTTGTATATTGAGTTTTCATTAAAGATATGAAGCAAAATTATGGCTTCTAATTAATCTTGTAGACAACAATGACTTATTATTGTTATATTTAGGCTATAACACACTTTCCAACTATAAGTCTTGTTCTCATTACATGGTTTATAAAAATAAAAATAAATTTTCCAAGCTAAATTTTGTGTTCAAAATACATAATTATAATTTGAGTAGTATCACAAATTATACAGCAATGCATTAAATTTCAAATAAAAAATTGGTTTTTATTTTTTTATAGAATGAAATACTATGAACTTTTAAAGGACTTCAATCATCCAGTGAGTTACCTGAAATCAAGTTGATCTGAAAGCAGTTTAAGGTAGGATTAGATTGTAAAATTATTATATATTCAAAATTTGAATATAATATATGCATATGTAAAAGTGCTATTGATAATATATTAATATATATTATGTGTTAATGCAATCAAATACAAAAAAACAAGATACAATTTTCCTCCCACTAATACATTTCGCTTAAATTTCCCTCCCACTAATACATTTCGCTTAAATTATATTATTGTTCGTCGATCAAATGAAAGAAAATATAAACAATTTATTGAGAAGTGTTACTCAGAAGGTTCATAGCTAAATTATATAGCGATTATATAGATGATATATAAATATAAATTAAATATATTTTATTTCAAAGTTTTTCATTTTATGCTAGTTTGGTTGCTCGTATCAAAGGCATAAATATTTCCATTCTCGTACACAAAATATAAATTATGGAAACACTACATGTACTTGTGGTCAACATACATTTAGGTACATTATTGATTCAAATATTTCTGCATCTTATGAATAAAATAGCCGTTTCCAAAACAAAATTATTTCACATTACAAGTATATCTATTTGTTCTTCTTTCTTATTATTCATCAAAGAGATAATCATTTTATCATGAAATTAATTGTTTCAATATGGAATGATCACATTTCTCTTCTTATGTATTATTTTAATATAATTTAAAAGACAATGCTTTTCCATCTAATGATGCTTCATATCTACTGCGTTTTCCCGATGCAGTTCAGATGAAGAAAGCATTTAATAAGCTACCCTTGGAATAAATATCAACGACTATTTGGAACAGATTGTCAAACTGTAATTTTCAATTGCAAATATAATCTCCAAGCCGGAATAATAGAAACAGATTTCAATGTTTCCAAAAAACTTAATATATCACATAAACAATTAAACTAATTAAACAATTGACCTAAAATTAAATAGACGAGATTTTTCAAAATTTAATTAGACGTACTAATTTTTCAATAAGATGCAGATTTTTTTGTATTACAAATTTATCTACATTATGCTCTCTTCGATAATATGTATTTTTTGTATACAAATTAAAAAGGTTCTAGAACCATATATTTTTTCTACTAGGTGCCGAGAAATATTTCGTTCACAATTCCCATAATTTGATCTATAAAAATTTCAAATATATATAAGAAGTCTACAGAAGGCACTTGCGGTCTAGTTAAATAAATTAGAGAAAGATAGTACTTATATTCACAAGTTTATAATTTATTTATGATTTCTGCAACTGAATTTTTCCTTTAAATAACTATATATCTTATAAAGTTTTCGAATCCCTGCTTCTTCATACAATCTTACTACTCTGGAAGACATTCTGGCATTATGAATACACAAAAGGCTAAGCCCTGGAAATAATATTCATCTCAACACAGTGCACAATGTAATCGCAATAATGAGCCATGATCCGATTTAACCAATTAAAAAGATATACTCCAACTACACTCAGCGATTTTGCTGATTTTCATTCTCCGGTTTATTAAAAATAATTTTTTCAACGATATTTCGGATTAGCAAGTCTTAATTTCGTCTGGTTAACTGTATTTTTTCATAAAAATTAAACGGTTTGACTTATAAGGAATATGAATCAGCATCTCATTGATTGCATTCTATAACAATGGAAAAATATCCAAATGATCAAAACCAGATTTTATTCATCTGTTTTAGGTTGTCTAAAACAACTGCATTTGTCTTAAAGCAACAAATAAATCCGCATATTCAAAGCAAACATAAAAATACTTGGATACTTTTCTAGAAAATCATAATCTTCTGCTCCCGCGGGTTTTGCGATGATACCGAAGATCCTTTGTACTTGCGGGTTAAGTCTTACTCCTCGACTGCAGTTTATTATTAAGGTCATTTATTTTATTTTTTTGCTTTCCCCAAGGGAGGGATTAAAAAACATCGGAATCCCCCACAAGACATCGAAAGTCTCCATCAGGGGGCGTTCGCAGACGTTCTTTGAGTTTTAGCGAAATAAGTCGCGGCGGGACAAGGGAGCCAAAGCCGCGGGATCAGACTTTGGAGATCATGATGAGGATTCGACATATATTGCTGAATGTATTTCTAAATTGGGTAGATTTAATAAACTTTTTATTACACTAATACAATAAAGTTAAAGAAGATCAGAGAAAAAAATATGTAAAAATTATTAACCTTTTATAATTTATTTTTATTCAATCTCACGCTCATATTCAAATCATTTACTAAATATATATCAACCCTAGTTTTTTTTAAATCTAAAAGAATGAAAATTTAGAAATAATTTAACTACATATCAATCATTTACATTAGCCTTTCTCTCAGACATAGTCTCAGTCTCAGATATTATTCTAGTCTGAAAATCCGATTCGTCCTATCGTCCTTTTCCTATTACCGCTCCCGCTATTAATTATAATTGCATCGTATTTTATCATTAGCGGTCGCTCTAAGGCTCTAAGGCGAACGGGCGGGATTGGCCGCACTAAGACGCCGACTCTCGGCCGCCGCCTCGACGAGATCAGCCCGGACGGGCGGACGCCGGCGAAATGGCCTGAAACTTATAAGATGCGGTTAATTTTCTTATTAGCGAAAACGTGATTCTTTTATCAAAATTGTACGTGAGGGGTTTTGCGAACAGTATTGCACTTGACGGAGTCAGTTTGGATAAAAGTACATAATAATTTCAAGGATTATAAATCATTGATGTTATAAACGTTTGACCCAAACAATTTATCCAGTTCAACCGGCTCTCTTCAAAAATGTACTAAAGTGTGTTGGCAAGTATCATCAAAAGCAAAATGATAAAATACTTGATACATTTGAAAAAAATGAAATATAAATATTAACCTGAAACTAACACTTAGATGTTATAATTCTCTATCATATTACAGTTTTGATAAACTGTCAATAAAAATAAGTCCATTACCATTATTTCCTTTGCCAGAATTTTCATCCTCCTTCGACGGTTTATCGTCTGAAAACGTAAAAAAATATGACCTTATGATAATTCTTTATTAAATCGGAGTTCTGATATTTGTAGAAATCCCATTCCGAGCTGCCGATCATCAGAATATATCACTTCTAGAGTTCAATCTCTAGATGTATTAAAAGATTACTCGACCGCGTGTCGGTTTAATTAAAAAATATCATACCCTTCTTTTTAAATGACGCAGAAATAAGAACCTAAATTTGCTCGAGATTTTCGAAGCTTTTTTTCCGGTTTCACCAGAGCCGGAGGAAAGGATAAAGGAAATAAGAGTAGACAGTCTTTTCATATTTATTAAAATAATAAAGCAAATTTAAAACAAATTGTTATACAAAATATTGTTATAAACGAGTTTACTATTGCCAGAACATTTTTCGACGTTTTAAGACATTCTGAACCATTCGATTATTGGAAAAAGTATGTGTGAAAGAGCTCAAACTTGAAACTTTGCATAGTAATAGACTATGTGGTCTAAATTAGCACTCAAAAATATATTTATTGTTTAATTATAAAAATTCAATAAAGTTTGAATTAAATAAAAAATTGTTCTCTGAAGAACTTGGAATCATAACTGTGTATGTCCCAAGAACGTATTTGTGTTTGCGTTCACTTTCACCTTGTTAAATCGTTTTAGCATATTTTTATACTTAGAATAAAAAGCTTTTCGTAGCATGTATATGAATAAATAAAGATACAATGGTTTTCTTTCAATAATTACACCTATTGATTTTCATCCATGTTAATAAATTAACAATTAATGTCACAAAATTAGACAGATTTTTACAGTAAATTAAATTAGATCATACTATTATAATCGATTAGTTTACCTCAAGTATAGGTATTATTCCGACAATTATCTATTATTGAATTTTCTATTATTACCCTTAATCCGCTCCTGATGCTCATCAAATCGAAGTGATTTATGATTATGTAGATAATCCGAAATCTGCGGCAAAATTCAATTACAGTAATCGCCATTTCGGCATGATTAAGCCGCGCGATTGTCGCGGCGTTGCTTTCGTTAGTACCAGGACCTGGTAAGAGTGATATTATTAGGAGATTCCGGATTTCGAGATATGACGACGGAAAAATGGAAAGATGATCGTTAGAAAAATTCGAGGGGACGTTTAGTGGCGATTATTTTCATTGCAAAAGTTGATTACGGGTAAATGATAGAACGTCTTATTATTATTTATTTACTTCATAATCATTATCCTTTTAGCTGGCCCTTTAGACGTTTAAATGAAGCGAAACTTATTAAACATAATGAATTTTTATTTATTATTTATATATACAAATAAATTCTGTAAAGTAATATAAGAATTAAATGATACAAATGTTTTCCAAAATCACCGTTTTCATTTATTTAAACAAATAATATATACATAACAATTACTCGCTTTATATAACACAGTCTTACATTTAACTTTAACTTCCTAGTCGTGTAGTACATTCACATACGGTCATAACAACAAGAATAAAAATAAAAATAGAAATAATAATCAGAGATCAGTTCGAGCCATTATCCGTCGTTATCGCCTGATAGGAATGATAAGTAATGTGTGTTTTTTTTTAATAATGTCCGCCTTGGGAACCTCCTTCACCACCGCCACCGTATTTTCCGTAGATTTGTGGGTGTTCGGCCTTTCCTAAGTGTTTTACGATCGCGTTGAAGCCGTTGTGCTTGTCGGACTCGTATTCGACGACTCGGATTGTGCCATCGGCTTCTTTTAGCATATAACCTCCTGGGAAGTAGAAATGACAGTAATAAACAATTTATAATAATTAACAACGTTCAAAAAGTTGTGTTACCGTAGACTTTGTCTCCGTGACGATGTTCCCAGGCGTTTTTGTGGTCTCCGGTGTGGAAATCTTTCACTGCGTAGTCGTATTTGTATTCAGGGAAATGCTGTTTAAAATAAAAACACATTTGAAAACAATTACATTTTGAAGCATCCATATATCTAAGCCATAGTTTCTTCTATTTGTTCAATTTGGTTAAAAATTGTATACGGGCAAAAATATTTTATTTCATTCTATTACATGAGGGTAGTGTTCTTCGTGTCCGCCACCGCCGCCGCTTTGAGCGTGTTGGTGGAGCATTATCGTAGAGTAAGCATGGCCGTGTCCACCTTCAGATCCTCCGGAGGAACCGCCTCCAAATCCTCCGGAAGAACCACCGCCGTATCCACCGGATTCACCGCCTCCAAAGCCACCAATATAACCGCAGTTGGCTAAACTCGCAGCTGCAACTATGAGCCCAAATGTTGCCTAGATAAAGGAATTAAATAAAAAAAAGTAATAAAAACAAGTAAATTTTTTAATTAATCGTGAATGCTCCAAAAATAAATATTATTTTATTTTTCACTCACTAAGTATGAAACCATATTGATTCTTCTCTATTAGTTAATTTTGTATTACTAAGAAGGAATAGTGTCGAACTGATGATTGTAGCACCCGTGCATCGTGTTTTATATTCGAATATCGATATGCTTCAGAACATAATTATTGCCAAACATCGCATACCTATAGTTCAATCGATTCCCCTTCATTTTTCCTATGAAAACACGAATCCACTACATTTTTTCCACGTATCGTTGGATATTATATATTTAATTTGCATAAATAATAATTTTGATCATTTGGAGTTATAATTTTCTTAGAGTTGAGCAACATGCGGAATAATTGACAGTGAAATCGGTTGGAAAGAATTTCGGTATGCAACTTATTATTGCGATCGCGACCGTGGATTTATAACAACGGAACACGCATGAGAAAATTAAGTGGTGTTAGGTCATTTTTAAGTGTTAATTTATATAAAAAGTATGATCAAATGATTGCAACATGATTAGACATAAATTAAAATAAGGAACCAAAAAAATTCAATTTTATAAACATTTACCGCCTTCTGGTGTATAATGAAATGCTTTAAGTTCTATTTATTATTTTAGTTGTATTTCTTCGAATTCTAATTCTATCTGTTTACAAGATAAACTTGAATTCACAAAGAACTTTTAATCTAATTTTATTTTGATTAAGTAAAGCTGAGTGATTGTAATGCTCCAGAGGATTAAATGGTTGCAATGAAAATAAATCATTGCGTTGTTTTAATTCTAATTTGAATTAATTTTATTTACTCGGCACAAGTAGATGCACTCAGTCAATATAGCAAAAAATGTGTTAGAAATTGTAAAGTTGCGATCGACTTTTATCTTATTCAAGATTTTGGAAAAAGTAAAACATTCATATGGAACTGATTGGCTTGAATTAATAATAAAGAAATGACTCGACTTAATAGTTATTGATTATCCTAAATTAATAGTTTGAAATATTGTTTTTATTTATATATTTTAATATATTTTCCAAGCTCTAGAAAACTTTCTCAGGGAGTTGCAAAGTAAAAGAAAATAGAATACAGTTTTAAAATTGTATTGACAGTTATTGTAATTATTTTACACACTTTTGCACACTCGTACACAATTCGATACACTGGTAAACACTTACTACTACTTCTACACACTAATAAACATTCACTACTACTTCTACAAACTGATAAACACTTACTATTCATACTTACACACTTATACTCATTCATATATACATCGACATACTTACTACTTATTTAGTCAAACGTTACTATATACTTCTACTACTACACACTTACTATATACATTTATGTATTTACTACATACTCGTACACATTTACTACTTATTCATACATGTTTACTACTTACTCATTCACATTTACTACTTACTCATACACATTTACTACTTACTCATTCACTCTTCTGCACTCACGTACACATTTACTATACAGTCTTACGTATTTACTACATACTCATACACATTTACTACTTACTCATTCACTCTTCTGCACTCACTTACACATTTACTATACAGTCGTCCGTATTTACTACATACTCGTACACATTTACTACTTACTCATACATGTTTACTACTTACTCATTCACATTTACTACTTACTCATACACATTTACTACTTACTCATTCATTATTCTGCACTCACGTACACACTTACTATACAGTTGTACGTATTTACTACATGCTCGTACACATTTACTACTTACTCATACACATTTACTACTAACTCATTCACTCTTCTGCACTCACTTACACATTTACTATGAAGTCGTACGTATTTACTACATACTCGTACACATTTACTACTTACTCATACATGTTTACTACTTACTCATTCACATTTACTACTTACTCATACACATTTACTACTTACTCATTCATTATTCTGCACTCACGTACACACTTACTATATAGTCGTACGTATCTACTACATACTCATACACATTTACTACTTACTCATTCATTAATCTGCACTCACGTACACACTTACTATACAGTCGTACGTATCTACTACATACTCATACACATTTACTACTAACTCATTCACTCTTCTGCACTCACTTACACATTTACTATGAAGTCGTACGTATTTACTACATACTCGTACACATTTACTACTTACTCATACATGTTTACTACTTACTCATTCACATTTACTACTTACTCATACACATTTACTACTTACTCATTCATTATTCTGCACTCACGTACACACTTACTATACAGTTGTACGTATTTACTACATACTCGTACACATTTACTACTTACTCATACACATTTACTACTAACTCATTCACTCTTCTGCACTTACTTACACATTTACTATGAAGTCGTACGTATTTACTACATACTCGTACACATTTACTACTTACTCATAATGTTTACTACTTACTCATTCACATTTACTACTTACTCATACACATTTACTACTTACTCATTCATTATTCTGCACTCACGTACACACTTACTATATAGTCGTATCTACTACATACTCACACATTTACTACTTACTCATTCATTAATCTGCACTCACGTACACACTTACTATACAGTCGTACGTATTTACTACATACTCATACACATTTACTACTAACTCATTCACTCTTCTGCACTCACTTACACATTTACTATGAAGTCGTACGTATTTACTACATACTCGTACACATTTACTACTTACTCATACATGTTTACTACTTACTCATTCACATTTACTACTTACTCATACACATTTACTACTTACTCATTCACTATTCTGCACTCACGTACACATTTACTATACAGTTGTACGTATTTACTACATACTCGTACACATTTACTACTTACTCATACACATTACTACTAACTCATTCACTCTTCTGCACTTACTTACACATTTACTATGAAGTCGTACGTATTTACTACATCTCGTACACATTTACTACTTACTCATACATGTTTACTACTTACTCATTCACATTTACTTACTTACTCATACACATTTACTACTTACTCATTCACTAATCTGCACTCACGTACACACTTACTATATAGTCGTACGTATTACTACATACTCGTACACATTAACTACTCATTCATTAACACTCACGTACACACTTACTATACATTCACATTTACTACTTACTCATACACATTTACTACTTACTCATTCACTCTTCTGCACTCACTTACACATTTACTATGAAGTCGTACGTATTTACTACATACTCGTACACATTTACTACTTACTCATACATGTTTACTACTTACTCATTCACATTTACTACTTACTCATACACATTTACTACTTACTCATTCATTCTTCTGCACTCACTTACACATTTACTATACAGTTGTACGTATTTACTACATACTCGTACACATTTACTACTTACTCATACACATTTACTACTTACTCATTCACTCTTCTGCACTCTACTTACACATTTACTATAAGTCGTACGTATTTACTACATACTCGTACACATTTACTACTTACTCATACATGTTTACTACTTACTCATTCACATTTACTACTTACTCATACACATTTACTACTTACTCATTCATCTTCTGCACTCACGTACACACTTACTATACAGTCGTACGTATTTACTACATACTCATACACATTTACTACTTTACTCATTTCACTAATCTGCACTCACGTACACACTTACTATACAGTCGTACGTATTTACTACATACTCATACACATTTACTACTAACTCATTCACTCTTCTGCACTCACTTACAACATTACTATAAGTCGTACGTATTTACTACATACTCGTACACATTTACTACTTACTCATACATTGTTACTACTTACTCATTCACATTTACTACTTACTCATACACATTTACTACTTACTCATTCATTATTCTGCACTCACGTACACACTTACTATACAGTTGTACGTATTTACTACATACTCGTACACATTATAACTCATTCATTGAAACTTGGTATGCACTTGTACTATTATTTTCATGAAGTTATTATTGCACTGATTGTAGTCTGCATTTCCAAAATATATTTCCAATCTTAAATTGTATATAACTATATATTTAATCTTTATTACAATTGTCTACAAACAATTATTCGTCGAGGTTAATTCCTAATTCCTCTCGATGCCCGATCCCACGCACCTTACCCAACAAAACGCGTTAATTCGCGTTCATCCTCTGAACGCACCGATGATTACGTGATTTCGCACAGATGTAAATTAATCCTCTTGCTTACTCGATAACAGATATTCAAAAGCCGAGGGATCCTACAAATCACGAAATATAACAAAGACACAGATTAATCATCTCTGAACTCGACATTCATGGATGATTATTCTGAATACAGCGCTTCGTGGATTATTTTTCATCATTTTTAGAAAATTATAAGCAACAAAAATTCCTAGGTATAGCAGATAATTAAGAATTTTAAATAATTGATTATTGAGTTTTTTTTTAAATTATCGGGAAAAAATTGCTTTTTTGATAAAATATATTATACTAGAGAAATTTTCTGTTAGTATTTTCGAGTGATGAATAATCTTTATATGCCACTATAACAATAATGAAAATAAATGTCCTACACAAGATGAATCATTAAATATTTACAATACATCGCTTCCTCCGGATTCAAAGCAACCTTTTAAGAAAGTCTACACTTGTACTTAGTACAGGGCTTAAAGCCACGCCGAATTAAATTCGCTGTTTTGAATATTCCGAAGATCAGCGGCAAATTAAGCAAATCCGTTTCGATTTCCTTTTGAGACAAGTTAACGAAGCGTGGCCGCAGACGTTTGCATATAAAACATCACCTATCAATCTATTCAGGGTGCCCCCTTAAACGACAGGATTACATATGGTTTGTCACGGGGTTATTCATGAGTTAAGGGAACCACAAAATTCGATGCCCCCTTACGATTGAAAAATCCACAAAGAGAGACGCGATTTCTCGTTTTGTTTGTGGGGGCTGATATAATGTCGAAATAGGGCGGTTAGAGTACTTTTGATAAAAAAACAAATGCAAATTGTTAATTTGAGAGTTTTAATTTTCAAAAATAATTTATCAAGGCAAAAGTATATACTTACGTTTTGTGTAATTTATAAGGTGCATTTTATATTAACAAAAAATTTGGATGTACAATGTATGTTCTTCATTCATGTCTTTCATCATTTTTTCCTTTAGAAATCAAACCTCTTATCGTGTATTTCTTTGATGAAATTGCATTTGAAATCTTGGAGCTCTAAAGCTTAATGCACTTCCATTGTCACATATGGTATCCAAATCATTGTTTGTACTTGGAAAAATGTTCTTACCCAAGCCGATACCAAGAAAATCGATCTATAAAAGAAAATATTGTATACACGGGATTCTCAATTTTTTCTGGTTTACGAAGAGATGTAATTAAGAAAGATTTATGGACAGAAACTGCATGATGATTGTTTTCTTTTTTCGGAGATTCAATGTAAAATTTTAATAAACAGTGGATAAATTGAGGTCCTAAAATTATAAATTGGAATATTAGCCAACATTTAGTTTTGAGGTGCTAAGATCTAGTCTTTGTTCTTGACAATTTGTATCCTTATTTGCTTTTGAATTTTTGAAGCTATTGTGATGATACTTTCGTCTTAATCATTTTTTAGTAACTTCCTTTAATTTTTTATATTGGAATGGAAGTCTCGTGTATCTGCCCAAAACCCTTGTCCTCAGCGGTATTTCGAATTTATGCTTATGGGTACATAAATAACCCCACGTCTGATGATCACTACAATGGAGATATTCCCATTGCAACTTATATCATCATCTAATTTCTATCGATTCCTCATTGTTCCTCCCAGTAGCGCAAAGGTAACATTGTCTACGCTTCCATCCTTGAGATCATTACGCATTGTCTCTCCAAGTTGCATCTTGGAGTAGTTGATACGTCGTAACCGGCTCAAGATAGCGCAAAATCATGCAACCGTATATTCTAATATCTCTCTACTTATTATTATTATTATGCGAATACGAAGACGAATGCATCTTGTGTCGTTCACTCGATGATATTTAATGGTAATACTCTGTGACATGTCGACGTGGGAGAAAATAAATATTAAGAAGCGCCCCGAGCGATGCGACAAGAAGAAGGTGCGTTTTCGATGAATGGGCGCGTGTGGGCGGAGAAGAAAACGGGAATTAAACTTAGTAATTGATATATGAGTTATTATGAACTTTATATGAAAGCACCTTATGGATTGTAAAATATACTGAACGTACTGAAACAAGACCAGCCTTCTCTAGAAACACAAAAGTTCTTGAAGATGACATTATTTTTAAGTTTCTTCTTTGACGCAGCTCAATATACCTTGTAGCAAAAGACTACTGGTAAGCAAGTAAGTCATTAATCTCTCCCAACAATTTTATCATATAAGTATTCTATGTACTTTTCCCTGACCTCTAAAAAACCAAATTTCCATCGTCCAAAAAGCGACTGGTGACCCCATTGTCATAAATTCGTCGCCTCCTTAAGGATTACGGCAATTTCGTTATCTCAACGAGCCAGCGAACAATAACCGCCACAGCAATTACAACTTTATTATCACTTATGCGACGCCACGGAGTTTGCGACGAAATATCTTATGTGGGAGTTACTTGGACACTTCTTTCGAATTTTCTTAACTTTTAGAAGTCAGATTTTATTGGGCCTTGCTGAGAATTTAAATTCTGTATATGTATTTTTGGGGGTTTTAATAAATCTGTTCTTATTTGTTACACCGGAGAGGGGAAGTTTTTTGTATCAATCATCGCTTGCAGCAAATCCGTGGAAAACGCTATTTATCTGTGTAGGTTTGGGGAAATTTGTTGGACCAGAAATTTATGATGAAAGATGAGAGATGAATTAAAAATGTTAAATTTAAACAAGTATATAATATAAACTACTATTTTTTTATTTTTATTATTATTACTAAATCAATGATTTCCATTCATTGTTGACACCTACGGTACTAAATAAGTGTTTTATAAGGACCCTCACATTAAGAATTCACACAAACAGTCCTCCTCGATTCTTGTTTTGCTGTATACAACCTTGTACAATATTTCATCCTCCGTTGCTTCCAAAAGAATAATATTTTGCGACTTTACACAATTAGTCATATTTTTATCTCCGGATCACAATTGCCTTATTTGTGAATCGCTTCTTAAACATATTTCAGGGCGATAATATTTTAATTCTCTTATGGGAGACGTCCCATGGAAATTTCATCATATCAGTGTAAAAATGGTAATTGAGAATGCTTTATTGTGCGACTAAATGCGGCTACCGCTAATTTAGTGCCGCTGATATCAAGTTTACTAGCGGTTACTAATTTATATCATCTTTAAGAAAGTTTATGCGGGATGAAAATACGCGATGATATCTTTCGAGTGTCATAAATTTTAGGTACAATGGGAGATTTTGATACTCGGTAGACAGAAATTATCTTGTTTAATGTATTTGTCATGGTATAAGTTCTTTCATAAATTCAAAATAGTCCTAGTATTTTAAACCATTCAAACCATTTCTAATTGAATATTTAGTTCTGTTTTCGCACATGCAAGTTATACCTATTTATATTAAAATTTTACTAACTGTTCTACAAACATGTTATTTCTTCTCCTGTGATTTTTCTAAGCTCGCTATCGCAAAAATAATGAAATTTTATACCCCGAGTCGGCTTTTCGTGCTCAATTTTTCTCTTTGGCGGTAAATCACGCCGCGTTTTTCCGCAAACTATGATGGTAATGAGAATGCATATCGCCGTTATAACAATAGAAAGAAGAATTATTGCAAAAAAGTGTAAAATTCCTTAAAAAAGTATAATTCTTTCTCCTGTTGCGCGTCTGCGGCATATGCGTGCGTGGCTAATGTGCGTTAATTGAATGTGTTCTGGGTTATTAATTTTGCAGATGTTTACTTGGTGGGAAATTGAAATATTTATAGACTTCTATGTAGGTAGATTTGTTTTTGTAAAAGTCAGATAGCAGATCATCAATCAACAAATTTTAATTAGTAAATGATTAAATTACTTAAAGTATGGGTGATCTATCATAAGTAAATACTGCTAAACATTAACTCTGTCTATTTGTTTTGGTATTTTACCAGTTGGCACTTTAGAAGGCAACCTAGTAATTGTCCTCTTTGGTTTCAACTTGGCTATTTGATTTATTATGTTATAGCGATCAATGGCCAGTAAGTGCCATCACAGACGAAGACACACACCTCATAAAAGTATTATCTCAAAAAGTAAGTTTACATAACGAATAAAGTAAGTAAAACTTCAACAGTAGTTTCTCTCGATTTAGGTCAATAAGTCACGCGCAAAAAACCTCCGAGTACATTAAGTGCGATAATATTAACTCCAAAATCCTTCCCAAGTTCCTTTTTTTAATAAAAATATCATCAGAAGCAATTTAAATTTATCTCTTTCGGTTTTGCGAGTCTTAATCTTAATTTGTTCATAAATCATATCACGGTTAACTCTCCCTTAATTCCATCGCCCGGGGCATATCTCGCGAACACGGACGCGTTCTTAGGGCTTTTCTGGCTGTGTGTATGTATGTAAGAGTATCTACGAAGGTATCTAACACCCAGTTAGAGAGAGTATAAATAATATTTATTAAAACCCCAAAGAAACAGACCGAATTCTCATCCGAGGGCGATTGCCAAATCTCGACTCGGGATACGCAAAAGCGAAATTAAGAGCAATAAATAAAATTATGACAACACTTGTGACTTTCCAAACACGTATTAGGTAAATGAATTACTTGGGGAATGGATTTATATTTGAAATTTTGATCATGCAGTATATATAATAATACAATTACTTGATACGATGCATACTACTGATAAATAATAAATTTTGATTGATAAATTGATTTGATTAATAACTCAGTTATTGACTAAATAAACAAATAAATATAATGTGAATATATTCTTCACGAATTCATATGCCTATCTAATCATAACCCTCGTAACCCCAAAAGTATGATGATAAATGATGCTTTTTCTCTTTGCTTTGCATTATATTTTAATATCGCTTACCAAAGTTTAAATCAAAGATTTAGATATCAAAATGAGGTAGGATTTACCTTGGGAAAATCCCACGTGATTAATTATATTTTTTATAACTGTATTATA
>NW_020537324.1:4297163-4337864 GCF_003426905.1 Ctenocephalides felis
CAAACTTGAAACTTTGCATAGTAATAGACTATGTGGTCTAAATTAGCACTCAAAAATATATTTATTGTTTAATTATAAAAATTCAATAAAGTTTGAATTAAATAAAAAATTGTTCTCTGAAGAACTTGGAATCATAACTGTGTATGTCCCAAGAACGTATTTGTGTTTGCGTTCACTTTCACCTTGTTAAATCGTTTTAGCATATTTTTATACTTAGAATAAAAAGCTTTTCGTAGCATGTATATGAATAAATAAAGATACAATGGTTTTCTTTCAATAATTACACCTATTGATTTTCATCCATGTTAATAAATTAACAATTAATGTCACAAAATTAGACAGATTTTTACAGTAAATTAAATTAGATCATACTATTATAATCGATTAGTTTACCTCAAGTATAGGTATTATTCCGACAATTATCTATTATTGAATTTTCTATTATTACCCTTAATCCGCTCCTGATGCTCATCAAATCGAAGTGATTTATGATTATGTAGATAATCCGAAATCTGCGGCAAAATTCAATTACAGTAATCGCCATTTCGGCATGATTAAGCCGCGCGATTGTCGCGGCGTTGCTTTCGTTAGTACCAGGACCTGGTAAGAGTGATATTATTAGGAGATTCCGGATTTCGAGATATGACGACGGAAAAATGGAAAGATGATCGTTAGAAAAATTCGAGGGGACGTTTAGTGGCGATTATTTTCATTGCAAAAGTTGATTACGGGTAAATGATAGAACGTCTTATTATTATTTATTTACTTCATAATCATTATCTTTTAGCTGGCCTTTAGACGTTTAAATGAAGCGAAACTTATTAAACATAATGAATTTTTATTTAATTATTTATAATACAATAAATTCTGTAAAGTAATATGAGAATTAAATGATACAAATGTTTTCCAAAATCACCGTTTTCATTTATTTAAACAATAATATATACATAACAATTACTCGCTTTATATAACACAGTCTTACATTTAACTTTAACTTCCTAGTCGTGTAGTACATTCACATACGGTCATAACAACAAGAAATAAAAATAAAAATAGAAATAATAATCAGAGATCAGTTCGAGCCATTATCCGTCGTTATCGCCTGATAGGAATGATAAGTAATGTGTTTTTTTTTTAATAATGTCCGCCTTGGGAACCTCCTTCACCACCGCCACCGTATTTTCCGTAGATTTGTGGGTGTTCGGCCTTTCCTAAGTGTTTCACGATCGCGTTAAAGCCGTTGTGTTTGTCGGACTCGTATTCTACGACACGGATTGTGCCATCGGCTTCTTTTAGCATATAACCTCCTGGGAAGTAGAAATGACAGTAATAAACATTTATAATAATTAAACAACGTTCAAAAAGTTGTGTTACCGTAGACTTTGTCTCCGTGACGATGTTCCCAGGCGTTTTTGTGGTCTCCGGTGTGGAAATCTTTCACTGCGTAGTCGTATTTGTATTCAGGGAAATGCTGTTTAAAATAAAAACACATTTGAAAACAATTACATTTTGAAGCATCCATATATCTAAGCCATGAGTTTCTTCTATTTGTTCAATTTGGTTAAAAATTGTATACGGGCAAATATTTTATTTCATTCTATTACATGAGGGTAGTGTTCTTCGTGTCCGCCACCGCCGCCGCTTTGAGCGTGTTGGTGGAGCATTATCGTAGAGTAAGCATGGCCGTGTCCACCTTCAGATCCTCCGGAGGAACCGCCTCCAAATCCTCCGAAGAACCACCGCCGTATCCACCGGATTCACCGCCTCCAAGCCACCAAATAACCGCAGTTGGCTAAACTCGCAGCTGCAACTATGAGCCCAAATGTTGCCTAGATAAAGGAATTAAATAAAAAAAGTAATAAAAACAAGTAAATTTTTTAATTAATCGTGAATGCTCCAAAAATAAATATTATTTTTTTTTCACTCACTAAGTATGAAACCATATTGATTCTTCTCTATTAGTTATTTTGTATACTAAGAAGGAATAGTGTCGAACTGATGATTGTAGCACCCGTGCATCGTGTTTTATATTCGAATATCGATATGCTTCAGAACATAATTATTGCCAAACTCGCATACCTATAGTTCAATCGATTCCCCTTCATTTTTCTATGAAAACACGAATCCACTACATTTTTTCCACGTATCGTTGGATATTATATATTTAATTTGCATAAATAGTAATTTTGATCATTTGGAGTTATAATTTTCTTAGAGTTGAGCAACATGCGGAATAATTGACAGTGAAATCGGTTGGAAAGAATTTCGGTATGCAACTTATTATTGCGATCGCGACCGTGGATTTATAACAACGGAACACGCATGAGAAAATTAAGTGGTGTTAGGTCATTTTTAAGTGTTAATTTATATAAAAAGTATGATGAAATGGTTGCAACATGATTAGACATAAATTAAAATAAGGAACCAAAAAAATTCAATTTTATAAACATTCACCGCCTTCTGGTGCATAATGAAATACTTTAAGTTCTATTTATTATTTTAGTTGTATTTCTTCGAATTCTAATTCTATCTGTTTACAAGATAAACTTGAATTCCCAGAGAACTTTTAATCTAATTTTATTTTGATCAAGTAAAGCTGAGTGATTGTAACGCTCTAGAGGATTAAATGGTTGCAATGAAAATAAATCATTGCGTTGTTTTAATTCTAATTTGAATTAATTTTATTTACTCGGCACAAGTAGATGCACTCAGTCAATATAGCAAAAAATGTGTTAGAAATTGTAAAGTTGCGTTCGACTTTTGTCTTATTCAAGATTTTGGAAAAAGTAAAACATTTATATGGAACTGATTGGCTTGAATTAATAACAAAGAAACGACTCGACTTAAAAGTTATTGATTATCCTACATTGATAGTTTGAAATATTGTTTTTATTTATATATCTTAATATATTTTCCAATCTCTAGAAAACTGTCCCAGAAAGTTGCAAAGTAAAAGAAAATAGAATACAGTTTTAAAAATGTATTGACAGTTATTGTAATTATTTTACACACATCTGCACACTCGTACACAATTCGATACACTGGTAAACACTTACTACTACTTCTACACACTAATAAACATTCACTACTACTTCTACATACTGATAAACACTTACTATTCATACTTACACACTTATACTCATTCATATATATATCGACATACTTACAACTCATTCATTCAACGTTACTATATACGTTTACTACTACACACTTGCTACACACATTTACGTATTTACTACATACTCGTACACATTTACTACTTATCATTCACACTCCGTACACACTTACTATACAGTCGTACGTATTTACTACATACTCGTACACATTTACTACTTACTCATTCACATTTACTACTTACTCATACACATTTACTACTAACTCATTCTCTCTTCTGCACTCACTTACACATTTACTATAAAGTCTCGTACACATTTACTACATACTCGTACACATTTACTACTTATTCATACATGTTTACTACTTACTCATTCACATTTACTACTTACTCATACACATTTACTACTTACTCATTCACTCTTCTGCACTCACTTACACATTTACTATAAAGTCGTACGTATTTACTACATACTCGTACACATTTACTACTTATTCATACATGTTTACTACTTACTCATTCACATTTACTACTTACTCATACACATTTACTACTTACTCATTCGATCTTCTGCACCCACTTACACATTTACTATAAAGTCGTACGTATTTACTACATACTCGTACACATTTACTACTTATTCATACATGTTTACTACTTACTCATTCACATTTACTACTTACTCATACACATTTACTACTTACTCATTCACTCTTCTGCACTCACTTACACATTTACTATAAAGTCGTACGTATTTACTACATACTCGTACACATTTACTACTATTCATACATGTTTACTACTTACTCATTCACATTTACTACTTACTCATACACATTTACTACTTACTCATTCACTCTTCTGCACTCACTTACACATTTACTATACAGTCGTACGTATTTACTACATACTCGTACACATTTACTACTTACTCATACATGTTTACTACTTACTCATTCACATTTACTACTTACTCATACACATTTACTACTTACTCATTCGATCTTCTGCACTCACTTACACATTTACTATAAAGTCGTACGTATTTACTACATACTCGTACACATTTACTACTTATTCATACATGTTTACTACTTACTCATTCACATTTACTACTTACTCATACACATTTACTACTTACTCATTCACTCTTCTGAACTCACTTACACATTTACTATAAAGTCGTACGTATTTACTACATACTCGTACACATTTACTACTATTCATACATGTTTACTACTTACTCATTCACATTTACTACTTACTCATACACATTTACTACTTACTCATTCACTTTTCTGCACTCACTTACACATTTACTATACAGTCGTACGTATTTACTACATACTCGTACACATTTACTACTTACTCATACATGTTTACTACTTACTCATTCACATTTACTACTTACTCATACACATTTACTACTTACTCATTCACTCTTCTGCACTCACTTACACATTTAATTTAATAATACTATACAGTCGTACGTATTTACTACATACTCGTACACATTTACTACTTACTCATACATGTTTACTACTTACTCATTCACATTTACTACTTACTCATACACATTTACTACTTACTCATTCACTCTTCTGCACTCACTTACACATTTACTATACAGTCGTACGTATTTACTACATACTTGTACACATTTACTACTTACTCATACACATTTACTACTTACTCATTCACTCTTCTGCACTCACTTACACATTTAATTTAATAATACTATACAGTCGTACGTATTTACTACATACTCGTACACATTTACTACTTACTCATACATGTTTACTACTTACTCATTCACATTTACTACTTACTCATACACATTTACTACTTACTCATTCACTCTTCTGCACTCACTTACACATTTACTATACAGTCGTACGTATTTACTACATACTTGTACACATTTACTACTTACTCATACACATTTACTACTTACTCATTCACATTTACTACTTACTCATACACATTTACTACTTACTCATTCACTCTTCTGCACTCACTTACACATTTACTATAAAGTCGTACGTATTTACTACATACTCGTACACATTTACTACTATTCATACATGTTTACTACTTACTCATTCACATTTACTACTTACTCATACACATTTACTACTTACTCATTCACTCTTCTGCACTCACTTACACATTTACTATAAAGTCGTACGTATTTACTACATACTCGTACACATTTACTACTTATTCATACATGTTTACTACTTACTCATTCACATTTACTACTTACTCATACACATTTACTACTTACTCATTCACTCTTCTGCACTCACTTACACATTTAATTTAATAATACTATACAGTCGTACGTATTTACTACATACTCGTACACATTTACTACTTACTCATACATGTTTACTACTTACTCATTCACATTTACTACTTACTCATACACATTTACTACTTACTCATTCACTCTTCTGCACTCACTTACACATTTACTATAAAGTCGTACGTATTTACTACATACTCGTACACATTTACTACTTATTCATACATGTTTACTACTTACTCATTCACATTTACTACTTACTCATACACATTTACTACTTACTCATTCACTCTTCTGCACTCACTTACACATTTAATTTAATAATACTATACAGTCGTACGTATTTACTACATACTCGTACACATTTACTACTTACTCATACATGTTTACTACTTACTCATTCACATTTACTACTTACTCATACACATTTACTACTTACTCATTCACTCTTCTGCACTCACTTACACATTTACTATACAGTCGTACGTATTTACTACATACTTGTACACATTTACTACTTACTCATACACATTTACTACTTACTCATTCACTCTTCTGCACTCACTTACACATTTAATTTAATAATACTATACAGTCGTACGTATTTACTACATACTCGTACACATTTACTACTTACTCATACATGTTTACTACTTACTCATTCACATTTACTACTTACTCATACACATTTACTACTTACTCATTCATTATTCTGCACTCACGTTCACATTTACTATACAGTTGTACGTATTTACTACATACTCGTACACATTATAACTCATTCATTGAAATTTGGTATGCACTTGTACTATTATTTTCATGAAGTTATTATTGCACTGATTATAGTCTGCATTTCCAAAATATATTTCCAATCTTAAATTGTATATAACTATATATTTAATCTTTATTACAATTGTCTACAAACAATTATTCGTCGAGGTTAATTCCCAATTCCTCTCGATGCCCGATTCCACGCACCTTACCCAACAAAACGCGTTAATTCGCGTTCATCCTCTGAACGCACCGATGATTCCGTGATTTTGCACAGATGTAAATTAATCCTCTTGCTTACTCGATAACAGATATTCAAAAGCCGAGGGATCCTACAAATCACGAAATATAACAAAGACACAGATTAATCATCTCTGAACTCGACATTCATGGATGATTATTCTGAATACAGCGCTTCGTGGATTATTTTTCATCATTTTTAGAAAATTATAAGCAACAAAAATTCCTAGGTATAGCAGATAATTAAGAATTTTAAATAATTGATTATTGAGTTTTTTTTTAAATTATCGGGAAAAAATTGCTTTTTTTGATAAAATATATTATACTAGAGAATTTTCTGTTAGTATTTTCGAGTGATGAATAATCTTTATATGCCACTATAAACAATAATGAAAATAAATGTCCTACACAAGATGAATCATTAAATATTTACAATACATCGCTTCCTCCGGATTCAAAGCAACCTTTTAAGAAAGTCTACACTTGTACTTAGTACAGGGCTTAAAGCCACGCCGAATTAAATTCGCTGTTTTGAATATTCCAAAGATCAGCGGCAAATTAAGCAAATCCGTTTCGATTTCCTTTTGAGACAAGTTAACGAAGCGTGGCCGCAGACGTTTGCATATAAAACATCACCTATCAATCTATTCAGGGTGCCCCCTTAAACGACAGGATTACATATGGTTTGTCACGGGGTTATTCATGAGTTAAGGGAACCACAAAATTCGATGCCCCCTTACGATTGAAAAGTCCACAAAGAGAGATGCGATTTCTCGTTTTGTTTGTGGGGGCTGATATAATGTCGAAATAGGGCGGTTAGAGTACTTTTGATAAAAAAAACAAATGCAAATTGTTAATTTGAGAGTTTTAATTTTCAAAAATAATTTATCAAGGCAAAAGTATATACTTACGTTTTGTGTAATTTATAAGGTGCATTTTATATTAACAAAAAGTTTGGATGTTCAATGTATGTTTCTTCATTCATGTCTTTCATCATTTTTTCCTTTAGAAATCAAACCTCTTATCGTGTATTTCTTTGATGAAATTGCATTTGAAATCTTGGAGCTCTAAAGCATAATGCACTTCCATTGTCACATGTGGTATCCAAATCATTATTTGTACTTGGAAAAATGTTCTTACCCAAGCCGATACCAAGAAAATCGATCTATAAAAGAAAATATTGTATGCACGGGATTCTCAAATTTTTCTGGTTTACGAAGAGATGTAATTAAGAAAGACTTATGGACAGAAACTGCATGATGATTATTTTCTTTTTTCGGAGATTCAATGCAAAATTTTGATAGACAGTGGATAAATTGAGGTCCTAAATTTATGAATTGGAATATTAGCCAACATTTAGTTTGCTAAGATCTTAGTGGTGCTAAGATCTAGTCGTTGTTCTTGACCATTTGTATTCTGATTTGCTTTTGAATTTTTGAAGCTATTGTGATGATACTTTCTTCTTAATCATTTTTTAGTAACTTCCTGTAATTTTTGATATTGTAATGGAAGTTTCGTGTATCTGCCCAAAACCCTTGTCCTCAGCGGAATTTCGAATTTATGCTTATGGGTACATAAATAACCCCACGTCTGATGATCACTACAATAGAGATATTCCCATTATCTTATATCATCATCTAATTTCTATCGATTCCTCATTGTTCCTCCCAGTAGCGCAAACACCGTGCAAAGGTAACATTGTCTACGCTTCCATCCTTGAGATCATTACGCATTGTCTCTCCAAGTTGCATCTTGGAGTAGTTGATACGTCGTAACCGGCTCAAGATAGCGCAAAATCATGCAACCGTATATTCTAATATCTCTCTACTTATTATTATTATTATGCGAATACGAAGACGAATGCATCTTGTGTCGTTCACTCGATGATATTTAATGGTAATACTCTGTGACATGTCGACGTGGGAGAAAATAAATATTAAGAAGCGCCCCGAGCGATGCGACAAGAAGAAGGCTGCGTTTTCGATGAATGGGCGCGTGTGGGCGGAGAAGAAAACGTGAATTAAACTTAGTAATTGATATATGAGTTATTATGAACTTTATATGAAAGCACCTTATGGATTGTAAAATATACTGAACGTACTGAAACAAGACCAGCCTTCTCTAGAAACACAATAAAGTTCTTGAAGATGACATTATTTTTAAGTTTCTTCTTTGACGCAGCTCAATATACCTTGTAGCAAAAGACTACTGGTAAGCAAGTAAGTCATTAATCTCTCCCAACAATTTTATCATATAAGTATTCTATGTACTTTTCCCTGACCTCTAAAAAACCAAATTTCCATCGTCCAAAAAGCGACTGGTGACCCCATTGTCATAAATTCGTCGCCTCCTTAAGGATTACGGCAATTTCGTTATCTCAACGAGCCAGCGAACAATAACCGCCACAGCAATTACAACTTTATTATCACTTATGCGACGCCACGGAGTTTGCGACGAAATATCTTATGTGGGAGTTACTTGGACACTTCTTTCGAATTTTCTTAACTTTTAGAAGTCAGATTTTATTGGGCCTTGCTGAGAATTTAAATTCTGTATATGTATTTTTGGGGGTTTTAATAAATCTGTTCTTATTTGTTACACCGGAGAGGGGAAGTTTTTTGTATCAATCATCGCTTGCAGCAAATCCGTGGAAAACGCTATTTATCTGTGTAGGTTTGGGGAAATTTGTTGGACCAGAAATTTATGATGAAAGATGAGAGATGAGATTAAAAATGTTAAATTTAAACAAGTATATAAATATAAACTACTATTTTTTATTTTTATTATTATTACTAAATCAATTATTTCATTCATTGTTGACACCTACGGTACTAAAGTAAGTGTTTTATAAGGGACCCTCACATTAAGAATTCACACAAACAGTCCTCCTCGATTCTTGTTTTGCTGTATACAACCTTGTACAATATTTCATCCTCCGTTGCCTCCAAAAGAATAATATTTTGCGACTTTACACAATTAGTCATATTTTTATCTCCGGATCACAATTGCCTTATTTGTGAATCGCTTCTTAAACATATTTCAGGGCGATAATATTTTAATTCTCTTATGGGAGACGTCCCATGGAAATTTCATCATATCAGTGTAAAAATGGTAATTGAGAATGCTTTATTGTGCGACTAAATGCGGCTACCGCTAATTTAGTGCCGCTGATATCAAGTTTACTAGCGGTTACTAATTTATATCATCTTTAAGAAAGTTTATGCGGGATGAAAATACGCGATGATATCTTTCGAGTGTCATAAATTTTAGGTACAATGGGAGATTTTGATACTCGGTAGACAGAAATTATCTTGTTTAATGTATTTGTCACGTTATAAGTCCTTTCATAAATTCAAAATAGTCCTAGTATTTTAAACCTTTCAAACCATTTCTAATTGAATATTTAGTTCTGTTTTCGGACATACAAGTTATACCTATTTATATTAAAATTTTACTAAACTGTTCAACATGTTATTTCTTCTCCTGTGATTTTTCTAAGCTCGCTATCGCAAAAATAATGAAATTTTATACCCCGAGACGGCTTTTCGTGCTCAATTTTTCTCTTTGGCGGTAAATCACGCCGCGTTTTTCCGCAAACTATGATGGTAATGAGAATGCATATCGCCGTTATAACAATAGAAAGAAGAATTATTGCAAAAAAGTGTAAAATTCCTTAAAAAAGTATAATTCTTTCTCCTGTTGCGCGTCTGCGGCATATGCGTGCGTGGCTAATGTGCGTTAATTGAATGTGTTCTGGGTTATTAATTTTGCAGATGTTTACTTGGTGGGAAATTGAAATATTTATAGACTTCTATGTAGGTAGATACTTGTTTTTGTAAAAGTCAGATAGCAGATCATCAATCAACAAATTTTAATTAGTAAATGATTAAATTACTTAAAGTATGGGTGATCTATAATAAGTAAATACTGCTAAACATTAACTCTGTCTATTTTGAGGATAATCACGAATTGTTTTGGTATTTTACCAGTTGGCACTTTAGAAGGCAACCTAGTAATTGTCCTCTTTGGTTTCAACTTGGCTATTTGATTTATTATGTTATAGCGATCAATGGCCAGTAAGTGCCATCACAGACGAAGACACACACCTCATAAAAGTATTATCTCAAAAAGTAAGTTTACATAACGAATAAAAAAGTAAGTAAAACTTCAACAGTAGTTTCTCTCGATTTAGGTCAATAAGTCACGCGCAAAAAACCTCCGAGTACATTAAGTGCGATAATATTAACTCCAAAATCCTTCCCAAGTTCCTTTTTTTAATAAAAATATCATCAGAAGCAATTTAAATTTATCTCTTTCGGTTTTGCGAGTCTTAAATCTTAATTTGTTCATAAATCATATCACGGTTAACTCTCCCTTAATTCCATCGCCCGGGGGCATATCTCGCGAACACGGACGCGTTCTTAGGGCTTTTCTGGCTGTGTGTATGTATGTAAGAGTATCTACGAAGGTATCTAACACCCAGTTAGAGAGAGTATAAATAATATTTATTAAACCCCCAAAGAAACAGACCGAATTCTCATCCGAGGGCGATTGCCAAATCTCGACTCGGGATACGCAAAAGCGAAATTAAGAGCAATAAATAAAATTATGACAACACTTGTGACTTTCCAAACACGTATTAGGTAAATGAATTACTTGGGGAATGGATTTATATTTGAAATTTTGATCATGCAGTATATATAATAATACAATTACTTGATACGATGCATACTACTGATAAATAATAAATTTTGATTGATAAATTGATTTGATTAATAACTCAGTTATTGACTAAATAAACAAAAATAAATATAATGTGAATATATTCTTCACGAATTCATATGCCTATCTAATCATAACCCTCGTAACCCCAAAAGTATGATGATAAATGATGCTTTTCTCTTTGCTTTGCATTATATTTTAATATCGCTTACCAAAGTTTAAATCAAAGATTTAGATATCAAAATGAGGTAGGATTTACCTTGGGAAAATCCCACGTGATTAATTATATTTTTTATAACTGTATTATATAAGACTAAATAAATTCACAATTTAAGTTATCTAGGTTACCTACTCTTAATCAATATATAAAAAAAAAATTTTTTTTTTTTTGATATAATAATTTGTAGACCTGCCCTCAAATGCATAAGTGAAAATGTAAGATTAAAAAAATGACTTCAAAAATGCAAAGTCTTTTGATCATTGCAGAGATTTTAAAAATTGGCATATAACATGAATTTCAATCTCAAATTTTCAACGTTGCCCTGTTAATTTATTTTTATTCACTTTTTTGTAGACTGAATATTTATGTTTTATACTGATCATATAATGTACTTTGCATTTACTATTTTGATTTTTATAAGCTCTATTTTCCAAAAAATCTTTGTGGCTATTGATTTACCATTTCTGCAACCTAAACGATCTTCACTTGTGCATTATTCAAAATAATATTCCTCTCTGAAAATTCTCGGGGCAATAACTCATTCAGATTACTGTTTTCTTTAATCTGTAACAGAGTCTCCACCCTATTTACACACTCGGGCGGCGGATCTGGAAACGCGGGGCCGCTTTTGCTTTTGCATCTAGCCGAAACGGAACTAAAGCGAGGGGTGTGGGACAATGTGGAGAATGTGGGGCGAAAGTGTGGGGCTCATGTGGGGTAAAGGAAAGTTAAGATTTAGTACCAGGCATCGCTTTCTAAGGTATTATACTGCGCCGCGCTTCGAAGGTGTTCTGAATTAAGACCCGAAAGATAAAATGTATGCAAACCGCCGACGAGCGACAACGCGCCAGAGTTGTTGAGAGGTGGAACGTTTTGAGATTATACTTGGGATTTTTTTAGTTCTAGGGCAGGTTGTTCAACGAAGTGATTTTTTGGCTTCACATTCAATTAAGCAAAGTTCAATAACCGGAATAAAACCAAGTTTGTAACAACTTTTCTAGCTAATCTTGAATAAATTGAATCACCTATATTATAAATTCGGTGAAAAGTATTCCTTACTGCTTTTTGAACATTTAAATTTATTTCCAAAAAATTATATAATAACCTAAGCAATAATCCTTGGCAGGCTTATTTCAAAAACAAGCAAACTACTACAAGTAAAGAATCCAGGAAGATTCTTTAATTTGCAATAAATTTGATTTTAATTCGAATGATGTTCAAATTCTAAAATATCTAAATTGGTCCATCTTTTTCATATTAAGCAATAGATATCCCATCATAACTAATTAAGTTAAATAAAAAATGTTAGATTTGGTATTTATTTAGTAAACTAATTTGAATATCATATAAAACATGTTCTGAGATCTCAAATTATTCATAAATTTCATTTAGGATCTTGAGCACTTGAGTTCATTAAAATAAATCTAAATTGCTAAACAATTTAAACAAAAATTTTTAGCTTGTGTGAAGTAAATTTTTAGAGATAATTTTATCAATTCTCCTTAATCTTTAAAAGAATAAGTTAAAATTACTAATCAACTAATTAATATTACTGTTGTGGTGCAGTTTTAGTGCTAAATCATTTGTATTTGCATAATTTTCCCGTAGCCATATATAACAATTATCTCATGCATTGAATTATCTGATTTAGTATAAGTCGTAAATACAACAGGGATGAAATGATAAATTGTAGCTGAAGTAACGAAAATATGATACTAATACTAAACTTGGAAAACGAAAACAGAGATTATTTTAATTTAAGCGTATTAAATAATTCGATTTCCAAGACATCGACAGTTAAATTTGAATTTGGCTAGAATTTTTTTCAATATGACTCTACATTATTGGTAAAATCCTCAAAGTCAAAGGGTCAAGGTTGTAATGCTTCAATTAATCTAATTATTTATACATGTTTATATTTTTTTTTTTGCTAAGCACCTTGTGACGATTTTATTGTTTTTATTTAATTCATTCAAAGTCAATGAAAATTAATTGTTCAATGTAATGCATTCAGAAATAAGGATCGAACTATTTTTGAGAGTTTTCAAAAAGTACCAACTTTTCAATTCGTTCACTTTAGAATGTTGGTTAATGCCTATAATCTAATAAGTTAGAATATGGATACATAAATAGTGTACGTCCAAAATCATACAGTTTTCATAGTTTTTGCCAGCCTTAGTTCTTGTTTAAAAATTCCCGCCTCCATCGTTCTTCTCACCTAAGAATCCTCCCGGCAAACTGTTCTGATCCCGTCGTCGTCTGTCCGGACGTCGCTACCGGCGCGGGAGTTAAATCTCCGGGTATAAATAATATATTTTGACTGCCGAGTTAGCGAAATAATTTACTGCGATTTTAAACTGTTCTTCGGTCTTGCCGACCTGCCTCTCTCTTACAGGGATAAAGCAGACAGAATGTATGCGCACGAGAGATATAGGGCAATATATCATACCTACCTTCCTTCCTTGCTTTACTTACTTACTTAGATCTCGCCCGAAGGGAAAAGTAATAAGAAGAGATGCGGTCGAGGCATTATGAAGAATCGATATGGTGAAATCTTAATTAGAAATTTACGATTTGGAATTCGTGATTTGTGGGACATATACACGCGTCCAATTCACGGGATTATATCATCCTATAAATCATATTGTATAAGAAGTATCAAAAATCA
This sequence comes from Ctenocephalides felis, assembly GCF_003426905.1. NCBI lineage: Eukaryota > Metazoa > Arthropoda > Insecta > Siphonaptera > Pulicidae > Ctenocephalides > Ctenocephalides felis. Next base: position 4,311,208 of record NW_020537324.1, read on the forward strand.
TGATAATTTCTATTTTCTTCTTTATTTAATCAGTCCTCTGTATAACTTGCAGAATTTTCATCAAAGACTTGAGTATTCATCAAAATCGTCAAAAAAAATAATTGTCGCGTAAAGCTATTGGACGCGTGTTCCTATCGTGCAGCAGTTTTTTAAAACAAAAAAAACAAATTGAAACTTTTTTGAGAAAACATCAACTACTCTTTCGGAAAATTAAAAAGAACTCAAAATCCCCCTAGAAATTTTTCTCTATGATAGTCTATAATAATATTCTGTGCTTTTAGACGATTATTATATAGAAATTATCATAATCCGTATGATTAAAAGTAATTAATTACAAACAAAGTTATAAGTTTAAAGTCGTTATAATAGGTTGCTTTATATTATTATGATTTTCAAGGGTTTGGCTCTAGAAGTTTTCTACTTTATAGACTAGACTCCTCTAGATCGGAAACAAAAGCATTATCTTAGACATTTCCTAAAAGAAACATTATAATGGGGTGCAAGAAGTGCGATATGAGTTTAGCCGCATGATTTACTATCTGATTTTAATCGCACCATCTGAATGACACCACTGGGAGAATGAAAAGCCAATGTCAGATAGCGGCTTAAACCAAAAACTACCCTTAAGGAGGGGTATGATAGAAATCTGGCTCGGGTTTAGAATTATACACTCTTAGAAGAACTTAGGGCTAATCTGTGAATTTATATTTGTACTTCTTTTAATTTTATTCAATGAAACTTTTATTTTGGCTCGCAAACTTTATCAATGGCATAACAGATGAAAATGAATCGAATTTCTATTTCTGTAATCTAATACATGGATGGTTGATTTCAATAATCCTGCTCTGAATGGAAGACGTGAAATTCTTTTTATCAATCTTCGGAGTTCATTGGTTCATTCTGTTTACGAAGTCACTTCTTACAAATAATTCTGTAAAGTTTCATCGCAGAAAATACAGACTTTGTTGAACCTTATCTGGCGCCCACTGTCAACGCCTGTGGTAGGTACTTTGTTAAGGGAGGAGAAAGAAAAATATTTCTGTATACAATTTTGCCTAAATTTTGTAATATACAACTTATGATAATACACTCAATATTTTTGATGAAATCAATATTTTTTTTAACATCTCGAAGGAGAAGTTTATGTTTTCACCAGCAAATTGGTAATTTGATTTTGTCGACGTTCCAGAATTGTTTGCGACCAAAAATGGTAAAAGTATGCATGTTTATGTGTCTGTATGAGCTGAAATTTTGTTTAGGTTTTCTAATAACCAGTTAAACCAATTACAAAAATGTAAAAGCCATTCAATGAAACTGAATGAAAAGTATTGTTGATATAGTTTTCCACTACGATCGGTGAAATTATTATTTCAAAAGTATTTTTTTTAATCTAATATCTGTACCCATTTTATATGAAACCTCAGCAAATTTGTGTTAGTTAGAATTTCTGAATCGAATGCCAATCCAGTTATTGGACGTCCAGGTTTGATGATTAAACAAAACTTAAAGCCTTTTTTTAACATTTGGATGCATGCCAATAGAGAAAAACGTTCTTATTTACTTTTATGTATATATAATTCCATTCGTGTCTCTATCTCTATTTTCCATTATGTTTATTTCATAAAGATCAAGTAGTCTTTTAATAAAACCCCTGCACTGTCGTCAGCTATGTATACCTACTATAAGGCGTTCATTTTTGAAAAGCTAATTTCCTGTGCGGTTTTTCTTTTCTTTAAAATGTACTCGAAATCTATAAGAAGCGATAAGATCGGTTTCTCCGAATGTTCTCTCTCACCCTTGGGGATGATTTTAACGCGAGGGCGGTTACAATCAGAGGAAAATAATACTAATTGTAAGATACATAGTTGGAAGAGCGAATTTTTATGAAAAGTTATTGTTTTTATGAAATATAAATAACTTACTATGTTTGCATATTTTTTAATTAAGCTAGAGTAGAAATTTTACATTTTTGTAAAGGAAAATTAACTGGGAATTAACTGAACATAGTTTGAATGTTGTTTGATACGCGTAATTTTTTTGGTTTTTACAGTATTATTATTGAAAGTTACATTTGGACCTTTGTGCCCACCCGACCTTACCTCATACCAAAAACTATCTTTATTCCTTAGTTAGATTTGACGACACAGCACCATATTTTATCACCTTTCTGATACGTTCTTATTCGAAGTCGTTCGGAATTTATCTTTCTCAACGAGTTTCTTTTACTGCGATTTGAAAAATAATTTACTTTATCGAATGTTTTTTATTATCGAATCAATGCGAGATAAACGAAATTATGCGCCACATAAAAAGCAACATTTGAAACGCAGTCATATTTTATTGCATGTACAAGGGTGGCATGCATTCAGAACAAAATATTTAGAAAAAGTATTTGGATAGTACATTTTTGATAATATTATAAATTTGCAATTAGTATTTGCTTTCTATTTATGCAAAAAATATTTCTTAGATCGTCTAAAAAGCGCATTTAATTATAAAGTACTAGTACTGGCCGGGGCTTCAGTTATGCGGTCTGACTTATCATTCTCTGTTGCGAAAGAGAACTTATTCAATATTTAATTAAATTTCAAAAACCCGGAGAAGAGCGTCTTATCTGTCCGGAATTTGCTGCAAAGAGAAGTCATCTCAAAGCAAATAATAAAAACAATATAAAATGTATAAGTCTTTATAACATAGGATGGATCGATTCGATTGGGAACCAAATTTATTAAAAATTATGAGATGATCAAAATTTGTTCTCTAAAATTAAATGATATAATTCAATGATATGACTGTTAATGGTATAAAAACTAAAGAAATTCTTATGTTGGAAGTACATAGAGCAATGCATAAAAAAAATAGTAATATTGATATGTCTTAAATTTATAATTAATGATTTTTTTTAACAGCTTCATATTGTTATAAAGACTTTTATTGCGCAATATTATTGCCAAAAAAATTACTATTTGTATCAGCTTTGTGCTATTTTTTCCCTCCGACGATAATTCGATACAGCCCTATAGACATCATTCTGTTCCACACAAGTCTTGTATCTATATCTTGTTCTGTATGCGGTTATCATTCGCAATTGGCAATAACTTTGCGATGTGTTTTCATTTTATTTTTTCTTATGCTTTCTTTAATTTCCTTCTGTGCTCGGATCTCTGAGATGATGTCTGCCGAGTAGATAGCAGTACAGATGAACGTTCAATTTTCAATGCGAGAAAAGCGTGGAAAAGTCTCCACCTCCGACTCGGTCGTAGATTTTTCACCCATTCAGATGGAGGAAAACGAAGTTCGGGAGGTTTTGAATATGCCATCTCGTAATCTGATTGAAATAAAGAAGCATGACATCGTCGAAAAGTTCTCTCGACGACATTCTTAAATTGAGATAAAGTCGATGCCACAGGACAGATGAATGCAGACGTTTTATGGATTCTTTGCGCTGGAATAGATTTTTTATTAGTTTACTGATACGGTAGACTGAATAGATAATTAGGTGTATTCGGAAAGTCATTTTGGTTTACTTCACTCTACGACAGTAGAAACATCGGTTGTAAAAAATAAGTCATTTATTTTGATACATACTTAATTGACTACTAGCTGCAATTAAAACGTTTTCAATGTTCCTACTGAAATTACTGAAACTCTACTCTAAATATTACCAGATCTAAACAAGACTGTCTCAAAAAATAGATCAACTATAAATCAGCGTTTCGCCAGATTTAATAAATTTTAATATTCAAGAATAACAATAATTTACAATAATGTCTCCATCCAAAATAATAATGTATAACTAAACCTTCACATAATCTATATACGCGCACATATACTCTCGTGCAGGGTACATATATCAACATATTAGATAACATTATGATACATCGGACGCGTAGACAATGCGGAGCCCCCGGAGCCCCGGAGCCCCGTAGCCCTCCTAGCCCGTTGGCAGGAGCGCCAGAAGATGAACTAAACGGGAACGTAATGCGAGAAAATAAGCCGTGGGGTGCTCGGTGCTCAGGACGCGAGCTGAGTCTTAATGCACAAGTTATTTATGTGATTGTACTTAATACAAAGCATAATTTATATATGGCAATTAACTTCTTTAAAACATGATATATATATTATATTTATTTGCCGAATGTGTTATTACTTATTACGATATATGAATTTATGGATGTGGCACATATGAAACTCATTTTAAGGTGTAAGTGACATATTTTAATATTGTTTGTTTTATAATCGTATTGATTGTGTACATAATTGTACAAAATAAAATATTTAAGATAAATTTTAAATCATGGTGAATATACTGTATGATATTCGACACCTCGATTTTTTTAAACAAAATAGTAAAAGTAATTCCTGATGCTTATGCATCATGCTAAATTTTTATTTTATGCGATTTATTCGTTACCAATTAGTAATACTACAATGCCATTTTTAGGTAATTATTCTTGGTTAAATGTCGATTAAAAAGGAGAAATTTCTAAGATAAAGTGATCAGGAGAAATGATCAAGATGAAGATAAGATAATGTGATCAGGAGAAATTCCTAAGAATCTAAAACAGTGTATCCAATTTTCTATTGAAAATGCATGGCAATAGGGTTTTTAAAAAAAGCTATCAAATTAATTTAAACTTTGAATTTAATATTAGCATTCCTGAAGCTGTTGGAACACTAAAAAATATTTGGAACTTGTTATACTTATCGTTTGATAATTTCAACTAATTCTGATTCTCATTCATTGATTCCTTTATTTCCATCTCTTTACCGGCCGCATTGTTCAAACATTTAAATCTGGGTCACGCCAATGTACCTGTAAGGAAATACCCTTCCTAGCGGGTTACAAACAGGCCCCCACATACTTGTACTCAGACCTCGCAGCTCCCATGCCCCCTTAGCGTTGTCGTAAGCCCCGAACTGGCACAAGAAACCGCCGCACCGCCCCACAAAACCTCTAACTCACGCGGGCTTAAACGAAACAACTTCATACGATATTTATGTGTTTCTAAGATTATCGAAATAGTGTTCAGATGCGCCGCCCGCAAGACGATGTGTGCCCGACAGGGCCGGAGGATAAAGGATAGGGGTAAAGGACACCGTTTTAATGTAAGGAAATTCAAACTTTTGGCCCTATTCGTGGTCAAGGTCACACTTATATTATTTGAAATGTAATATTAAGTGTAATAGCTAATCTTGGTGACATGCACAAGTAGATAACCTAAAACACCTAAAATTGGTAATCGTGAGTTCCACTTATAAATTACATATGCATGAAGTAGCACTAATATTATCTTGACGCCAACAAGAAGACAATATTTATCAAAAATAAATAAGTGCAACAAGAATAATTAATCTTGATTAAAAACAGATTTGCTGCATTAATGCATTATTCAGACGCCAAAAAATGCATTTATGAAAATAAATAAATAATTTTTTTTGCAGAAATAATGAAGCTATATAGCAATATAACTGCATTATTTAGATGTCTAACATACCCAGTCGTCCAATCATTGGATTGGCAATTTATTCAGACTTTCTAAGTACTACCAAAATTGTCCATTATGAGTCGCCAATAATATAATAATATAATTATTTTTATAGATTGCTGAATGAAAATAAAATTAAAAAAAAAATGAGACGCCAATGATTAATTTTTGAAATAATGTCTAAAAACATGTCAATTATCCATACTGGATATTACATCATACACGAAGATATCTCCAGTTTTTTTTTACTTTTAAATTTATTATTTTTTATCTATATTAGGAGATCAAAATGATCTCTAAAATGCCTAAAAAATGACGATAGTTAGATGAATAATTGTATCATTTGTAATCACAGCTTGCTTACGAATAAATCACTAATATTATATTAATATTTTTATTATTACCAATCGATAATTACATCTACAGCCCTGTTTTTATTTGTGAGCAAGCAATGGGTTCACGGGAGCATTATTAGGCGATCAACTTACCAAGACCGCTGGAAGACTAGAGGGTCTTAAACCCAATATGAATCATATTAGAAATTTATAGACAGGCATAAAGATATCGAGGGAGTTGTATGGCAAAACACTCCAAGTGGAAGTCGAACATAGGAAGACTATACTGATTATGAGAAACTACATATGTAGTACTAAATAACATGTAGGTAATATACCTATTTTATGAATAATCAATTTAAATCGATTTTTATTGAATCTTAGTGATCCTCCCATAACAAACTCCTAAACTTTAGTAGATACTTCCCAATCTCTGATATACCTTCTTCTATGCATACAGATTAAGGAACAATGTTTTTTTTTGCATAGTTTTATTGTCAATCAAAATAAAATACATTTTTTAAGACAATGTGATGTTGGTGTTAATGCATATAAGAGATTATCTCCAATGAGACATCTCTCTTTTTTTATTTTTGACATTTTATTTAAGGTCGTATGGCCATTTTTTTTCAATCTGCGTGTGGGATATTCCTCGCTTAACTCTTTCAAATAAATATTTGGGTGACCTGGTAGTTTTTCGTGGTATTTTTTGCTCCTTTTTTTTAACATGTCATTAATAGTTTTTATTTTTAGGTCTTTATGTAGGGTGTCATTTGTAATATACCAGGGTGCGTTCACAATGCATCTTAAAATGTTCGATTGCGCTACTTGTATTTTTTTTATATTTGAATTGCTTGCGCACGCCCATAGCTCAATGCCGTATGTCCAGATTGGGATAATTATTTAAGGAACAATGTGACTTGTAATTTTAAAAAATAAAATTATTTCCTTTATCTAATTATCCCTGTATCTGTTTCCTATCTTCACGTCCATCCCGGCATTCGAATCTCGCAGAATGTTGTCGGATGAGGATATAGATATCAAGTGTATCCTATATCCTCCTATATCCTCGATTATACGTTGTGCGCGGCCCGGCTCGGCTCGGCCAGCATTCGTCCCGAGCATCCGCGGATAAGCTCAACAAGTGCGAGAGCGCTGGGCGGATCAGCGCAGAGCTAAAGGATAAACCACGCCTGAAATGCGATGTCACTCCCTGTTAACGGGATATAAGATCAGAGATTTGTCGGAAATTCTGGCGGGATAAATGAATTTAATATAAATTTTATTTTGATATACACATTTTGCGTTATTTTAGTTTATTAAATGATTAAGTACTGCTTAGCAAACAAAAACTCTTGGATAATGCATCTTACAATACATGTTCTTATCATATATATTTTTTTTTCTAAACATAGTAAATATTTTTTAAATGTAGCTATTACTAGAAGGCGGCAACCCAATGGGTTTAATATTGTTATTAATTTCAAATTAGTATTTTTGGGTTCGCCCGTAGGTAAGCGGTTAAGAGCGACGGGACTTGTTTCAGAGGTCCCGGGTTCGATACCCACTTCGAGCAGCCTGTTGTCAGGGAGCAATGACAACGATTTTCACTTGAAAATATAGATAGCAATATGTTTCCAAGTGAAAATAGCCCTTGCCCGACATTGCTGCACCATTAAAATGTCAGCCCTATTAGATTAATTCTAATAACAAAAAATACGAAGTAAGGAGAAGTTTCAGCCCAACGGCTCATAGGACGTAAGGTTCTGATAGCTGTTCAAAAATAATAAAAAAAAAAATAGTATTTTTGACTTCTTCTGGCAGTTCGCCCCAAAAGACTTTTTTCACTTTAAAATATATTTTAGTTTATATTTATAAGTGAATCTGGGCCGAATTCAAATTCATATCGCCCTGGGGCACTGGCTGAAATTTTACTTTTTTTTATATCTTATTTTTCATTGCATATTTTCATTAAAACTTATTATCTTTATATAAATTAAATTATATACATTCGTAAAAAATGTGTCTTTTTGTTAAATAACATGCTCATAAAAATGTGTTACATTTATAGCGTGGGCAGGGCATATAACATTTTTGCTGATTAATACATTTTGTACGTACTAATATTTTCAAAGTTCTCATATTTTTATTATTAGCAATATATTATTTATTAATATTAAAATATTCATTAGAGCACTTTAAATAAATTATTTAAAAATTTTGTTTCAACACATTTACCTTATAGTTTAGATTTGTTTTAATTATTTAGATTAGTGATTCCCCAGAAATAGCTTTATAATGCTTTGATTTTTTTACATAAGTGAAATACTAATTAATAAATTTCTGTCAGCACAATACTTTAGATTATCTCAGACACAGATATAAACATATAAAACTAATTAATAAACCGTGACTCTAAGTGCAAATTTTTGTTCTAATTTTATTGATATTTATTCTGATTTTGATACTTATGAATATTTTTCAAAAGTGATTATAAATTAATTGTAATCAAATTAAATAAAAATAAAAATATTGAATTACAGAAGTTTGAACATATCATCGATAACAATAATTATAGTTATTATTTAAAAAAAAATATTATTATTAAATTTCAATTTCAACTTTAATATTTTTTAACATTTTACTATTTACAACTTAAATTTGTTTTCAAATAATTTAAAAAAAATCAATAAATATGAAAATTATGCTAAAGTACAAATATACTTGATATGCTTGTTTTTTGTGACTTCAAATCCTTTTATACTTTTTTGATATTATGTTTATTTATTCAAATATAATTTTAGTATATTTTATTTATTAAATACAGAGTATATGTTTATAACACCACAAAAATGCAGATTCACATATTGCACAATTATGTATTATAAAATAGATTTTCTTTTCTTTTAAGTGTTGGCAAAAAATTCCTTACTACTATGATCGAATTGTAATAAATTATACTTAAACGACCTGATAAGACGTAGTTGCTTTAAATCATGAAATATATCCGACCCTGTCCAGGGTATCAATAAAATACAGATTAGTCGTAAGTATTACGTCGATGTTATATACAGATATACAAAGTCTAGTAGGAGTCCGGCAAATAAAAATTGAATTTCTTCGATAGCTTATTTGTGATGTCATCATATAATAAATCCGAATCAGGAAAATGGGATGACCGCGGAAAACTACCTCCGTTTGCGAATCCTTGCCGAGTGAATTCGGTCGGAAAATAGGTCTTTGGTATATTTAAAGATCAATCGAACGATAATACAAATACAATTATGGGTAAAGGAAATTTTATTGCAATAAGGTTATTAGTTATTAAAACTTGTTAAGATATAATATTTGTTTTTAGCAATCAACTGTGACATCTTATAATTAGTGAAGTGGTTGACTACTACTATTGAGTATAATAGACTTATAACTGGTGGTTGTAATCAAATCAACCCAGAATTTATTATGTAAATTGTCAATTATGTGGTGTGTAATTCTTGTTATTAGTATTCTTGACTTTTCTGCAGTAATGCCCGAAGACATACAAATTAGTAATTTTACCTCAACTCTCCGGCCAAGTAATTTTTTTCATAAACTCAATTGATTTTTATCCATTTTATATCAAAATGTGTATCTTATTCCTCTTTTCAAACGAATTCAAGCTTAATAGTATCAATCGTCAGTCTGCTGCGATATTAATTCAATTTAACGATTTAACTATTCCTGGTCCTTGGACGATCGCCCGGCGGTCGTCAAATACTCCCTAATGGCCAATTAGCGATGTCGTTCAATCGAACTATTGGGATAGTTCGGTTTGCTTTGATGGCTTCTGTAGGACGAAATTCAAGGATAAAAGGTTCTGTTTAGTCAATTAATAAATGATGGTAAAACTGTGTGTAATGTCATCTTTTTGGCAAGTGAAATATATTAGCTACTTTCTGGAAAAATGTTGTTGAGTCGCTCAATCGAACTTTGTTCGAAGAGAGGGTGCTGCTTTGGTGCATTCTTTAGCACGAAATCTGAGGTTAAAAGGTTTTTTTATTCAATTAATGAACGACTTTAGAACAGTATATAGGTAATTACCATTTAAAATACAGTATATCCAAACATGTTGTCTAATATTAACAATTTTATGCCCAAATTTTGGCAAATATTCTTGGTAAAATTTAGCTAGATCAAATAATTCTAAAAATTTTTTAGACTAATTTTTGCAATTTTGGACTAATTATTACTTTTTTGCTTCGTTAAAGGTGTAGGTCTACACAATAATAAAAAAAAGCATTAAGCACTTTAATAAAAACAAATGAAGAAATTATTTGCAAGAATCTGCTAATCATTTAGTTAATATTTTTCCCAGTTTGAGAAACTTGTTCTTAGATGGACAAGACATTATTTAATCCTCTGAGTCACTTATTTGGTGAATGACATGAAATGCAAACATAGTACGATGTATGGCAAACATTCAAAGGCTTTGAACTTGCAATTTCCTTGCTTATGTTACTAATTTACTCAAGCCTAAGAGTTGATCAATCAAAATTGTAACTAAGTCATTTTGAATCGAAGAAAATTATAAGATGATTATTTGGCATTGAGCTAATTATTGTGATTTTGGTAATAATTGAATACAACACAGTTTGCCTAATTTCAAGTTATGTTCCTTAAGTTCAAGTAAATATTTATTTAGTACATATATTCATTTGATAAGGTGGCATCTAATTTTTAATTTGAAATCTAAAACTATACAAGTGAATACAAAGAAGTAGATCACGTAACTGTGGCTTTGTATCTTTTTATCATAAAGTGTAATGAGATATGTTATCTAGACAATACCTAGATAACAAACATCGACTGGACTGCAAGTAACAAATTTATAATTAATTGCTTATTTAATAATTTTATTTTAAAATTTTGTACCCAAAGGAAAAAGTATATCATACATGTCTCATTGTAAAATCTATTCTATATAATTTTATGTACATATCTAAGTCAATACTTAATGAATTTAATATTTTATATTATAAAATTAAAATTTAATTTTTTACTATATAAAATATGTACTAATTTTATTAAATTTCAGTCACATTTTATTACTTTAATATTGTCAGATTATTTAATTTGAGGTGTATTTCTGAATATTATCTCATGCGTACCTGTTCAAATATATATGACTAACAATGCGTTATCAGTGCCCGATGTCAGAGGCACAAACTTCTATGTGTTTCCATCACAAAATAATCATTCTGCAAGGTGTAAAATTCAAATTCGCCGGTCATTTTGTTCAAAAATCATTAACTTTTACCTGACTTCAAAACAAACATGGTAGATTTTGTCATCGGACCTATAGGCTTCATATCAAAATTGTATGCCGGTGTGCAAAGATGGCTTTTTAAATAAATTTTAAACCTAAAGTTTTATCGAAGTATGACAAGTACTAGTGGATTTTGTGATATTGTGACAAATTAAATTTGAAGGAATTCTCGAGCAATATGAATTTTGTAAGTGTTTTATATTTTTGCTAGTATTTTTATTCCATTAATTGGATTTTATTGCAAGTAGATTAAGCTGCTCCTCGTGTTTGTGATGATAGACGAAAGTTTTGGGAATGGTTATTGCAATTTGGAAGAATGTAATTGTTATATTGACGATGCCAAATTTGTGGTGGATTGTTCTGAAATGCAATTGAAAGAGATACCTAATGATATTCCTAAAGAAGTAAGATAATTACAAATATAAATCATACTTATATTGAGTGTAATATATAAACACAGACCATTGCAATTTTTCAAATTACTAAAATATTTTTATTTTTTTTTTATCACATGATGTATTTAACTTCATTTGTTATGGTTTAATTATATTTTGCGTAGTACGAATATTGTAGTTGAAATTTTATTTCATTTCGGTAAAAGCAAATGATTGCTAGTAGCCAAATGTGTGATCGATAAATTTCAATTTATTTAAAAATATATTGCTCATATCAATTAATATATTTTAACTAATTTAATTTATTATTGTGTAGCCCATTAATTAAAATATTATATTATATAATAGTAATTGGAAATATCAAAATATTATGATATATTTTATTTCCCGTTTTAAATTTTGTTGACACATACAAGCTGTAATTTTTATAAAAATGAAGTACCGATACTTGACTTTATAGATTAAATCCAGTATTATTTATCTGAACATCATTTCTATGTCTATATATTTTAGGCGCAGATTTTAATCATGACAAATAATAATATCCAAGAACTGTCTGGAGAACTGAAATCATTAGAAAATCTAGAAGAACTATATTTCTCCGGCAACAGAATCCGTAAAATATCATCTGATGCCATCGCAAATTCGACGAACCTGAAAAAGATTATTTTATCCAGAAACAATTTAACTAGCTTGACTGATATTCATGCGAGTGAGTTGTTTATTTTAGCAAAACATTTAATCGAAATCGATTTATCACAAAATCCGATTACTTTAGACAGAGACTACGAACGTATGTTTATACACAATCAACAGTTACAGATATTGAATTTGAGTCATTGCCAAATTCATAGTTTGACACATCCTAAGTTTTTGAAATATATGCCAAATTTACAAATTTTGGACTTGAGTTTTAATCCTTTAAATTTAATTACGAATATGCAATCCAGTTCCTTAGTTCAGCTTGAGGTTAGTCATTGTCAATTAGGATTTTTTGATGGAAATTCGTTTAATCATTTAACTGGACTGATGAAACTAAATATAGCTTGGAATCCAAGATTATATTTTTCTCGGCGTTATCCTCTTTTGAAATTAGAATCTCTTAAAGAACTCGATATTTCGTTTTGTAATGTAAATAAATTAAGATTAGAAGCATTTCCAAAACTTGTCAATTTAAAAGCTCGTGGAAATATGGTCAACGAATTAAACGAAGAAAGTTTTGAAAAAAATCATTTATTAGAGTATATTAATTTGTCGGGAAACGGGATAGCGAGCGTTACAAAGAATACGTTTGTTTTATTAGACGAATTAAGAATGATAGATTTGTCGTGGAATGTTCTGTCATCTTTAAATCCTAATACATTTGCTGCAAATAAACAACTCACAAGCATTAATCTATCACGAAATCATTTGAATAGATTAGATTCTTTCGTTTCTAAATCAATCGATACTTTGGACTTAAGTTGGTGTGAAATTCAACATATAAGCAATGATGCTTTTGTCAGATTGCCGGAATTAATAGACTTAAATCTGTCTCATAATTTAATAAGTGAGATACCTGAACGATTGCAAGCATCGAAACTTCAAAAATTAGATCTCACCTTCTGTCGACTCAAAACCTTAAGAAATGAAACATTACAAGGGATGCCTTTCTTGTCAACTTTATTACTTGGTGGTAATAGAATGACGACACCTTTTCATGAAAGTTATTTCTCTGGTAACCATGCACTTAAAGAGATAGATTTATCAGACAATCCATGGCGTTGCGAATGCATGTCCGAAAGTTTTAAAAATCTTTTCAAATACTTACGTCCAAGAGTGGATGATATTCGTGCTTTGAAGTGCGAGTCGCCAAATGTAGTTGCTGGTAAATCTTGGTCAAGCGCTTGTGGAACTGTTTGGAACCCTAATTTACTACCTGTGTCCAAGGCCGATAAATTTTGGATGTTTTTAATAGTAATACTTCTGAGTTTTGTAGGCACAATGTGTGTTGTGATGGTTATTCGTAGAACGATAAAGGCCCGAGCCGAAGCTGCTAGACGGGAAGAAGAACGAGTGGCTGAAGAAGCCCGGGAGCGCCAGAGGCAGCAAAGGCTTCTCGAGCGCGAGGCCATGCGCAACGCGCCTGACCCGCGGGACTTGGTGTCACCGCCGTGCTACGAAGAAGCTCTACTCTTACCACGCTTGGACGGAACTTTTGCGTCTTTAGGACACTTGCCATCGGGTAGCAGAGATTTACAGAATAAAATGGGAAAAAATAGAGCAAAGAGTGAAGCTAATGTATCGAAAATTGCGCAACGCGGCAGGAATTTAGCGCCTTTGACAATAAGCGTACATCAGGAGCACCCTACGCAAAGTGCGACGGAATTAGCCACTAATGTTAACAATAGCGAATCGAGTTCTTCGACAGCTAGGAATAGTGATGCAACCATGAACGAGGCAAATGCAAATTCTCAACAAAATGAAACTCCTATTACAAGAATTATCCCGAGTTCACCCCCGCCGAAGTATAGTGAGCGGAACCCTATTCCGGTAGAAGTCAATGTAACTGTAGAAGCCCCCGAAGGACCCACAGAATCTATGAATAATGAACGAGTACGCAGGGAGAGCGATCTGTGATTATATTCTGAAAATATTTAGACATGATGCGAATCGGTTGCTTTAGTCAATCCAAAAACCAGTGAAGTTCCATGCATGAAGTGACTCTATCTATGATTGCAACACAAATATACGTTGAAGTTTGTTATGAAATTCAGATGGTGCTTGCAAACATATAAAACTGTTAATTTTAAATCAGTGTCTAAAAACACTATGCACTTTTGGACATTTAACGCTAAATTAATGTTTGAAAGCATATACTTAAAATAATTGATAATTCCAATTCAAAATTTTTATTTTACTGCTAACGAAACTTCGTTTCATGATCTTTTCCAGTTTCATTTTCACCGAAACTGCTAGAAGAATTTATCAGACATAAATAAGAAGTGAATAAATAAAATTTTAATATACTCTTTATTGAACATATAAGTTATACTGTGTAAAACGTATTTTATAAGAAAATCAGTTTATTATTTATAATTACAGATGTAAGACTAGTTCTTAAATAAACTTACTTAAAACTAAAATAACCTTTTACATTTTAATCATGCATAGATTTTTTTAACATTATTATAACGAAACTTTTTGGCAGCTAAAACCTATTCAAGAATAAGACATTGATAAACAACTATTAATAATTATAGGTTTTCATATACCGATATTATGTACATAACATAAATAAATAAATTAATAATATGCTTTAAGCATTTGTGTAAAAGAAAGCTTATAATTAGTGCATTTTAAGGTCTAACAGTTAATTAGCGATATTTTATACATGTTTAACATTTTAAATATATCAACATTCTATGTTTGAATTTGAAGAATTGAGGTATTGTAGGAATTTCATGCGTTGTTTCTTTCGAAACCAATTTTTATGAAGTCAAGGCACAAGGGTGAAAAATGCACAGTTAGCAATAAAAACTTCTAAAAAATAGGTCGTTTAGGCAACTCACATTATTAATCTCTTTCTTAAGTCTACAAATTACAATTAAACATACTTTGCATAATTAAAT
Organism: Ctenocephalides felis; assembly: GCF_003426905.1. Taxonomy (NCBI): domain Eukaryota; kingdom Metazoa; phylum Arthropoda; class Insecta; order Siphonaptera; family Pulicidae; genus Ctenocephalides; species Ctenocephalides felis. Next base: position 4,326,343 of record NW_020537324.1, read on the forward strand.
ATAATAATAGCAGCATGGATGTTTTTTTAATAAAAATATTATTTATTTACAATTGATATAATTGTTGTTGATGTATGAAAAGTTCTGGATATTACATCACAGCCATCTTGCCAATCTTAACTTCTTGACGATTAACATTATATATTAAAAATGCATTATTCTACAATATTATAAAATATTTTTCAATATAACGAATTATCTAATTATTAAACTTCTAATATCCTAAACGTTACTTAAGGCATATAATTCTTGATATGCTTTATAAAGTAATTAACTAAAAAATGTTAAATAAAAATTAACCCTCCGTCGGTCGGATATTTTTTCACCTTCGAACGGTCGGAAAGGTCTGGCTGGACCACCATTCATTTTACATGCATTTATATGGGATAAATGAGTTTGGTGTCTTATGTATTAACGATTATATAAAAAAATCAAGAAATATAAAAAAAACGTTGCTTTTTTTGTTAATTTTTCTGTTTTAAATCAATGAAAAACAGTATTTATTCTTTTTGGCGCCTGAATGAATGTGTGCATTACTCATCCGATTTTCAGTGTTTGCGATTACCAATAAGTTTGGTAGGTTTTCAAGAAACTCTCGTCATGAAAATACTAACATTCATGTTAGAACACATAGCAAAGAATATAAACAACGCAGTTTGAATAGAAAATACCATGAAAAAACGTATATTCCATACAAAATGTATGGGTGGTCTAGACAGACCTTTCCGACCGTTCGAAGTATAAAAAAAAAAAATCCTTATAATTATCCTTCTGTACATTTTTTCGTCCTGATTTTTTCATTGATCGACAGCTAATGAAATTTTAGGAAAAGTCAATAAATTTCAAGTCGATAGGATTACTAGAAATATTTTATTTTTCTAATTGAAGTCGAAAAAAGTCTGGCCAGACCACGCCGACCGACGGAGGGTTAAACAAATTGACCTTCTATACAGTACGTAAACGCTTTTAACAATAACTGATGGCAAAATTATAAAATAAATTGCCTGAATTTAACGCAAATTCATGTCAATCAAAATAATATATACTCATATATTATTTTGATTGTAATTGTAACAACATAACATTAATTGTGACAAACTCTCATACATAATTAATTTCTAAATCACAATTTCGAATATGTCCTGACTACGACTCGTATTGTATAACAATTTATTGTAAAGTCTAATATTTGTGCACCACAACTTATAAACTTATCTTCCAGTATTTCCATTTAAACCATTTTTATTTACCGGGGTTACAATTATGTCACCAGCATTGGATCTTGTCCTATTGACCAGGACAGGAGTTTTCGGTAACGATTCTGGAATTTCTTTTAGTTTGGTTTTGACTTTATAATCATTGGAACTGTCGTGGTCGTTGACTGGATGAAGTACAGAACTACCTTTATTAGAAGAAACAGGTGCTACATTTTTAGGCAATGGAACATTATCATAAGTTTCAATAGCATCAGCTTTCGGATCCAACAATTTTTCTAGAGCTGGTTTTGGATCAATTGCGCTAGGCACTATTCTTGGCATAGCTACTGGTTTTTTATCTCCATTTGGTAACAATGAATCAGTTTCAAAGTTTCCATTTTTTCCATTTGCTGCTGGTTTTGCAGAATTTTGTTCCATTAGTTTTTTATTCATATCTCGCATCTCCGTGCCGCGGCTTTCTACATCACGTTTTCCTTGCCTTTTGCGTTTTTTATCCGATTTTCGTTTTTTGAAAATAACAAATATGATAAGTAATAATAACAGTAGAGATAATACCCCGAGGCAAGCATAAGTTGTTACATTGTCACCATCCTGTTCACTTCTTACATTGCCTAATTCCACATCGTCCTCCACATCCTTTTTACTTTCAGTTTCTTCGTCTGTTTTAACTTCTACTTTCTCTTCTGAAACAGTTTTTGGAACTTCAGCTTGTATTTTTTCAACAACTTTTGGAATGATTGGAGCTTCAGTAATCAAAGTTTCAGTTGTTGCAACTTCATCGTTCTCGTCATCCTTTTCGTCATCCACTTTAGCTTCAGGTGTGCTCTCTGAAACTTCTTCAGTTGCCGTATTGGAACCAGAAAACCAAGAAAATGGATTCCAATCAAAGAATGAACTTGATGATGTTACAGGTTCCTCAGTTGTAGGTATCTCGGATGCAAAGAATGCATCAAATTCATCATAATCATTAAATGGCAATATACCTCCATCTCCTGATCCTGACCCTGATCCCGACTCTTCCTCCTCGTCTTCAGTATCATCCATGGGAGACGGTTTTTTCAATGGTTGTTCCGTGGTTGATTTCACCGCTTCTGTAGTAGATGTCGATTCTTCAGCTATATCATCGTAGGTCACTGCTTGGTCTATAAAATCGAAGTCACTCTCTCCTGATCCTTCATAAATAGAATGTTTATCATCGTGACTGTCATTGGACGGAGGTTTGGACGATACTGTGATAAATAAGTCTTCGTCATCAGGTTCTGAACCTGATCCTTGAAATACGGATCCTCCTAATGGATCATCACCTTGCATCAAATCTTCTAAATCATATTTTGTTTTTACTTTGAGACATACGTCGGAAGTTTTAACTTCTGAAAGAAGTATTTGTTTTCCTTGGTCTGTGAGACAGAATGGTTTATCAGTAGAGATGTAGCTTTTAATCAACCAATCGCGAACTTGAATAGTCTCACAGGAACAGGCTAATGAATTGTTTTCCAAAAAGAATCTACGCAGATGCTTCAAGCTCGTAATTTTATACGACAAATCTATTATCCTGTTTCCCCGTAAATTTACTTCCTTAACGCTCTGCGGCAAATCTTCTATACTCTTCAAGAAATTATTACTTAAATCTAATTTAACAACATTTTTTGGTAGCTTCTTCACGGAACTCAAATTGTTACCAGATAGATCTAATATGCTAAGACTGTTTAACTTATCTAATTGACCATTGATCGTAGTGATGGTTGGATCACTGAGTTTGAGAATATCTAAATTGAACGTTTTCTCACTATTGAGGTATTTTTGTAATTTAATTAAGTCTGTGCAGTTGGCTTCGATTAAACTATCTGGTGCATTGTAGCAGTTGCATGAATCAGGGCAATCCAATGCCCTCGATACTTGGGCGAAGATTAACAGGGCGCATGCCACTGCACACGGAAACCGGGACATCATGGAAAATCTCTACCTGGGAAAAGAAAAATAATATTAGAAAATAATAATAATAATATCATATACTAAATTTTATTATCTAAACAACTGAAATGTATTCTTTTACACTGTCGATAGATATTAATATTGATGATATGATTCATTTAAATCTAGATATTATTTATCGGCATGTATAAACTTACAATTGTCACATTATCGGAGCATTTCTAATTATAACCGCAAAAATTAATGAACTAGTTCGCATATAGGCATTTCTCATTAACTCATGTATAAATTATTAAAATTGACAGATCTAAATTATAATTCGTTCAGTACTTATCAAATTGTGTTCTTTCATGTTGATTATATATTATATAAGACCCATAAATAAAATTACATAGTCGTTTACTTGTTTCCGACTTTGACCCTTGGTCTCGTACGGAGACGTCAATATGGCAATAAAGAAAAATATAAAGAATTCTGCGTAAATAACATCGATTATTATTAAGAGGATCGATAATAAATACTTATTGAATTGTTAATAATACAATGCATACGTAAATATGTAAAACTACCGAGCAGTTTTTGCTAAATGGAAATACGTTAATGTTTTTTATGAAGTGCTTGGCTTTGTGGAATTATTACCAGTTATGCATTTTGTTCCACGTATTGTTAATAAATCGGTAAAACATATTTTGATCTAAATTTAAAAAAAAATGAATATCACTATTGTTTTAACGTCGTAGATTTGAACCACAATTTTTATTAGTTTTTTCACAATAAGAATAAAAAATCTTTAAGTAGGTTGACCAAAATCAATTACAAATATGCTCTTGAACCGGCAAATTAATATTGCATTCTTAATTAACTTTCCCGTAGGGTAAGTTATTGTATGGGCCGAAAATCGGAATTGAAAATTTTAACATTTCTCGACGTTTTGAAGGTTTTTGAACGTTTTGGCATACCTCAGAAAAATGGATTGTGTGTGTGTGTGTGTGTGTGTGTGTGTGTGTGTGTGTGTATGTATGTATGGATACAAATTTCCAGTCACGTTTTAGGGCGCACGGATCAACCGATTTGAATGGTTCAAAAACATTCGATTCCTATTGATAGGAAAAAGAGCTGATTAGTTTTTTGGCAAAGCAGGTCCAGCCGTTTCGGAGATACGGAGCAAAGAGTGCAGAAATAGAAATCGAATTTTTTGAGAGAACGGAGTATCTGATTTGAATGATCTAAAAAGCATTCAATTAGTAATGATTGGGAGAAGTGCTTATTAGTTTTTGGCAAAGGCAGGCCCAGCCATTTCGAAGATATGGAGCTAAATATGTAAAAAATGGCATTTTTTGAGAGAACTAAGCGTCCGATTTAAATGATTCAAAGAACTTTCTGCTTGTCTTAAACAAAATAATTGATTTTGGAAAAAAAATTTTTGTTCAATTTTTTTTTTTTTTTTTTTTTTTTTTTTTTTTTTGTTTTAATCAAAAATATTTCAGATTTTATTTTTAATTCTGGCTATAGTTCTAATATACTTTACAACTATTTTCAACTCTGCAATTCAGTTTATATAATTCTCATAAATATTAGACAATGTTACAATATTTATAATAATCTATTTGAAAACATTCAGTATTCCTCGAACATTTCGGTACGGGAAGTTCCAGCAATTTGCCTTAAGGCACGATGCCATAAATGCCTCAAGACAGAATTCCACTTACAGCTAGTTTACTATTTAGGTGCTCTTAAATTGCAGTTCACAAATGTCAATCTTATTTAATTAGCCTAATTAATTGAATTTATACAGCCCACTCTGGATTTTAGATTTATGTCATTACTATTCAAACTGTACTCATTCAATTCAATCTTGGAATTAAATCAATAAATATAAATCGATTACCATCTTCGATCGAATTGTCACAAGTGATTGCAAAATAAAATTAATGTTTCAATTAATTGGAACATAACTCAAAGATTTTTCTTGAAGATGTTACTTGAGCTGAAGGGCACTAATGGACATTGATGTATGTTTCTTAATTAAAGCAGATATAAATAAAACTTTTTGTTACAAGAAATTGAAATGATAGCATAAATAAAAAGAAGCGAATAAGATGATATCAATTGATGGTGGGTAAATGAATATTTAGCACTTCTTAACAAGGAGTGATTTTAGCATAAAATATTTTGTCATCTTTTGTCATTTGGTAATTTCATGGGCAATTCAAGCTTACTTTCGTATAGTAGTTTAAGTCATCTGAATTTTTTTAAGGTTCATGGCATAAATAAACAACCTAAAATATTATAGGCGTACAAAAATTAGTTTAATTAATTAAAGTATGTGATAAATGCCTTGCCTTGAGGTAAGACACCACTTACAATTTTGCCACTGCCAATTATAATTTTATTTCTCCCATATAAATTTCTGCTTATTTGGATAGCTTACTTTCTGTTTATCTTTTAATAATAATAAAAACTCTTCTTGTGTTTTTTATCATTATTAAATAAATTGAAAATATTATTGTTTATTTCTAAAGTTGAAAACGAGTGAAAAAAACTAAACATCATTTATGCAAATCATAGAAGTAAGATCAATCAAATCAAATTAAGATACAAAAAGAGGTATTGTATCTCCTTACTCATTGAATTACGTTTTTGTATTAATTGCTAAAAAACGCTTTTATTTATGGAATTATTACTTAGCCTAGTGTTTTATCATACAACATACCTTGAATGGAATAAAATTGTGTGATAATTTTCAAGTATATTGTTATGAAACTTCACAAACCGTTTAACCTAACGAGTACAATCATATCATCAAGAGCCGCGATAAAATAGTTGGCGATAAGATTCCTAATGAAACATTTTTTTTTGATATCTGTATTTTATCATATAATATTAAAGCACAATTCTAATTCCCATGTGACGTTTTTTTTCTCTTGAATTATAATAAGTTAGTTATTCGACAACGGAAGCGATTCTTATTTCCATCGACGTCTCGACGAAAAAGAACCTTGACTTCACAGGTCAAAATTTTAACAGATAATATTATAAGGCGATCCGAAGATAAAGGAATAATCTTATCAATGTTCTAATTTTGCAAATAATGCTTTGCAATTGTTTGCAAAAGTAATAAAATGAAACATGACCCTATATTGGGACCAAATACAAGACGTGATTCCCAAACGTACTTCAACTTATATTTGAAATTTCTGCATGAAGAATTACCATTAACATTGTTTCGAACAATTTTGTACATAATTCTATGAATCACTTGAAAACTATTTGATTCAATTGATAAAAAGATTAAAGTTTATTCGAAGAAAAGATAGAAGTCTGTGATGAATGAAAATGATAAATAATTATTTACTTATACCATGTAGATTAAGATGACTCAAATATATTTGAAATGAAAATTGCCGTATATAATAGATTATATACTTCAGCAACAACAGTAATTGGTCGATTATTCTTGTATATTTTATTTGAATATATTAAGCATTCCTTGAATAATATTCGAACCGAAAATTCATAAAATTAAATACTGCTTATGTTTAGAAGAAAATTCAAAATTCGATGTCAATAAATGTGTAGAGCTAATTACTACAAATAATTATTCTCAGTTCTCTTCAGTTAATGAATTCACAAAATATCAGAATGCAGAATTACTACTTTTTTAACAATTTATAAGTAATTCTTTTTAACTTCTATAAAATACTAATAGGTTTCAAGATATTAGCAAATATTGTTTCAATTACTCATTGAATATTTTCAGTGTTATTCAACAAATATTGCGATTTAAATAAATAATCGACCTTCTTTGAATATTCGCCTAGAAAATTTGCATTCATAATTCAGTATGCTTATTAAATAATTAATTAATCGCATGTTATAAATTCCAATCACCATAACTTAGACCTAAAAATACCATCCCATGATATTGCATATAATGAATGAATATGCAATAAAATTCAATATTTTTATAACAAGTTTCTATCGCAGCATAAATTGAGCTATTAACTCTCTTTTTGCTGTTGCTGCCGCGCCTCCAATTTTTCTTGAAGCCGCGGCGCCGGCGTTCGACTCTGTTCTTTTGTGCAGATTTTATGGCACATGTGCAATAAAACAATGATCCTATTACGGAGATAAGAATGAAGCAATCCTTGTAAGTCGGGAATAGCTTATAAAATATAGAGAAAAACACTTTCTGTTGCACAAAACGCCTACTTTTTATAACCGAGAACTAACGAGCTCGGATTTATGACAAAATTGGAATGGAATTCGAAATATCAAAATCTATCAAGACTGGTTAATGACTTTTTCCAGTTTACATGCATTTTCCTCACTTCTAATCCAATTTTTAGTAAATTGATCAAGTATCCCGGTTTATGAAATAAGGCTCCGACAGATTAATTTATCATGATTATCTACGCCGATGAATACTATAATTTTATCGCAATTACACAACGTGAATTTTGATATTGGACATAATTCCAGTCTAGAATTATCTCAAACTTGTTCATCAGAATGAAGATTAAAAGCAGTCATTATAATAAAATATACCAAGCCATCTGGAGCAAGAAATAAATTTATCAAAATCTTATGAGTAGAGTAATCATATTATGATAGAACATCGTTATTAATATTGTTAAAGTTTTAATTTATCAATTGGCTTTAATATATTATAATACAGTCTATCTAGCCAAAAAGGGCAAAATGAGTTCGATTTAGGATGTATTATAATCAAATTGGCATGCAATAAAGGAATCCAATAGAATTCTGAATAAAATTGAAATTTCAGAATTAAACTCATAATACTTCCGAAAGCAAGTTTTTGAGTAATTTGGCATTTTATGAATAGAAGATAAAAACATTTATAATACTGCAAGAACACTTCTTTTAAAATCGATGAGTGGAGAAGGTGATTGCTCATATTTTATACAGACAATATTTTGCAAAATATAAAATATAGCGTTATTCTTAAGATGAACTTGATCTTTCAATATATTATAGAGAAGATGAGTATTTACTTAATAAGTTAAGTACCCATCAGTGACTTAATCGCAAATCCTTCAACATCATTTATCTTATCATTTCACAAACAAGTAGTTAGATGAAAGATCACATCCGAGAAAAGACCTATTAATTTCAGTTTACTTCCAACTAATACTATCCATCTAATATAAATCAAAAATTATCAGTGAACCGTGTTACCTAGAATCCCCAATACTAAAGCTGTCGATACAACTTATTACAATCAGTTGAAAATATTTACAAATCAATAAATCAGTAAATCATTACCGTTGGCACATAAATAATAAGTTGCAGATGTTCGTCGGCCGCGTTTGAGAGAATTGATGTGTGGGGACAGGAGTGGTCCTGGTGTCAGGGCACCAGGACGGCGTCACGGCTTGCGTAACCGACTGGAATGAATCACATCGTCAGTGCACTGGATAGGCTGGTACTAGTTAGGCCAATGCACTAACGTCTTTTCGTATGCAAATATTTTGCTCTTAACAGTTCTTGTTCTAATTCGGATCGAACGCACATGGTACGAACTTTTGCGATTTCGGGAGAAAGGAACCAGAGAAAACGTTCCAAGTCTTTAGGACTTTTGTTCGTCAATCTGGTCTTGTTGTGTTTATGAAATATTGAATAGAATAGGTATAAAACAATGTAAGGAGGTAAATTCTGAGTTAGCTAGATCAATAAAAATAAACTTTAGAAATAAAAAAAATCTGGCAATTTTGTCGTCATTAATATCAATTAATACACTTCTGTAAGTCTTCAAAAATCCTTGTTTATGTTAATTTTTGTAGTGTTTTCTGTATGAAAAATATGATATTTTTAACAATTATTCTCTCAATAAACTAAAAACAAAAACAAGTTTTCAAGACTTTTGCATGATGAACATACGTCTATCTTGTGGTCGACAGTTTTTGTAGGGTTTTCTGTATGAAAAATATTATAAATTAAATAATTATACTATCTGTATGTAATTTTATAAGAAACATATGTTTTTAATTCAAAACATAATCATCAATCATACCTACTGGTATTTAACATAATTAAATATAATCTTGGTAACGAGTACGATTGTACTACTTTTATATAATTGTAATCAATAAGTTAATTATTTAATCAATACACTATTAGTTCTTAATAAACCTTTAATTTTCATTACAAAATAATTCATTACAATCTTTAATTTATACTTTGTGTCTCGAATATCTAACTACCTTGGTTGTTCGTTATTCGAGATGTAATTAAAGTACAAGTAAACGTTATCATATACGTTTAAAAAAAAATGTAGAAGTTTCTTGTTTCATTTAGGTTAGGTCAATGCACTGCACATCTTGTATGCAAATATTTTGGAAAAAATCGATAAAAATTAAAAATACGATATCTGGGATAAAAGAGAGAAACGGAATATTTATTACATTTCTATTATAGCAATGTGGTTTTCAAGATTATCTTACATGAAAAATAGTGTAGTTAGAGATTTAGTTGTCACACGTATAATTTATTTAGCGCCATATAAATACTTGTGTGTGATAAACATATATTATTTTTAATTGATAAGACAAGTATTTTGATAACATTACACATTAGCAGGATAAGGTATTCTTTTTATCTTGTTATTTGATGTACTAATTTGCTTCGATTTCCAAATTTGTCAAATATTAGTTAAAGGAAAAATCAAGCAGGAAGAATAATAATAATAGTAAGATTTATCTGTATGGATTACAAAATCGTGATAATTTAAAATTTATTGTATATTTGCATTACAAGCTATGATTCATCTCAATGGACGTGTTATGAACACATTCTACGACCGTTGCTATAAAACTACTTTTGAAGTGCTAATAGCATAACGAAACCAAGGCTCCGGTATTAATTACATAACAAATACTTACTGCCTTTTGAAGCACATAACTAATAAGGGAATTTATTTAGCACAGAATGTATTAAACTAGTTGGGACACAATTGCAACAATAACCTATCGTTAAAATGGCCATAACTAAACTGTAGTACAATATTATTATATGTAATATTTATCTGTAAGTAGGTTTCGATTAGCGACGAGGTGTAGTATAGGTAAAGTTGTATAGCGCGTTCCCGTTCGCACGTGGCGTACGCATTCGCGACAAATAACTCGCTGATAAGAGATAAAATCGGGTTATGAATGATACTTTAGATAAACGTAGAAATTTGGGAGTTATGGACAATGGCAGTACTTTGTTCTAACAAATTCTCGAACTGAATGGTTCACAAGAGTATTCACAAAGTACCAATAGTATTAAGTATAAGTAGCACTCCCAAGTTTGGCATACCTTTCATCTTATAATAATCACTAAACTTATCATCCTTCCTAAGTTATGCAACTTTTGCACAATGTCACATTCTCGTTATTACTTCTAACGGTTTATTCTCTGTTTCTCTTAGTTTGTTAGAGAGGACCAGTTCACAAGTTCCGTTTAACTAAAGTTCAAAAGGTATCAAACAGAAAATATTGATAAAATTTATTACCTTTGCAATGAATATTTTTATTGCTGAATTATCTACTAAGCCCCTAATGGGTTAATGGTTATGCAAAGACGACAAAACATGATTTTCTGGTAATTCTAAGTTGTAAGGAACAGTTAAGCGGATAATATTACAATGTTTCAGAAAAATTCTAAAATTTATTGAAAATTGTAAATGAATAATTTAAATCTTTTGGTTAATCAGCCACTCGCAAATTCTTATATTTGAGAATATTTTATTTGCAGTCATGTTTGCTTTAAAAATGAGTATTTTTATAATAAGAGTAATTTTTCAAAAAAAAAATTTTTTGTATATCGAAAATAATTTAGATTTTTATTTTAATTCTGTTCTAATATACTTTAAACAAATAATTTCAACTTTCCAATTTAGTTTATATAATTCTTATAAATATTCTACAATGTTACAATATTTATAATAATCTATTTTAAAACATTTAATATTTCTCGATCATTTCGTTATGGTACGGGAAGTTCCAGCAATTTGCCTTAAGGCACGATGCCATACACCCCACTAGTTTTATTATATATTTTTTTCTTTACATCTGATAAGAAACTCTTAAAATTTTCCAACACAAAATATTTAAATACTTTGTGTTGAAATTTTTTGTCATAAATTGGAATGCATGCATTAATTTTCTACAATTGAGAAAAATATTATCATTTATATTTCAAAAATGATAGAAGAAATATTTTGTGAGTGGTCGTCCACCTAATGTTATTTTATAAAACAAATCCGACAAAAGAGTGTGAATATTGCTTTGCTGAATTCTCTAGAGAACTACTTCTACAAAAAAAAACTGAGTAATATTTTAAACAATTATTTTATCAATAAGTATTTTA
>NW_020537324.1:4338864-4356652 GCF_003426905.1 Ctenocephalides felis
TTTTTTCTAAATGTATATGATAACGTTTACTTGTACTTTAATTACATCTCGAATAACTAACAACCAAGGTAGTTAGATATTCGAGACACAAAGTATAAATTAAAGATTGTAATGAATTGTTTTGTAATAAAAATTAAAGGTTTATCAATAACTAATAGTGTATTGATTAAATAATTACCTTATTGATTACAATTATAATAAAGTAGTACACTAGTAGTGCAATCGTATTCGTTAGCGAGATAATGATTAATTATGTTAAATATCAGTAGTTATGATTGATGGTCATGTTTTGAATTAAAAACATATGTTTCTTATAAAATTATATACAGATAGTATAATTATTTAATTTACAATATTTTTCATACAGAAAATCCCACAAAAACTGACGACCACAAGATTGACGTATATGTTCATCTTGCAAAAGTCTTGAAAACTTGTTTTTGTTTTTAATTTATTGAGAGAATAATTGTTAAAAATATCATATTTTTCATACAGAAAACACTACAAAAATTAACATAAACAAGGATTTTTGAAGACTTACAGAAGTGTATTAATTGATATTAATGACGACAAAATTGCCAGATTTTTTTCCTTTCTAAAGTTTATTTTTATTGATCTAGCTAACTCAGAATTTACCTCCTTACATTGTTTTATACCTATTCTATTCAATATTCAAAAACTCATAAACACAACAAGACCAGATTGACGAGCAAAAGTCTTAAAGACTTGTAACGTTTTCCCTGGTTCCTTCCCCCGAAATCGCAAAAGTTCGTACCATGTGCGTCCGATCCGAATTAGAACAAGAACTGTTAAGAGCAAAATATTTGCATACGAAAAGACGTTAGTGCATTGGCCTAACCAGTACCAGCCTATCCAGTGCACTGACGATGTGATTCATTCCAGTCGGTTACGCAAGCCGTGACGCCGTCCTGGTGCCCTGACACCAGGACCACTCCTGTCCCCACACATCAATTCTCTCAAACGCGGCCGACGAACATCTGCAACTTATTATTTATGTGCCAACGGTAATGATTTACTGATTTATTGATTTGTAAATATTTTCAACTGATTGTAATAAAGTTGTATCGACAGCTTTAGTATTGGGGATTCTAGGTAACACGGTTCACTGATAAATTTTTGATTTATATTAGATGGATAGTATTAGTTGGAAGTAAACTGAAATTAATAGGTCTTTTCTCGGATGTGATCTTTCATCTAACTACTTGTTTGTGAAATGATAAGATAAATGATGTTGAAGGATTTGCGATTAAGTCACTGATGGGTACTTAACTTATTAAGTAAATACTCATCTTCTCTATAATATATTGAAAGATCAAGTTCATCTTAAGAATAACGCTATATTTTATATTTTGCAAAATATTGTCTGTATAAAATATGAGCAATCACCTTCTCCACTCATCGATTTTAAAAGAAGTGTTCTTGCAGTATTATAAATGTTTTTATCTTCTATTCATAAAATGCCAAATTACTCAAAAACTTGCTTTCGGAAGTATTATGAGTTTAATTCTGAAATTTCAATTTTATTCAGAATTCTAATTGGATTCCTTTATTGCATGCCAATTTGATTATAATACATCCTAAATCGAACTCATTTTGCCCTTTTTGGCTAGATAGACTGTATTATAATATATTAAAGCCAAATTGATAAATTAAAACTTTAACAATATTAATAACGATGTTCTATCATAATATGATATTACTCTACTCATAAGATTTTGATAAATTTATTTCTTGCTCCAGATGGCTTGGTATATTTTATTATAATGACTGCTTTTAATCTTCATTCTGATGAACAAGTTTGAGATAATTTCTAGACTGGAATTATGTCCAATATCAAAATTCACGTTGTGTAATTGCGATAAAATTATAGTATTCATCGGCGTAGATAATCATGATAAATTAATCTGTCGGAGCCTTATTTCATAAACCGGGATACTTGATCAATTTACTAAAAATTGGATTAGAAGTGAGGAAAATGCATGTAAACTGGAAAATATCATTAACCAGTCTAGATAGATTTTGATATTTCGAATTCCATTCCAATTTTGTCATAAATCCGAGCTCGTTAGTTCTCGGTTATAAAAAGTAGGCGTTTTGTGCAACAGAAAGTGGTTTTCTCTATATTTTATAAGCTATTCCCGACTTACAAGGATTGCTTCATTCTTATCTCCGTAATAGGATCATTGTTTTATTGCACATGTGCCATAAAATCTGCACAAAAGAACAGAGTCGAACGCCGGCGCCGCGGCTTCAAGAAAAAATTGGAGGCGCGGCAGCAACAGCAAAAAGAGAGTTAATAGCTCAATTTATGCTGCGATAGAAACTTGTTTATAAAAATATTGAATTTTATTGCATATTCATTCATTATATGCAAATATCATGGGATGGTATTTTTAGGTCTAAGTTATGGTGATTGGAATTATAACAATGCGATTAATTAATTATTTAATAAGCATGCTGAATTATGAATGCAAAAGTTTCTAGGCGAATATTCAAAGAAGGTCGATTATTTATTTAAATCGCAATATTTGTTGAATAACACTGAAAATATTCAATGAGTAATTGAAACAATATTTGCTAATATCTTGAAACCTATTAGTATTTTATAGAAGTTAAAAAGAATTACTTATAAATTGTTAAAAAAATAGAGATTCTGCATTCTGATATTTTGTGAATTCATCAACTGAAGAGAACTGAGAATAATTATTTGTAGTAATTAGTTTAGTAATTTGTAGCAATTAATTATACACATTTATTGATATCGAATTTTGAATTTTCTTCTAAACATAAGCAGTATTTAATTTTATGAATTTTCGGTTCGAATATTATTCAAGGAATGCTTAATATATTCAAATAAAATATACAAGAATAATCGACCAATTACTGTTGTTGCTGAAGTATATAATTTATTATGGCCATTTTCATTTCAAATATATTTAAGATATCTTAATCTATATGGTAAGAGTAAATAATTATTTATCATTTTCATTTATCACAGCCTTCTATCTTTTCTTCGAATAAACTTTAATCTTTTTATCAATTGAATCAAATAATTTTCAAGTGATTCATAGAATTGTGTACAAAATTGTGCGAAACAATGTTAATGGGTAATTCTTCATGCAGAAATTTCAAATATAAGTTGAAGTACGTTTGGGAATCACATCTTGTATTTGGTCCCAATATAGGGTCATGTTTCATTTTATTACTTTTGCAAACAATCGCAAAGCATTATTTGCAAAATTAGAACATTGATAAGATTATTCCTTTATCTTCGGATCGCCTTATAATATTATCTGTTAAAATTTTGACCTGTGAAGTCAAGGTTCTTTTTCGTCGAGACGTCGATGGAAATAAGAATCGCTTCCGTTGTCGAATAACTAGCTTATTATAATTCAAGAGAAAAAAACGTCACATGGGAATTAGAATTGTGCTTTAATATTATATGATAAAATACAGATATCAAAAAAAAAAATGTTTCATTAAGAATCTTATCGCCAACTATTTTATCGCGGCTCTTGATGATATGATTGTACTCGTTAAACGGTTTGTGAAGTTTCATAACAATATACTTCAAAATTATCACAAAATTATATTCCATCCAAGATAAAACACCGAGCTTAGTGATTTTTTCACAACTAATTTTTTTAAAGTATTTTATACCAAAACATCATTGAGAAACAATACTTATTTTTGTATCTTAATTTGAATTGATTGATATCACTTCTATGATTTGCATAAATGATGTTTAGTTTTTTCACTCGTTTTCAACTTTAGAAATAAACAATAATATTTTCAATTTATTTAAAATGATAAAAAACACAAGAAGAGTTTTTATTATTATTAAAAGATAAACACAAAGTAAGCTATCCAAATAAGCAGAAATTTATATGGGAGAAATAAAAATTATAATTGGAAGTGGCAAAATTGTAAGTGGTGTCTTACCTCAAGGCAAGGCATTTATCACATACTTTAATTAATTAAGCTAATTTTTGTACGCCTATAATATTTTAGGTTATTTATTTATGCCATGAACCCTAAAAAAATTCAGATGACTAACTACTATACGAAAGCAAATTTGAATTGCCCATGGAATTACCAAATGACAAAAGATGACAAACTATTTCATGCTAAAATCACTCCTTTATGCTAAAATCACTCCTTGTTAAGAAGTGCTAAATATTCATTTACCCACCATCAATTGATATCATCTTATTCGCTTCTTTTTATTTATGCTATCATTTCAATTTCTTGTAACAAAAAGTTTTATTTATATCTGCTTTCATTAAGAAACATACATCAATGTCCATTAGTGCCCTTCAGCTCAAGTAACATCTTCAAGAAAAATCTTTGAGTTATGTTCCAATTAATTGAAACATTAATTTTATTTTGCAATCACTTGTGACAATTCGATCGAAGATGGTAATCGATTTATATTTATTGATTTAATTCCAAGATTGAATTGAATGAGTACAGTTTGAATAGTAATGACATAAATCTAAAATCCAGAGTGGGCTGTATAAATTCAATTAATTAGGCTAATTAAATAAGATTGACATTTGTGAACTGCAATTTGAGAGCACCTAAATAGTAAATTAAGAATGCAATATTAATTTGCCGGTTCAAGAGCATATTTGTAATTGATTTTGGCCAACCTACTTAAAGATTTTTTATTCTTATTGTGAAAAAACTAATAAAAATTGTGGTTCAAATCTACGACGCTAAAACAATAGTGATATTCATTTTTTTTAAATTTAGATCAAAATATGATTTACCGATTTATTAACAATACGTGGAACAAAATGCATAACTGGTAATAATTCCACAAAGCCAAGCACTTCATAAAAAACATTAACGCATTTCCATTTAGCAAAAACTGCTCGGTAGTTTTACATATTTACGTATGCATTGTATTATTAACAATTCAATAAGTATTTATTATCGATCCTCTTAATAATAATCGATGTTATTTACGCAGAATTCTTAATATTTTTCTTTATTGCCATATTGACGTCTCCGTGCGAGGCCAAGGGTCAAAGTCGGAAACAAGTAAACGACTATGTAATTTTATTTATGGGTCTTATATAATATATAATCAACATGAAAGAACACAATTTGATAAGTACTGAATGAATTATAATTTAGATCTGTCAATTTTAATAATTTATACATGAGTTAATGAGAAATGCCTATATGCGAACTAGTTCATTAATTTTTGCGGTTATAATTAGAAATGCTCCGATAATGTGACAATTGTAAGTTTATACATGCCGATAAATAATATCTAGATTTAAATGAATCATATCATCAATATTAATATCTATCGACAGTGTAAAAGAATACATTTCAGTTATTTAAATAATAGAATTTAGTATATGATATTAGTATTATTATTTTCTAATATTATTTTTCTTTTCCCAGGTAGAGATTTTCCATGATGTCCCGGTTTCCGTGTGCAGTGGCATGCGCCCTGTTAATCTTCGCCCAAGTATCGAGGGCATTGGATTGCCCTGATTCATGCAACTGCTACAATGCACCAGATAGTTTAATCGAAGCCAACTGCACAGACTTAATTAAATTACAAAAATACCTCAATAGTGAGAAAACGTTCAATTTAGATATCCTCAAACTCAGTGATCCAACCATCACTACGATCAATGGTCAATTAGATAAGTTAAACAGTCTTAGCATATTAGATCTATCTGGTAACAATTTAAGTTCCGTGAAGAAGCTACCAAAAAATGTTGTAAAATTAGATTTAAGTAATAATTTCTTGAAGAGTGTAGAAGATTTGCCGCAGAGCGTTAAGGAAGTAAATTTGCGTGGAAACAGGATAATAGATTTGTCGTATAAAATTACAAGCTTGAAGCATCTGCGTAGATTCTTTTTGGAAAACAATTCATTAGCCTGTTCCTGTGAGACTATTCAAGTTCGCGATTGGTTGATTAAAAGCTACATCTCTACTGATAAACCATTCTGTCTCACAGACCAAGGAAAACAAATACTTCTTTCAGAAGTTAAAACTTCCGACGTATGTCTCAAAGTAAAAACAAAATATGATTTAGAAGATATGATGCAAGGTGATGATCCATTAGGAGGATCCGTATTTCAAGGATCAGGTTCAGAACCTGATGACGAAGACTTATTTATCACAGTATCGTCCAAACCTCCGTCCAATGACAGTCACGATGAAAAACATTCTATTTATGAAGGATCAGGAGAAAGTGACTTCGATTTTATAGACCAAGCAGTGACTTACGATGATATAGCTGAAGAATCGACATCTACTACAGAAGCGGTGAAATCAACCACGGAACAACCATTGAAAAAACCGTCTCCCATGGATGATACTGAAGACGAGGAGGAAGACTCGGGATCAGGGTCAGGATCAGGAGATGGAGGTATATTGCCATTTAATGATTATGATGAATTTGATGCATTCTTTGCATCCGAGATACCTACAACTGAGGAACCTGTAACATCATCAAGTTCATTCTTTGATTGGAATCCATTTTCTTGGTTTTCTGGTTCCAATACGGCAACTGAAGAAGTTTCAGAGAGCACACCTGAAGCTAAAGTGGATGACGAAAAGGATGACGAGAACGATGAAGTTGCAACAACTGAAACTTTGATTACTGAAGCTCCAATCATTCCAAAAGTTGTTGAAAAAATACAAGCTGAAGTTCAAAAAACTGTTCCAGAAGAGAAAGTAGAAGTTAAAACAGACGAAGAAACTGAAAGTAAAAAGGATGTGGAGGACGATGTGGAATTAGGTAATGTAAGAAGTGAACAGGATGGTGACAATGTAACAACTTATGCATGCCTTGGGGTATTATCTCTACTGTTGTTATTACTTATCATATTTGTTATTTTCAAAAAACGAAAATCGGATAAAAAACGCAAAAGGCAAGGAAAACGTGATGTAGAAAGCCGCGGCACGGAGATGCGAGATATGAATAAAAAACTAATGGAACAAAATTCTGCAAAACCAGCAGTAAATGGAAAAAATGGAAACTTTGAAACTGATTCATTGTTACCAAATGGAGATAAAAAACCAGTAGCTATGCCAAGAATAGTGCCTAGCACAATTGATCCAAAACCAGCTCTAGAAAAATTGTTGGATCCGAAAGCTGATGCTATTGAAACTTATGATAATGTTCCATTGCCTAAAAATGTAGCACCTGTTTCTTCTAATAAAGGTAGTTCTGTACTTCATCCAGTCAACGACCACGACAGTTCCAATGATTATAAAGTCAAAACCAAACTAAAAGAAATTCCAGAATCGTTACCGAAAACTCCTGTCCTGGTCAATAGGACAAGATCCAATGCTGGTGACATAATTGTAACCCCGGTAAATAAAAATGGTTTAAATGGAAATACTGGAAGATAAGTTTATAAGTTGTGGTGCACAAATATTAGACTTTACAATAAATTGTTATACAATACGAGTCGTAGTCAGGACATATTCGAAATTGTGATTTAGAAATTAATTATGTATGAGAGTTTGTCACAATTAATGTTATGTTGTTAATATTACAATCAAAATAATATATGAGTATATATTATTTTGATTGACATGAATTTGCGTTAAATTCAGGCAATTTATTTTATAATTTTGCCATCAGTTATTGTTAAAAGCGTTTACTGTATAGAAGGTCAATTTGTTTAATTTTTAATTAACATTTTTTAGTTAATTACTTTATAAAGCATATCAAGAATTATATGCCTTAAGTAACTTTTAGGATATTAGAAGTTTAATAATTAGATAATTCGTTATATTGAAAAATATTTTATAATATTGTAGAATAATGCATTTTTAATATATAATGTTAATCGTCAAGAAGTTAAGATTGGCAAGATGGCTGTGATGTAATATCCAGAACTTTTCATACATCAACAACAATTATATCAATTGTAAATAAATAATATTTTTATTAAAAAAACATCCATGCTGCTATTATTATATTTAATTATGCAAAGTATGTTTAATTGTAATTTGTAGACTTAAGAAAGAGATTAATAATGTGAGTTGCCTAAACGACCTATTTTTTAGAAGTTTTTATTGCTAACTGTGCATTTTTCACCCTTGTGCCTTGACTTCATAAAAATTGGTTTCGAAAGAAACAACGCAAGAAATTCCTACAATACCTTAATTCTTCAAATTCAAAAACAAAACATAGAATGTTGATATATTTAAAATGTTAAACATGTATAAAATATCGCTAATTAACTGTTAGACCTTAAAATGCACTAATTATAAGCTTTCTTTTACACAAATGCTTAAAGCATATTATTAATTTATTTATTTATGTTATGTACATAATATCGGTATATGAAAACCTATAATTATTAATAGTTGTTTATCAATGTCTTATTCTTGAATAGGTTTTAGCTGCCAAAAAGTTTCGTTATAATAATGTTAAAAAAATCTATGCATGATTAAAATGTAAAAGGTTATTTTAGTTTTAAGTAAGTTTATTTAAGAACTAGTCTTACATCTGTAATTATAAATAATAAACTGATTTTCTTATAAAATACGTTTTACACAGTATAACTTATATCTTCAATAAAGAGTATATTAAAATTTTATTTATTCACTTCTTATTTATGTCTGATAAATTCTTCTAGCAGTTTCGGTGAAAATGAAACTGGAAAAGATCATGAAACGAAGTTTCGTTAGCAGTAAAATAAAAATTTTGAATTGGAATTATCAATTATTTTAAGTATATGCTTTCAAACATTAATTTAGCGTTAAATGTCCAAAAGTGCATTGTGTTTTTAGACTCTGATTTAAAATTAACAGTTTTATATGTTTGCAAGCACCATCTGAATTTCATAACAAACTTCAACGTATATTTGTGTTGCAATCATAGATAGAGTCACTTCATGCATGGAACTTCACTGGTTTTTGGATTGACTAAAGCAACCGATTCGCATCATGTCTAAATATTTTCAGAGTATAATCACAGATCGCTCTCCCTGCGAACTCGTTCATTATTTGTAGATTCTGTCGGGCCTTCGGGGGCTTCTACCGTTACATTGACTTCAACCGGAATAGGATTCCGCTCACTATACTTCGGCGGGGGTGAACTCGGGATAATTCTTGTAATAGGAGTTTCAGTTTGTTGAGAATTTACATTTGCCTCGTTCATGGTTGCATCACTATTCCTAGCTGTCGAAGAACTCGATTCGCTATTGTTAACATTAGTGGCTAATTCCGTTGCACTTTGCGTAGGGTGCTCCTGATGCACGGTTATTGTCAAAGGTGCTAAATTCCTGCCGCGTTGCGCTATTTTCGATACATTAGCTTCACTCTTTGCTCTATTTTTTCCCATTTTATTCTGTAAATCTCTGCTACCCGATGGCAAGTGTCCTAAAGAGGCAAAAGTTCCGTCTAAGCGTGGTAAAAGTAGAGCTTCTTCGTAGCACGGCGGTGACACTAAGTCCCGCGGGTCAGGCGCGTTGCGCATGGCCTCGCGCTCGAGAAGCCTTTGCTGCCTCTGGCGCTCCCGGGCTTCTTCAGCCACTCGTTCTTCTTCCCGTCTAGCAGCTTCGGCTCGGGCCTTTATCGTTCTACGAATAACCATCACAACACACATTGTGCCTACAAAACTCAGAAGTATTACTATTAAAAACATCCAAAATTTATCGGCCTTGGACACAGGTAGTAAATTAGGGTTCCAAACAGTTCCACAAGCGCTTGACCAAGATTTACCAGCAACTACATTTGGCGACTCGCACTTCAAAGCACGAATGTCATCCACTCTTGGACGTAAGTATTTGAAAAGATTTTTAAAACTTTCGGACATGCATTCACAACGCCATGGATTGTCTGATAAATCTATCTCTTTAAGTGCATGGTTACCAGAGAAATAACTTTCATGAAAAGGTGTCGTCATTCTATTACCACCAAGTAATAAAGTTGACAAGAAAGGCATCCCTTGTAATGTTTCATTTCTTAAGGTTTTGAGTCGACAGAAGGTGAGATCTAATTTTTGAAGTTTCGATGCTTGCAATCGTTCAGGTATCTCACTTATTAAATTATGAGACAGATTTAAGTCTATTAATTCCGGCAATCTGACAAAAGCATCATTGCTTATATGTTGAATTTCACACCAACTTAAGTCCAAAGTATCGATTGATTTAGAAACGAAAGAATCTAATCTATTCAAATGATTTCGTGATAGATTAATGCTTGTGAGTTGTTTATTTGCAGCAAATGTATTAGGATTTAAAGATGACAAAACATTCCACGACAA
Organism: Ctenocephalides felis; assembly: GCF_003426905.1. NCBI lineage: Eukaryota > Metazoa > Arthropoda > Insecta > Siphonaptera > Pulicidae > Ctenocephalides > Ctenocephalides felis. The sequence goes on from NW_020537324.1 coordinate 4,349,142, forward strand.
ATCTATCATTCTTAATTCGTCTAATAAAACAAACGTATTCTTTGCAACGCTCGCTATCCCGTTTCCCGACAAATTAATATACTCTAATAAATGATTTTTTTCAAAACTTTCTTCGTTTAATTCGTTGACCATATTTCCACGAGCTTTTAAATTGACAAGTTTTGGAAATGCTTCTAGTCTTAATTTATTTACATTACAAAACGAAATATCTAGTTCTTTAAGAGATTCTAATTTCAAAAGAGGATAACGCCGAGAAAAATATAATCTTGGATTCCAAGCTATATTTAGTTTCATCAGTCCAGTTAAATGATTAAATGAATTTCCATCAAAAAATCCTAATTGACAATGACTAACCTCAAGCTGAACTAAGGAACTGGATTGCATATTCGTAATTAAATTTAAAGGATTAAAACTCAAGTCTAAAACTTGTAAATTTGGCATATATTTCAAAAACTTAGGATGTGTCAAACTTTGAATTTGGCAATGACTCAAATTCAATATCTGCAACTGTTGATTGTGTATAAACATACGTTCGTAGTCTCTGTCTAAAGTAATCGGATTTTGTGATAAATCGATTTCGATTAAATGTTTTGCTAAAATAAACAACTCACTCGCATGAATATCTGTCAAGCTAGTTAAATTGTTTCTGGATAAAATAATCTTTTTCAGGTTCGTCAAATTTGCGATGGCATCACGTGATATTTTACGGATTCTGTTGCCGGATAAATGTAATTCTTCTAGATTTTCTAATGATTTCAGTTCTCCAGACAGTTCTTGGATATTATTATTTGTCATGATTAAAATCTGCGCCTAAAATATATAGACATAGAAATGATGTTCAGATAAATAATACTGGATTCAATCTATAAAGTCAAGTATCGGTACTTCATTTTTATAAAAATTACAGCTTGTATGTGTCAACAAAATTTAAAACGGGAAATAAAATATATCATAATATTTTGATATTTCCAATTAAAATATAATATTTTAATTAATGGGCTACACAATAATAAATTAAATTAGTTAAAATATATTAATTGATATGAGCAATATATTTTTAAATAAATTGAAATTTATCGATCACACATTTGGCTACTAGCAATCATTTGCTTTTACTGAAATGAAATAAAATTTCAACTACAATATTCGTACTAGGCAAAATATAATTAAACCATAACAAATGAAGTTAAATACATCATATGATAAAAAAAATAAGTAATTTGAAAAATTGCAATGGTCTGTGTTTATATATTACACTCAATATAAATATGATTTATATTTGTAATTATCTTACTTCTTTAGGAATATCATTAGGTATCTCTTTCAATTGCATTTCAGAACAATCCACCACAAATTTGGCATCGTCAATATAACAATTACATTCTTCCAAATTGCAATAACCATTCCCAAAACTTTCGTCTATCATCACAAACACGAGGAGCAGCTTAATCTACTTGCAATAAAAACCAATTAATGGAATAAAAATACTAGCAAAAATATAAAACACTTACAAAATTCATATTGCTCGAGGATTGCTTCAAATTTAATTTGTCACAATATCACAAAATCCACTAGTACTTGTCATATTTCGATAAAACTTTAGGTTTAAAATTTATTTAAAAAGCCATCTTTGCACACCGGCATACAACTTTGATATGAAGCCTATAGGTCCGATGACAAAATCTACCATGTTTGTTTTGAAGTCAGGTAAAAGTTAATGATTTTTGAACAAAATGACCGGCGAATTTGAATTTTACACCTTGCAGAATGATTATTTTGTGATGGAAACACATAGAAGTTTGTGCCTCTGACATCGGGCACTGATAACGCATTGTTAGTCATATATATTTGAACAGGTACGCATGAGATAATATTCAGAAATGCACCTCAAATTAAATAATCTGACAACATTGAGGTAATAAAATGTGACTGAAATTTAATAAAATTACTACATATTTTATATAGTAAAAAAATAAATTTTAATTTTATAATATAAAATATTAAATTCACTAAGTATTGACTTAGATATGTACATAAAATTATATAGAAATAGATTTTACAATGAGACATGTATGGTATACTTTTTCCTTTGGGTACAAAATTTTAAGATAAAATTATTAAATAAGCAATTAATTATAAATTTGTTACTTGCAGTCCAGTCGATGTTTGTTATCTAGGTCTAGATAACATATCTCATTACACTTTATGATAAAAAGATACAAAGCCACAGTTACGTGATCTACTTCTTTGTATTTACTTGTATAGTTTTAGATTTCAAATTAAAAATTAGATGCCACCTTATCAAATAAATATATGTACAAAATAAATATTTACTTAAACTTTGTAGGAACATAACTTGAAATCATGATTAGGTAAACTGTGTTGTATTTAATTATTACCTAACTCACAATAATTAGCTCAATGCCAAATAATCATCTTATAATTTTCTTCGATTCAAAACGACTTAGTTACAATTTTGATTGATCAACTCTTAGGCTTGAGTAAATTAGTAACATAAGCAAGGAAATTGCAAGTTCAAAGCCTTTGAATGTTTGCCATACATCGTACTATGTTTGCATTTCATGTCATTCACCAAATAAGTGACTCAGAGGATTAAATAATGTCTTGTCCATCTAAGAACAAGTTTCTCAAACTGGGAAAAATATTAACTAAATGATTAGCAGATTCTTGCAAATAATTTCTTCATTTGTTTTTGTTAAAGTGCTTAATGCTTTTTTTATTATTGTGTAGACCTACACCTTTAACGAAGCAAAAAAGTAATAATTAGTCCAAAATTGCAAAAATTAGTCTAAAAAATTTTTTAGAATTATTTGATCTAGCTAAATTTTACCAAGAATATTTGCCAAAATTTTTGAATAAAATTGTTACTATTAGCCAACATGTTTGGGTATACTGTATTTTAAATGGTAATTATCTATATTCTGTTCTAAAGTCGTTCATCAATTGAATAAAAAAACCTTTTAACCTCAGATTTCGTGCTAAAGAATGCACCAAAGCAGCACCCTCTCTTCGAACAAAGTTCGATTGAGCGACTCAACAACATTTTTCCAGAAAGTAGCTAATATATTTCACTTGCCAAAAAGATGACATTACACACAGTTTTACCATCATTTATTAATTGACTAAACAGAACCTTTTATCCTTGAATTTCGTCCTACAGAAGCCATCAAAGCAAACCGAACTATCCCAATAGTTCGATTGAACGACATCGCTAATTGGCCATTAGGGAGTATTTGACGACCGCCGGGCGATCGTCCAAGGACCAGGAATAGTTAAATCGTTAAATTGAATTAATATCGCAGCAGACTGACGATTGATACTATTAAGCTTGAATTCGTTTGAAAAGAGGAATAAGATACACATTTTGATATAAAAAGGATAAAAATCAATTGAGTTTATGAAAGAAATTACTTGGCCGAAGAGTTTAGGTAAAATTACTAATTTGTTTGTCTTTGGGCATTACTGCAGAAAAGTCAAGAATACTAATACCAAGTAAACAAGAATTACACGCCACATAATTAACAATTTACTAAAAAATTCTGGGTTAATTTGATTACAACCGCCAGTTATAAATCTATGATACTCAATAGTAGTAGTCAATCACTTCACTAAGATGTCACAGTTGATTGCTAAAAACAAATATTATATCCTAACCAGTTTTAATAACTAATAACCTTATTGCAATAAAATTTCCTTTACCCATAATTGTATTTGTATTATCGTTCGATTGATCTTTAAATATACCAAAGACCCATTTTCCGACCGAATTCACTCGGCAAGGATTCGCAAACGGAGGTAGTTTTCCGCGGTCATCCCATTTTCCTGATTCGGATTTATTATATGATGACATCACAAATAAGCTATCGAAGAAATTCAATTTTTATTTGCCGGACTCCTACTAGACTTTGTATATCTGTATATAACATCGACGTAATACTTACGACTAATCTGTATTTTATTGATACCCTGGACAGGGTCGGATATATTTCATGATTTAAAGCAACTACGTCTTATCAGGTCGTTTAAGTATAATTTATTACAATTCGATCATAGTAGTAAGGAATTTTTTTGCCAACGACTTAAAAGAAAAGAAAATCTATTTTATAATACATAATTGTGCAATATGTGAATCTGCATTTTTGTGGTGTTATAAACATATACTCTGTATTTAATAAATAAAATATACTAAAATTATATTTGAATAAATAAACATAATATCAAAAAAGTATAAAAGGATTTGAAAAGTCACAAAAAACAAACGTATCAAGCATTGTATTTGTTTGTATTTTAGCATAATTTTCATATTTATTGATTTTTTTTAAAATTATTTGAAAACAAATTTAAGTTGTAAATAGTAAAATGTTAAAAAATAGTAAAGTTGAAATGGAAATTTAAGAATAATAATTTTTTTAAATAATAACTATAATTATTGCTATCAATGATATGTTCAAACTTCTGTAATTCAATTTTTTTATTTTAATTTAATTTGATTATAATTAATTTATAATCACTTTTGAAAAATATTTCATAAGTATCAAAATCAGAATAAATATCAATAAAATTGGAACAGAAATTTGCACTTAAGGTCACTGTTTATTAATTAGTTTTAAATATTTATATCTGTGTCTGAGATAATCTAAAGTATTGTGCTGACAGAAATTTATTAATTAGTATTTCAATATACTTATGTAAAAAAATCAAAGTATTATAAAGCTATTGCTGCGGAATCACTAATCCAAATAATTAAAACAAATCTAAAATATACGGTAAATGTGTTAGAACAAAACTTTTAAATTGCCATTTCACACCGCAGTGCCCGAGATGGGCTTATTTTCAATTGGAAACATATTTTGATCTATATTTTCAATTGATAATGGACATCGCGCTGCCCGATATCAGATTGCCAGAGCGGGGAATCGAACGCGCGACCCTATCCATACAAAGTCAACGCGTTAACGACCTTCGCCACAACGAACCCTAATGAATAATATATTGCTAATAATAAAAAATATGAGAACTTTGAAAATAGTACGTACAAAATGTATTAATTAGCTGAATCTTTATATGCCCACAGCCCCATTCTATATATGTAACATTTTTATGAGCATATGTTATTTATCAAAAAGTCAATTTTTTACGAATGTATATCATTTAGTTAAAATTAACTAAAATTTCAGCCAGTGCCCCAGGGCGATATGAATTCGAATTTGGCCCAGATGCACTTATAAACTGAAATATATTTTAAAGTAAAAAAAGTCTTTTGGGGCATACTGCCAGATGAAGTCGAAAATACTAATTTGAAATTAATAACAATATTAAACCCATTGGGTTACCGCCTTCTAGTATTGGCTACATTTAAAAAATATTTACTATGTTTAGAAAGAAAATTATTATATATGATAAGAACATGTATTGTAAGATGCATTATTCAAGAGTTTTTGTATGCCAAGCAGTACCTAATCATTTCTATAAACTAAAATAACGCAAAATGTGTATATCAAAATAAAATTTATATTAAATTCATTTATCCCGCCAGAATTTCCGACAAATCTCTGATCTTATATCCCGTTAACAGGGAGTGACATCGCATTTCAGGCGTGGTTTATCCTTTAGCTCTGCGCTGATCCGCCCAGCGCTCTCGCACTTGTTGAGCTTATCCGCGGATGCTCGGGACGAATGCTGGCCGAGCCGAGCCGGGCCGCGCACAACGTATAATCGAGGATATAGGAGGATATAGGATACACTTGATATCTATATCCTCATCCGACAACATTCTGCGAGATTCGAATGCCGGGATGGACGTGAAGATAGGAAACAGATACAGGGATAATTAGATAAAGGAAATAATTATTTGATTTTTTAAAATTACAAGTCACATTGTTCCTTAAATAATTATCCCAATCTGGACATACGGCATTGAGCTATGGGCGTGCGCAAGCAATTCAAATATAAAAAAAATACAAGTAGCGCAATCGAACATTTTAAGATGCATTGTGAACGCACCCTGGTATATTACAAATGACACCCTACATAAAGACCTAAAAATAAAAACTATTAATGACATGTTAAAAAAAAGGAGCAAAAAATACCACGAAAAACTACCAGGTCACCCAAATATTTATTTGAAAGAGTTAAGCGAGGAATATCCCACACGCAGATTGAAAAAAAATGGCCATACGACCTTAAATAAAATGTCAAAAATAAAAAAAGAGAGATGTCTCATTGGAGATAATCTCTTATATGCATTAACACCAACATCACATTGTCTTAAAAAATGTATTTTATTTTGATTGACAATAAAACTATGCAAAAAAAAACATTGTTCCTTAATCTGTATGCATATGCGAAGAAGGTATATCAGAGATTGGGAAGTATCTACTAAAGTTTAGGAGTTTGTTATGGGAGGATCACTAAGATTCAATAAAAATCGATTTAAATTGATTATTCATAAAATAGGTATATTACCTACATGTTATTTAGTACTACATATGTAGTTTCTCATAATCAGTATAGTCTTCCTATGTTCGACTTCCACTTGGAGTGTTTTGCCATACAACTCCCTCGATATCTTTATGCCTGTCTATAAATTTCTAATATGATTCATATTGGGTTTAAGACCCTCTAGTCTTCCAGCGGTCTTGGTAAGTTGATCGCCTAATAATGCTCCCGTGAACCCATTGCTTGCTCACAAATAAAAACAGGGCTGTAGATGTAATTATCGATTGGTAATAATAAAAATATTAATATAATATTAGTGATTTATTCGTAAGCAAGCTGTGATTAAAAATGATACAATTATTCATCTAACTATCGTCATTTTTTAGGCATTTTAGAGATCATTTTGATCTCCTAATATAGTCATAAAATTTAAAAGTAAAAAAACTGGAGATATCTTCATGTATAATGTAATATTAAGTATGGATAATTGACTTATTTTTAGACATTATTTCAAAAATTAATCATTGGCGTCTCATTTTTTTTTAATTTTATTTCATTCAGCAATCTATAAAAATAATTATATTATTATATTATTGGCGACTCATAATGGACAATTTGGTAGTACTAGAAAGTCTGAATAAATTGCCAATCCAATGATTGGACGACTGGGTATGTTAGACATCTAAATAATGCAGTTATATTGCTATATAGCTTCATTATTTCTGCAAAAAAAATTATTTATTTATTTTCATAAATGCATTTTTGGCGTCTGAATAATGCATTAATGCAGCAAATCTGTTTTTTAATCAAGATTAATTATTCTTGTTGCACTTATTTATTTTGATAAATATTGTCTTCTTGTTGGCGTCAAGATAATATTAGTGCTACTTCATGCATATGTAATTTATAAGTGGAACTCACGATTACCAATTTTAGGTGTTTTAGGTTATCTACTTGTGCATGTCACCAAGATTAGCTATTACACTTAATATTACATTCAAATAATATAATGTGACCTTGACCACGAATAGGGCCAAAAGTTTGAATTTCCT
>NW_020537324.1:4357652-4381004 GCF_003426905.1 Ctenocephalides felis
CCCACTGACGATAATTCTTAGAAAAGTCACCAGCAAACTTTAAAGATCGTTCCGACTGTTTTATCCTTTTACCACACACGTACATGCCCTTCAGAAATAGAATAAAACCATCAAAGGTTCTCAAATGTTTGTTCTCGAAACAAAAAAAAACTGAGAATTTTTACTTGGAAAAATTACTTCCTTATGGTTCAGAAGAAGATTTTGAAGGAGGCGATACGCTTTTGCCAGTATGAATTCATTCATGGACATAAAAGTACATTTGTGGTGAATTTGTACCTGTGAGGTACAGGTATTTGGAGATAGAGGTGTGAAAAGGACGAACGAGTAAGTATTTATATGATAGATTAGAAGGCAACCCGATGGTTGTCCTCTCTATAAGATAGAATCTGTATTTTAGATGTCATGCTTCAGGTACATAGGTACATAAAATTTCTATTAATTATGTTTCTTGTGATTTCAAGGATCTTTAAATTTTTAATTAAAAAGTGTACAAATGTAAAAAAAAATTACATAATAACATTTCCTGGAAAACGACACGAACAAAATCCCCAAAATGTAGAAACACTTTTAAATAAAAAATCCAAGTTGAAAAATCTTGATCTTCTCATATAAAATATAAAGGTTCGTAAGAAGTACAAACAAAACTGAAGACTTTTGAACAAGATTTAAATTTGTTTAAAATAAACAAAATATTTGCAAATAAATATCTAATTCATAAAATGAATTAATCATATATTTACTAATATTCCTTTATATCGAAATTTAAAAGATTAAGTTCTCTCAGCCCTGCTGGTATTTAGCGTCTTTGGTTTCGTTTGTTCAGGAAGAAGATGGATGTTCGAAACTACCTGTACAGGTCGTAAATAATTTTTTTCTTTTAAAAATTCTCGAAAAATTCTTTCTGCACTTTACTTTAATGTGCAGATCAGAACTGGATAGAAACTTTAAAATTAATTAGAAAAGACATATATAAAAATAAAAACTTATATATAATTAGTTGGTTTAAAAATCCGGATGGTTATAAATTCATACAATCAATTCAGACAAAACCAAAGGTAGAATTTTAAAACAAAATTTGTATTAATACAATTTAATATTACCTAAATCTATCCAGGCAATATCCTCTCTGAGGCAAATGCAACAAATTCGTGGCCTAATTATGATTTAAAAATAATTTAAACAATATCCTGAATTATGAAATGAAAACAATTTACCAAGAACTAAATGACATATTTAATTTAGTGAAGAATCATAGTGGGCGAGAATAGCCGTCGGCATTTATTCGAGAAGAAGATGTATCTTGATATATAATGTGATTTTTTTTCAATTTTATGTACTTTTGAAGGTATCATCCTTTGTGTCATTTATAATGACTAATAAAAAATAATAAAATAATACAAAACAAAGGTTAACCTTGTTCTTAATTGTTCAAGAGAGTTATACAGAAACAGAGAATTATTGAAATCATATCAAAATTCTCATTTCACGAATTTTGCTTTGTTTTCTGATAATTATTTGTAATATTATTTGTAGATTAAAAATATTAAAGCAGATATTATTTACAGTTAAAACATATAAATTAATTTCTTGGCCAGCAAAAGAAATTAAAAAAATATATAAATGTAATTACCAAAGGCAAATCCAAAGGTAAATATAATAAATAAGAAATGAAAAGATCTGAACTTATCAATAAATGTATAAATAAAAATCGGCTCACATACACACATGCATACATACATACAAACATACTTTTCTTAAGTTTGGTCTCATTCGATTCAGAATGGCTTGAAACGTCGAGATTAAATAAAATTAGCAAATCGGATTTTGATGAAAACATAAACCTTTGAGACGTTAATGAAATTGCCTAAACGTATTACTTCAAATTAGTTAAATATGTACACTTCAAAGATTACACATATACAAAAATTGTAAGGAAATATTAAATTTTTCATGAAACTGTACTCTATATATAGTTATAAATTTTATCGTCATTATTTATCATTTTTCCATATTTTTACTTAAATTTGTATGCTATTTTTCTCATATTAATATGAGTAGAATAATTAATCTATAAATTGAAAATTTCCCAAGGTTCTCAGAAAATCACAGATTAGCCTGAATGCAAATATCTTGAAGAATTTTCTATGTAACCCGAAATAACTTCCAAATTTATATATTTTTACCTATGCGAACTTTGAAAGATGTAGATTAAAAATATAAATGTGAAATTGAGAGATTCTATGTGAGTAATCGGAAATTTCCCAAAATTTCGGAGAAAACAGAACGGTTGCCTTGAGACTATGAATAAAAAGTGAAGAATGTAACTTGAAATATCTTATAATACATACATAGGACTAAGATATAACAAATAAAAAAATCTTAAAAATGTACATTACTTAACAAGTTAATCATATATGTGTGACATAAAAATAGAGGAATTTTGGCAAAAAAAATTTTCTTTGATACGTTAGGCGCCTTGATGCACTTTTAAACAAATTATCTAATAAAGTTGCCATGGCCCATGTGATAATTTTTTTTTATATCTTCGGTAACTAATGTGTTATATAAATATTATTAAAAGTTTGTATTAGCTATTAAACTATTAATTTGAATTGGAGAGATTGACGTCTGACTGATTTTAAAAAAAATTCCTAAGCATCACCAGTAGCTCTAGATCAGCGTTCAGGAAACTTTTTTAATCAATACCCAATTTTTTTTGCCTAGGTTGATACTAGCCCCATGACAAAGAGAAATTACCCCCATGCGGTCAACTACGCAGCAAATACAATAATATCAATTAAAATGCATACTTTTTAGTAAAATTTTCTTACCCCCTAAAATCCCATTTTTACCCCATTTCGGGTAATTTACTCCAGTTCCCTGACCTTTAGATGATAAACCAGTAAAAAAGTTAAATGGTGGATTAAGAACTGATTTTATTATATCGTGTCGGTTTCCTTGATGATGAACAAGCAGAAGAGTTGAATGTAACCCGAAATAAATACATTTATGTATGTATACTTCCAAATATGTGGATTTCATTTGGATGCCGTTTAAACTCGTGGCCGAGAGCGAAGGCCATGAGCAATGCACGGAACACACAACACTCAACACAAACAAACATGCCGTCATACCGTCATCTGCCTCACAAAGAAACCGAGATGCTAAACCATAGTTTCTCAATAGAAAAAAAATATAAAAGATAACAGTAATGGACAAAAAGTATTTGCTTTCATACACAGTTTGATTCTTTCTAATTGTTTCTGAATCAAAATTTGGGGACTCCTAGGAGCTGTTGCGATTATGCTTTTGGTTGTTGGTTGGTTGTTCTTTCTACATATTATTTTTTATCAAATTGTTTCTGATGATGATGATATTTTTTCATTTGGAATGGTCTAGAAAGTTGTTTTTAAAAAGTTGTTTCGCAAAAAAATAAAACTTTCCCAAAAACTCATCATTTCCCAAAAACTCATCAGATTTTTTAATTAGATGATCCGTTCTCTTAATAACTGATTTTTTGCGCCTTTTGCACCGTATCTCCAAAACGGCTAGAACTGTCTTTGCAAAAAACTAATCAACACGTCTCCCCATCAATAGGAAACGATTGCCTTTTGAATCAATCAAATCGGTAATACGTGCTCGCGAAAACGTGCACAAAAAGTTTATCTATACATATATACACTTCCATTCATTTCTCACATACATACACTTCCATTCATCTTTTTATGCTATGTCAAAATGTTCAGAAACTCAGAAACTTAGAGATATGCAAAAAAAATATTTTCCATTTTAAACGATTACTATAACTTACTCTAAAGAAAGTTAAAAAAATAGGAAAAAAATCTATAAGTTAAAAACTTTTCATACCCTTGTATTTTTCTCTATATTGTAAATTTACTACTGCTTGATATCTCGTGTTGAAGTACTAATAAATAAAACATTGTTTCCTAATAAAATAGAAACATCAATGAAAGATATCTGCTTAGGTACAATTTCAGAAGATTCAATATCTGAATTTATTTGAAGACAAATTCTAACAAATTTAATTAAATAAAATGAAGCTGAACCAATATTACTTTACAAAATATCATTTAATACAACTGATTATTCCTTATTGAGTAATATTACGAATTTTTTTATTAGACAATAAATGATTCTGGAGGAGAATACGATATAAAATACTGATTAACGTTTTCTACAATATAAATAGAATGACAACACATTTAATTTCATTACATTTAGTATTCATTTTTAATAGAAATATTGAAATTTAATGATAGAAAAAAATATTCCAGAGAAAACAGAAGTCATACGAATGTTTCTCAATAAAAAAAATTCATGAATACAAAAGTAAATCACATTTTTATAATAAAAGCAATTACAAATTCAAGCAACACTGCAACAAACCATTTGATTTTATAAAGATATTGACTAATTCACGTGAAATTGTTTAAAGATTGAAAAATAAAATGGATTATAGAAGATATTTAATAACTTTAATATATATATATATATATATATATATATATATATATATATGTGTGTATTATATTATATTATATTTCTATTATTAAAAGTATTGAATTTCAACAAAATCTACCTTTGTACCTTGTTTTTCTCTTAGGTTTCCGATGTCTGCGTTGCAATATTGTCATTAATGATATGCAAAATTGAATTAACTTGAATAAATCTATTTACATATTAAGCTAATGTAGCGAATTTTTTACATATATTAATACAGAACATTCTAGCAGTTTTTTTAAAATCAAAATCGTCATACATTTCCTAGTGATGGTTATTATTAATCAAGAACTTGTTGTTGCATTTTAGTCTAACTCAAATTCAATTAACTCAAAAAATTTTTTTTACTGATATTAAAGAAGTCAATTAATATCAATTATATTATAGAGACCTATTAAGAGAGAGATGATGTTAATTATACATGCGGAAGTAAATTATTTAGATGATGTCAAGATCTTTTGCATATATTATAAAATAAAACATTGACACATCATTTACCAATTGGTATAGCAATAGCCGAACATTTATATGTATTAAATATAATTCCAAATTTTATTTATATCGATTTATATAATCAGTTAAATTCAAAGAATCCTTTTATGAATTAAAAAAAAAATACATGCGGAAATAAATTATTTAGGTAGAGTCAATGTTGTTCCAAACCGCGTAAAGAATTTTAATTTGCAACGAATTTTAATAATGCTTTTGTTGAATCAACTATTGAAATAATCAGATTATTATGTTACATTTTAAAAAAGTTTTGTAGCATTGGTTCACTTATTTGAAACACATTTTTAAAATAAAATAATAAGACTCTATATTTATTGATATTATTATTGGCCGTACAAAAGCTCATATACACACACAGCAATTCTTTCATACAAACTTGCAAGCTCACGTACTTATTTAGTGATGCTTTAAAATAAGCAAAAGATACAAATATAGTAGAAATATAATATATATATATATATATATATATATATATATGTTATATATATATGTATAGAGATATAAATATTAAGAAGAAGAGTCTCTGAATAGATCCGCCTTAAAGATTATATGCCAAGCCCGTTTGTCCCGATCTCTTCACATATCATTATATGTCATAATGCAAATGCTTATTATTGCGAAAATCTGAATTCCACATGGGGTGAACATGAGTTCATTTAGTTTTACATATTATATATATATATATATATATATATATATATATATATAAATTATCACACACAAAGCCACAACCAACCCCTTAACCATTTTTGCCCTCAACTTTTACCCAATCGATCAGAAGCTTTTTAGTATAAAGTTTATCTCAATTTATGTTTTGAAAATCGATATGCAATTACAGTAGTTATTAAATTATTTAAATATAATACAATTTATAAATATTGAAATTGCAATCACAATAAATATTATTTAATTAAATTATTATGCCGTATAAATATTTACATACTTAAGCATGTTTGTTTGTACTACAATATAAAGAAGTTATTTATTTGTTGCTGTTTTTGCTCCTTACAAATATTGATTTACTTTTTATATAGTTTATTTTTCGTCTTGATTAAAAAAATTCTTTGGGTATATATTTGCATTTTAAATAATAATAATTGCGATGATGTACTTTTATAAATCTAATAAAAATATAGAGTTTAATAAATTTTCCAATTTATTTTATAAAAGTCAAATATCACATTTATATTGATTGAATATTTCAATATGCAATATTTAATCAGATTAGTACTTTTATTACCCATTAAAATAAATATTGTGCACTATTTATAGAAAAATTTCTACAATCAAAATGCACAAGGATTGACTAAAATATAAATTTACTTTATCTAGACATATCGATTTGAAGTTTTCATAAACTATATAAATTAATAGGTAGTAAAATTGATATGTACTTTATTACTCCATATTTTGATAAAATCCATTGTGAATGCAAGTTTAATCGAATTTGTTTATTTTTTATCGATTTTCTTCATATATTATTTGAATCAATCTCAATATCAAACTGCATTGATTAACTAAACAAACAGCTGCATATTTTTATCAATTTTTGATTTTCTTAGCATTACAAATTGAGATAAAAAAAAACTCACGCCTTTAAGAAACGTGATTCATATTGGAAATCAATCAATTGATAAAATAATCAATTTTCTATGCCTCAAATGACGTTTTTCTTTATTAAATTCCTTTTGTTTGATATTATTTTTAAATTCGTGGTATGTATTATTCATTTCAATCAAGAGGCACTCGTGTCGAGTACTCCATTGTTTATTTCTGAATTTTATTTGCTCAAGAACAAAATGTATGCACTTTTTATTAAAGATTGCTCATACTTGTATTTGCTGATATTGAGAGCTACAATTAGATTTGAATAAATGTCTGGAATTCATCGTTGGGGAAAAAATCAAAATTGTACTCTATATGTAATGATTTTTCAGATTGTAATAAATGTATAAACAGAAACAAAAAAGCTTTTTTAACGGACATCTATACAAGTTCAGCCTTTTCTGTATAAATTCGATATTTTTTGAAATCGTGTTTGTAGAACGAAGCGCATTTGCACCAGGTAAAAATAAACCAAATAATTAGGACAACAAAAATATGAACTTGGTTTATTAATAGATGGTATATATATATATATATATATATATATACACATGTGTATGTATATATGTAAGTCCTAATATTTATATTATGGGGTCTTAAGTATATATAATTACACCAAGGACAAATTTTTAAACAAACAATGACAAACTACCGACATCTAGTTTCTCAGAAAAATGGATTCATTCATGCATCACCTGGTAAAAAAATAGAACGAGTGAACTACATATCTTATATATACCTTATCTTATCACCTTATGAAATTTTGTCAATAATTTCATAAAAATAATTTTACAAGTATAAAAAGTATGTCGAAACATTAATGACACGATTAAAAAGCCTAGAATTTCTTTAATTTCGATTGCGTAATTGTAGGTAACTGAAATGTTGAGATAATCTTCTGTTATGGGTGAGCTTCTAAACATTTGGTAAAAACAGAATTATAATTAAATGAGATTAGAGTTAAAATATTTTATAAACTAGGTGTAACGGATTAACATCTTTATATGAGTAAATGATCGACTTAATCAAGAACCATAGAGATTTGGCAACTTTTCAAATAAAGCTCATTATCGCAAACTTTAATTTTAATAAGTGAGAGAACTCACTGAGAACTGACTAAGAATTCTATCGTCAAAAAGTTTCATTAAAATCATCGAAACTATACCTTTCAATAATTAATTGCGAAGAAATGACCTGGCCAATCTTTACCAAAAACTAATCAGCACAATTCCCTAGTAATATCCTTCAAACTTCAAATTTTCAAAATCGTTTCAAGATTTTTTGGCAACAAGTTTTGCAGTTATCTACTAATTATAAAGAAACGGCTAGGACGATCATTTCGCAAAATGATTAATCAACACGAATCCTTATTGGTAAATCATTGAACAGTTAAATTGGTGGACAGCTAAATTGGTAGACTGATGAACATGTTGACAGGTATATTGGTAGACAGGTAAACTGGTGGACAGGTAAACTAGTGGACAGATAAATAGATAAACAGATATATAGATTTTTAAACAAATACGTGGAGATGAACAGGTAGACAGGTAAATTAGTAGATATCTAAACTGGTGGATAAGTAAACTGGAAGATATGTAAAATGGTAGACAGGACAACTGTTAGATAGATAAACAAGTTGATAGGTAAATTGGTCGACATATAGAAACGGTTAACAGGTGAATTGGTAGGCAGATAAAATGATGGATTGATAAATAGGTTAATTAGGTCACGAATTCTTATTGAGTTCCATTAAATAACAATTTTTCAAATCATTGCAACCGTTTTTGAAGAAACGTCGATGGAAGTCAAATTTGGCTTTAACACATTTTTGGTGTCAAACGATTCAGAACAACTTGAATCATAAAGTTAGCAAATTTGGCGAAAACAAACTTTTCCTTCAGGAAATCAATAAAACTAAGATGAAATAGAAACAAGCTCTTAGATATAGAAAGTGCAAGCTTGAGAATATTTTATATGAACTCATGCATGAATGCAAATTAAATTTATATGGAAAAATATATAATACAAATTATCGCGAATGGTTTAATTGATATCAAGCGAAAAACATATTTACAATAGTCCATTGAACGGTATCATCATCAATAATCTAGCTTTATCTCTATATTTTTAGATTCAAATGAGAATTCAAAAGATAAGATATTGAAATTCTATTGAAATATTAAAATTTTGAATAATGGATTAATCAATCATAGGTCTAATCAATGATAGACTAAATGTAATAAATTCTATGACCGTCCGTGTTGGTATTTGCACAAAATTTGTATTCAAATTTTGCACCTACCAAATGACGCAACCAGTATCTAGTTATCACCTCGCAACAGGTATTATTCAAATCAATTCAGCTTAAAAAATCTTTGGGCACCAAATTTACAGATAATTCTAAAGCCTGCATGTGAACATACATATTATATTTCCATTTTATCTCACGACGGCGACAACAATCACGCGCAAACAACGTTATCAGAAAATGTCATTAAATATCCGAGATAAAAAGCAAGGTGTACTCCAAAAGTCCCCGGAAAATATTAGAATAAAATAAAACACAACATTTTTTTTTATAAAAAACATGTAACGTTGTTCGAGCATTATTGTATAAGCCATGACAGGTATACGTGTGTGGGCGCAGACACCGTTCTATGTACAAAGATCATAAAAGCGTCTGCACAACTCGCAAGTAAATAAAATAAATATTACCAAATAATCCTTTGAATGTACACTTCAACAATATGATTTACACAGAAACACATTAGTTAATTATGTGGTATATGTATGTAATTAATTAAAACTTACATTTAAAAAAAAACACTAGCAGCGCATTAAAATTACTCACATCACCTGTTGAAAGTTTGAACTGAAATGGAACAAAACGCAGTCGACGGCTCGGCGGAGCAACATGGCCGTCAATGTGACCGCATGCTTTAGGAATATGCCGGGGTGGGGAACAGTTCGAGCCGGAGGTAATAGAGACCATCGACAGCACCATGGTGACGGATCTCTAAATCTTAATAAAAGTACTAGAAGGATATTGAAAAAATCAGAACTAAGCACTATGATTATGATCAAAACTAGCTGTAAGTGGAATTCTGTCTTAAGGCAATTAGGGCATCGTGCCTTAAGGCAAATTGCTGGAACTTCCCGTACCAAAAATTATTATTTTTTTGTAAAACGATTAAAATTTTTTGAAAAAAAATTACTTTGAAAAAATAAGATTTTTGAGAAACTATAAATTGGATAAAAAATTAGTTTTTTTTGAAAAAAAAAAATTTTTTTTTTTTAAAAATTTTTTTTTTTTGAAAAAAATTTTTTTTTCTTCATTTTGACATATTGTGGAAGATCTTTTTTTTCAAAGCAATCGTACTGCTTTAACTACATAGGGACAAAATATAAAGCGCGTAAGCGCCGCGTCGCTGTCTAACGCATAAGCATTGGTACGGAACCCATAGGAATGTTAACAAAATGTATACTTATTGTTAAAATCTCTATAAAATGTCTGATAATTTGATGTGCATTTGTCTAATGATCATTTTTGACCGCCAAATGGCTCATTTTTTTACTTTTTCCTCTATATCTCCGAAACCGCTGGACCTACCTTCATGAAAGTTGTATCGATTCTTCATCTTGTCAATACAAATAAAATGTTTTTTGAATTATTAAAATCGGAAGCTCCGTTCTCTTAAAAACTGAGTTATCGTTTTCGGAACTTTTTGCCCCGTATCTTCGGAACGGCTTGACCTGCCTTTGCCAAAAACTAATCAGCACGTCTCCTTATCAATACGGATCGAATGTTTTTTGAATTATTCAAATCGGTTGATCCGTGTTCCCGAAATCGTCGACGAAAATTTGTATCCGCACATACATACACACACATACATACATACACACACACACACACACATACACACACACACACACATACATACATCCATTTTTTCTAAGGTATGCCAAAATGTTCAGAAACCTCTGAAACGTAAAGATATATAAAAATTTTCATTTTCGATTTTTTTGCGATTACTATAACTTGCCCTACGGGAAGTTAATAAGCAAATACAATGTTATTCTATCTAGTTCTTTTATATATATACTCGTCGCTAAGTTATAAAACAAATGGAACTTAAACTTACCCATGTTATTTCCATAGAAACTTTGGTTGGAGTGCAGACTATCTTAAAATTAATATTAAGATCTCAAATTTTCAGAAAATTTTTATTATCAATTTAGAAGCATTTGAGTCCCTGTGGGGACAAGGGAAATTGAAACATCCAGATTACCCTAATACATATAATATAATATATATATAGACGGAGGTAATAGAGACCATCGACAACACCATGATGAGGTACCAAAGAATCTTAAAATCTTAACAAAAATATTAGATTGAGATCGATAATATCAAATTTAGGCTCCAAAGAATCTTAAAGTTGAACGAAATATACATAAACGAAATATATATAAATGGTCGAGATAATCAGCAATCAACAATACATGAGGTATGAATTTGAATCGTGGCCTTAAGCAAATTGCAAGTAATATACATATATAAAAGAAAATCTAATCCACTCAAATTAAAATGAATTCTTCTGTTCTGGGGTCCTTAACTCATATTTCAAATAATGAGAAATATATGACATTTTGAAGCTGAATAATGAAGGTTAAATATATTGGAAAACCTCAGAATTTTTGATATAATGAAATGTTCAGACAAAGTTTGTACATTTTACAAAATTCTGACAAAATTCTATATTCATTTTCAATATATTTTTATTTGAATTGATTTGAATGATTTTTATACCAATTTTGAAATTTATGAGATTTTTTAAAAACATTGATTGAATTTTTCAAAAATTATTGACATTTTATTAAAACTCTAAGAAATTTGATTTTTTTTTCAATATTTTGAAACTTAGCTAGGCTTTCCTCAAAAAGTATACATTTTTTAACACCGTCAACACAAGCCATATATGTTTTGAATCATTTCACTTGGATGATCCATGCTCTCGAAATCGTGGACAGTCTTTGTTTAAACTTTGTTTAAAAATCCATGGATATTTTTAAAAATTTGAACAAATAGAAAAAAAATTAAAAAAATGTGTCTAAACATACATACACATATAGATCAATTTTTTTTAAAAGGTATGCCAATATGTTCAGAGAGTTTTGAACCGTAAAGATTAAAAAAAAAATGTATTTTTGATTTTTTCGCGATTACTATAACTGACCCTACGGTAAGCTAAAATATAGCGGGTAAAATTTCCTAAAGAACATCACATAAGTACATCTTTCTAATCAACATCATCGTGATTTAATAGCATATGTGAAAAATTCTCTATATTAAACATGTCAGAATAATTATTCAATCCCCAAAATTATACAAAATTATACAAAATAATGTGACAAATGTTGTGAAAAAATATTTCATGCTTGCAAACTTAAATTAGATTCACTAATATGCACTATATTATGTTTACACGAATTATTTATAATCTACATAAATAAATTTAAGTTCTTTACCCAAGGTTTACGTTCTCTGTCCGTTTTCCGAGCTCAGCAACGAGTCGATGCTTTAGGTAAGCCATACAACAAAATCCCAATAAACATTGTGCACAGAATACTAATTGTTATAGTTTTTTATAATCACTCGACAATGACGTTGGTTTATAAAATCAATAAATACAGATAAGTCAAATATGCATTGTACTTCGTCTGCCTGTAAAACAAAGCTAAATAATTGTTTTCAATTAGAACAATAAGTGCTTTTATCCAGAATGACGAAGAAGAAATGCGCCTGAGCCGAGACCTCAAGACAAACTCGAGGAATTACCAAGAAAAATGCAGAAGTTAATGCATTTGAATTATTTCTATAAATATCGCTAAATCATTCATTCATATGCATATGTGGAGCAATGATTGTTAATTTATATAAATGGGACAAAACATATGACATCATTTCAGTAATCGATTGTTGTAATCTATTTTGTTATTAACATGGTAAAGTAGTGGTAAAACTGCATTTTATAATATTGATATTATGTAGAATGTAATGCACTAGTAGTTTATAGAAATCTAAATAATTTAAAATTACACAAGCCTCTATAAAATAACTATATGATATAGAGTACTTACTTTGTCAACAACGTTGAAACAACGTTTATTACAATTTGTAATTATTTTTATGAATAATTTTTTTTATTGCAGAGATGACATTGTAGAGATTTTATTTATTTATTTATTAAATTAAGATGAGTACATACATACAACAAATAACGAATATCTTAAAAATCGTCCTCATCTGGATCTCCAGACAGTTCTTGTACGATTTCTAAGAATTGTTGTTCTTTTGAAATAGGCAAAGTCTGAAACGATTTATATATTTAGATATACAATAATAAACAGTTTAATTTATTTTCAACCACTTTCAAATAAAAATGTTTACATTCGTGTAAAAACATTCATGCAAGAATAAACCATCAAGTTCACTTGATTATTTTTGCATCTGCAAGACGTTTTCGAGACGCGTTAATTTATTTGCACCTGGCCTTTTGGAATGCGAGAAATTGATCTAATTTGTAATTGAAGAACCCGCATATTGAAGCAGTA
Source organism: Ctenocephalides felis (assembly GCF_003426905.1). Taxonomy (NCBI): domain Eukaryota; kingdom Metazoa; phylum Arthropoda; class Insecta; order Siphonaptera; family Pulicidae; genus Ctenocephalides; species Ctenocephalides felis. The sequence continues at coordinate 4,370,904 of NW_020537324.1, forward strand.
AAAAGTTTATAAAGATGTTATGATTTAAAAATAAATAAAATTGTGATTGATGCACATAACTGATGTGATAGCTGCGCTGCCGAATTTGAGAAAAGCAGTAAAAGTCAGTCAAATAAAGAAATTGAACTTACCAAATTAGATACCGGTTTCTTAGGTGGAAATCTCATGCTTTTCACACTCTGATTATGCAAATCGAGACAGAATGAGATCCTTTCATGAAAAGCAAGCTGGGGTTCTCGTGTCCTATAAATATCGGCAGTTTCTTTACTTTTAATGCAACCGCATTCAGGATCTATCGTCGCCTCAATTACTCCATCTCGAATCGCCTTGGCAACCATAAATTCGGCATCTTCCTGTAAATAAAAAAACTAGAAATATTTGTAATTGTAATAGATTAAAGTAAAAATGGGCCAAACGCTAGTTTTACTTACCTTAGAGTCAAGTCCAAGCTTTTTTGCAACATCTGCTGGTGTGATTCTTGCATATGCCATGCCAATTGACCGGATCTGGAAGATGTTAATCTTCCATTATCATAATCTCATTTATCATAATATATCTAAGACTTTTATCAGAGCAACCAATATATTTTTACACTGATTATTGAATTGAATATTCTTAATATCATTTATATATGCTATCAACAACAAAATTACCATATAATAATATACTTACCGCGGTTTTTATGACATTATTTCGCAAGCGTAGAATTAAGGAACAAGTATTATCAGCTTGAAACTGGTTGGAAAACTGGTCCAAACTTCGCCGAAAGCCTGAAGATTTCCCATCCGGACGGTCTTTGTCAATTGGAGGTAAGGGAATAAAGAACGCCTCAGTCCTGGTTGGCGAAAAACCTAAAAAAAATAGAAAATTTTAAATTTACCGCTATTGACTATACTTCTATTGAATTCTAAATTTTTTTTAGTAAAGTAAATTATTACTTGTTTCTCTGGAATATCGCCTAGGAGTAATTCAACAACAATAGCCAATTTTTGGGCAATCAATTGAAACCCAAGAGCAGCGCATTGTGGTGCTTTACGCATTGCCTGTAAAAATATACAATATAATACTATATAATTTTCAATCAATTTTAGTCAATCAATTTTTTTTACCTGGACCAGATGTTTATGTGCAGCGCTGTACTCCAATCTAGCTGCCTTAATTCGGCCCAAATAAAATAAATATCTGGCCCATTCGTTGTTGCTTGCAGATTCGGGAAAAGTGCTTTTGCTGACGAGCTTGTCAGCTTGTTCATATAAATTGTAGTGTAAATAATTACGGAGTAAACAATTCAAAATCACAGCTTGACCCTGGAAAAAAATCATAATAATTAAAACTAACTAAAAAATTATATTGAATAAAATTTTTATAATTCCAATGAGAATCTAATTTGAATTCGTGAGTATAAGCTGATCTAAAACACCAAACTCATTTTTTTGGTAAAAAGACATATTGTAACCATTTATATATTTTATAGATGCAACAAAAAGTAAGTTTTCAAAAAAGCCTGCACTAAATTCAAACAAAGACTTGGCTAATTGATGAGGTGGAAACTTCTGATCCTGGCAGATTTTGTATCAGATACCCTTAGGAAATACAATATTTAAGGGTTTTTGTATGTATTGTAGTTGGATACTCATTTGAAAAAAGTGTAAAAATTTAATCTATAATTTATCATCTATCCTTTATTACCTCGTAGTCGTTTCGGAGCGTGCAAGTCCTAAGTCTGGAGTGCAGAGGCGCCCGCAAGGTGCTCAATTCGCCCCGAAGTTCAGCGACTCTGGACAGATAGAAATAAATCCTGGCCGCTATTCCGTCGAGACTGCGTCGGTTCTGTTCGGCTATTACATCGGAGGCGGCCTGAAGTGCACAAATGCACAAATGCACATAAACACATTACTCGAATTTTCACATGGAAAACAGTTCTATTTACGGTACCTTGGCGCAGAGTTTGGCGTCCTCTAGTCTGTCTTCGTCGATGGCGTTTATTAGCATCAAAAGGCGAAAGTAGGCGTCCACCTCGGGAATGGGCATTGAGATACTGGTCATAGATTTTGTTGGCTTGAGTACCACTTTTTGCTTTGGATCGGGCACTATTATAGTCAACAGCCTGTCTTTGATCTCACTCTAAGGGGAACAAAATCACTTCAGAAACTTTTTTTTACAAAACAGATATTAAATTAAAAGCAACTTGGAAAATAAAATTTTTTACTAAAATTCTGAGCTAAAACCTTTTTTTGTTTATTTTTTTCTATTTATTGACATTTTTCAATTATTTTATTACGATTCGAAGATATGTGATGTTCTCTTCTTGAAAAAAATCGTTTTACCTTACAGATTACACATTTTCCAGTTCAAATACCCAACAAACATCAAAACGAACCAAAAAACTATGTTTAAAACATAGAAAAAATTCGTCTTCACTCTTTGAGTACTTCTTAAAAAAATAAAAAAATCCAATTTTTTTAGCAGGTATTTCGTTTAGTTACCTATTATCTTATTAGTTTGTATCTGTTTATAATCAGTAATCTTTATGTTAATATAAACATTCATTTTGCTTGATAAATTTATGAAATAAGAAAAGGTATGAATCATATATTGATCCGAAATTTTATTTGCATATTCTTGTATTCAGAATAGTTTTTATAGAAATTGATTAAGGTTATTACCTAATTATAAGTGTAAAACTGTTGGTTAGAAATCAAAAGTATATTTTGTGTCTAATGTACGTTTAATAACATCTAATACATCAATATTTATGGTGATTTTAAAAAATTAAGGAAAATATTTTAGAACTACTATTTTTTCTAACTTCTATAAAAAACTCTACAAGCGCCAAGACGACAAATTTTATGGCAGTGTTTTATATTATTATTTATTACTATATTTTATAAGTTGCGTATGATAAAACCTGTTTCGTCATAAATCTCAACCGATATTAGTTTCTAGCCATTAACAGTAAATGCAAGTCACTTGGAAATTATTTAATTTGATGTTTACTACAAAAATCGACAACATAGTAATTAAAATTGCGGATTAGATTAAAAATCAATTATCAATTATGTTTTACCGAGGGGTAAATGTAATACGCTGCAAGTTCCAAAACTTTAGGATTCAACTTCTTCCTGGTAGCCACCAGACCACGTAAAATCCTGTTGATGTGTCCCTGTTCTCCGGCCTGGACGGTTTTATTAATAGTCGAGACATGGTCTCGAATCATCAAAACTACGGACTGGATGTCTTCAGATGTGGAAACCTGTGAAATAGATACATAATTATTCGTTAAAATAATCAATAATTTGATTGTAGTTGTACTGTTTGTGTGCCAACGTAACGCCATTCTTTTTGTCTTCATTATTTGAAGGTAATGGTAGTTGCATTATTAGAAGGCGTCAAATAGAACCAAGAAAATTTAATGTTTCATTATGAAATTTATTTAGCAAATATATATTACATATTGTCTTTACATCTGTGACGTTTATTTTCAACAATTTAAATAAATAATGTTTAAATACTTACATTTTTATTCGCAGTAACAACAGGCTCCTTCATAATTTCATCATTGGAAAGGTTTTCTTTCACAGGCATACCCATGATATTAATTGCAATATAAGTTTTTATTTATATTGCGATATAAATTCTAAATTTCATATGTTACAAGACTTTTGTTTTTGACTTTTTTCAGATTTTGACATTTTACAAATTTAGATGTTATGCGCACGCATATGTTGTTTATTAATAAATAATTTTTAAATAATAATTTTTTTATTTGTTATCGTATGTTAGTATTTTTATATAAATCGAATATGTAATTTGAAAATTAACAAAAAATCTATGATTTCTATGTAAGGATGTTGAAAATTATAAAAAACTATCAGATGCATATACAAAAATAAAAGAACAACGATTATTTGTAATAAGTTGGTGATGCATTTGATTTAATGTTTAGTTTTAATTGATTTTAAAAATATTGAAAATTATTTGGTTTAACTGAAATTCTGAAGTTTGTTATTAAAATTTATTAATCAAGTACTATTACAATGTTATACACATATATATTTGAATATGATTTTCTTTCAAAATTTGTCTAAGAATTTTTTACAAGTTTCTAATCCAAAACTAATACGCTCAAAAAACTACAAAAGTAAATTCAAACATACATATATAAATAATAATAAATTACTATGTAAGAATAATTTTTTGATCAATTTTTTAGCCACAGAAATAAGGTTTCTGGTATTGACATTTTTAATACAAATCATAATTTTATTTTTATGATTAAATTCAAATCCATATTATTCATGATTGTATGAAACATCCAAACCGCAAAATAAATATTCTGAAAGATACATTTGATATATTTGTCTTGTTCATAAAATTAGTCATTTTTGGAGTTACGAATTCCTAGAAAATTTTGTTAGACAAAAATAATTCTTATATAGTTCTGATATTCTACAAGTAAGACAATGGAATTTTTTCAAAAATCAAATTTAATTTGAAAAATAATATAAATTTTATTGGAAAATTTAATATGGTAAATTATACATTCACATGTATATATTTATAGCCAAGCTGGGTTATTAATGAATAATTTATTGCCAAACAAAACAAAAGGAACTTTATTGCATTACATAAAATAGTTAAATGTCAGTAGTTGATTTTAACGCATTTTCAGAGAAATTGCAAATAGTTACGGTTGTTTTAATAACGTAATAAAATAACAGTTTGCTAATTAATTTCTTACATCTAAATAATAAAAAAATAATATAGTTATCAACTTAATTCTAAAATCAGTCGTTACAGAGGAAATGAAGATATTAGCATTGCAGTTGTTCTAGCTTTATGGTAATAAATGAAAAACTTGCGAACACTATAATCAAACATGCATAAGAGTCTTAGATTTTTTTAGAAATAAAACAGTAACAAATCTAAAATTCTAACATTATTCGGTGATTTCGTTAAGAAACAAAATGCCACATAAAGATTGACATTGACCTTTGGCTCAGATCCAGAAAAGATAGCATCGACATTAAAATCAACCTTGATTTTACATTTGATTATTTTTAAAATATTCTTAGTGTAACAAAAAAGATTTAGGATGTAATAATTACATACTTAAATGTTTTAGTTAATTGTGAATTTAACAAATTTTAAACAAATAAAATAAAACGTAATAGTATGCCATTAAATTTAATTTGAATACTCATGAATCTAATTTCATAGCATTGTGTATATGTAAATTTTATTAATGAAGTTTGGTTTTTAATATTTGTAAATAGTAAACAACATACTAATGAGTTTTCATACTACTTAATAAATTGCAATTATTGCTCCTAAAATTATACTTCATATTTGATTTACCATTGTTATCACATGCAAATATTAATTTTTAGGTTTTATTCCCCGCTATCAATTAATTACCGAAAAATATTTCATGATTGCGCGTAACCCTGATGACCCCCCAAAAGGTGATGATGTACAATAATTTTTTGTTTTTTTTTTCTATTATTTCTTTAATTTTATTATCACGCCATCATATAAGTTGCGTCAATTCAACTTGGCAGTTTTTGCCGCGTCTGTGACGAGGTGATACCTGCAGGTAATAAGGTGTTCCAGGTTGGCTCTTTTGATTGCGACACGCAACCGCAAAATCGCAAACAATAATATAATAGAGATTTCAGCTGATGTGTGTTTTTCCTATTTGGTAACAAGACTTGTTAGAGAATTTTTTGTGCAATTTTGCAACCAAAAAAAAATTTGATTTTTGGAAGCAAAAATGCTCATTGTAAGGGATAAGTAATAAAATATTGTTGTGTTTGAATTTATAAAAAACAGAATTATGAATTTAGCAATGATATCAAATTGGTAATTGTTAAGCTTTAAGAATTTTGATTTCATACACCTATTTTATTTGAAGCTTAACAAATAACATGTTTCATTAATTCTGCATTGAAAAAATAGTATTCGTTTCCACTTTGTCTAAATATATAGAGTATTTTACATTTTTAGGCAAAAAAATATATAAATAATATAATGTCTATCATGTTTATTTATATAATTCAAGTTTTATTCAATTATATCTTATTTAAGATCTGAACATTAATTTTTTTCATCATAATAGTTATTTACCTTCCAATTATATTATTTTATTATTTTTTTACAGCCAATTTACTTGATCTTCATAAGAACCATTGCGTGTTTATTCTGAAAATTGAATATGATTTATAGAAATCTAAATTCCATGTCAGACTGGATTTGTTCTTAATCCAATCAGAATTACAAAAATGTTATAAAAACTGGATAACAATGAACATATTAATTATAAAAAATATTTACTGCAAAAAATATTTATACTGCAGCATTATTATAACGCATCAATAAAATAGATTGAAATTAAATTAAAGAAATACAAACTACGAAGTTTGATTGCATAAAAATTATATTTCTATGATCAAAATTTTACATCCATATAAAGGATTATTTAGTAATTAAGATATCTATAACAATTTATATGCAAAATTAACTGTAATCCAAGAGTTATAAACTGTCAACTTGAGTAATGAATTTCAAGTCTATGATAGTATGATTATATTCATTTTTTATTTGCATTGATGATTATAATTATCATAAACCATAAAACGTTAAAATATGATAATTATAGCTATCAAATTTACCGAAAGCTTAATTAATTCTACTTCTGTTAATTATTGCATAAAGATAAATTTATATAAATTTTTGCAAATAGTTAATTAGCTAATAGTACTCATTAGTTGTTACTACATTTTTTCTGTCATTATAATTTTAATTATAAATATTTTTGATATAAACTATTTTAAAAGAGAGTTTATTAATTCTTGGTATTGAAAATTTGAAAAATCATATGTTGTTACAATGATCTATTATAAATTATGATATGTGATGAAAATAGTAATTACATTGTAATTGCTTATATCAAAATATAATTATTGAAATACGTGCTTCGAGCAAGTTTTCTGTTTGAAAATAGAGAACTTTCAAATAAGTAATTATTTACAGAGAACGCTATTAAATATGAACATAATAATATAATATTTTCATGAAACAAAATGTCTATTAAAATATTACTATTACATTATAGTGAAAGTCTGAAATAATATATATATATACTTTTGTCAGAGTGTAACGAATTAAAACTAAATTTAAGATTTTTTTCGAATTTGTCAAAATAAATACTACAGCCAATATTCATTTTGAATTAATTTATATATATATATATATATATATAAAATATAGGATTTATATAAAAAATAATTTATTACTACCATAAATTGAAATTCATATATAGTCAGCGTCTCACAGGTGGTTCGAAATAAATTCTTCCCACAACCAGCTAAAGAATATAAAGTAGTATGAAATTCATGATAAAAAGAAAACAACCACTTCTTGGTATACTTTGACAAATTCCTTTGCAACAAAATATATTTCCATGTAAATTACAAGCTGTGTTTAGGAAGACTGAGTCAAATTTGGAAAAAACATTACCCAGCCTAGTAGTTGTGACCAATCTCTGCAGCAAAGGTAAGTAAGAATGTGAAAATTATAGATTTATGAATGTAGAGAAGGTCAAATCCTTGGTTTACAAGTATAAATTTTATCCTAGGTAATTTTCTACCATTATTCCTTAGTACGAAACCGTCATGTTGTATTTATTTACTCGCCCCAAATACCTTCTCATGCGTGGGATGCGACATTCCAGTTTCCATATAACGTAATATTATCGGCAGATGATGTTGTTTATTACAATGAGCACTTTAGTTTGTTGTAAAAAAAAATATGTTTTGCAAAATTACGTAGAAACAGTTATAAAAATCATTACTTGGACTTTTTCGTGGGTTAAATGAAATACAAACGCTCAAATACAATATTTCTGTGCACCGGACATAATTGTGTTTAAAATTGAATTTAAATAGTAAAATATACTTATAACAAATATAAATGTATTATAAGGTTTATTTGATTATAGCATATCTGTACTTTAGATAAGTGTCGTTCATATATATTATTACTATTTTTTAATTTCTAATCATCAATATTGCTTGTTGAAATTAAGATACATACCACGTTTTTTTTGCAAATAGTGTCAATAGACGAAGACAAACTATTTAACATATATAAAATTGCTGTTATTAAAATGTGATTTTTTTGTTTTAAAATTATATAAAACACACATCAATTCGATTTTGTAAACGCAATATTAGAATGCAAGGTTCAAATAATTGGAAAATCATCTATTTAGGACCTTCGTTCTGAAAGTCACTTACACAATTTGCTTTCTACTTTAGATAAAACTAATAATTATAATTAAATTAATAACTACTCAATGCAAATTCTAGTTCTCTAGAATGGCTTTTAAATTTTTGATTTTCGTGCAGCAGTTTTTGATAAAATTTTGTGGAAATTCGAATTTTGGATCACACACACACTCGACTTATACATATTTAGATATTTATATTTGGTCTCAACCGATTCAGAATGACTTAAAATGACCAGGAAACATGAAATAAAAAAATCCATTTTTTTTTGCTAAAACAAACTTTTCCTTCAGAAATTAATAGTCTTTGTACGGATGTGAATGCATTCTGTAGATCATTATAAAATTAAATTTTTTCTTACTATTTTTAGTTTCAATTGAAATATATTTTAGTATAATGAATCTAGCATATTTTCCCTGTAATATATATTTTTGAGTAGTGTGTATGTATATAAATTATTATTCTGAGCGAATGTGGGATCCCTGGGTAAGACTTCCGATGTTGAGCGTGCGTCTTAAAATATTCTTGATTCAATTGCAAGCACATTGTTATGAACAGAATACCTGCAATTTAAATCAACTAATATAAACATATGTGCATATAAATAATGACGTTGATATATAATGTTTACATATTTTGTTATCAAATTTGTATCTCAAACTAGACTTTCCAACGCAAGTATTTAAAATCAACACAGCGTTCATCTTGGGGTATTAAATTTTATCATAATCAGTTTAGAACTTCCCGATTCCTTTCAGCTATTTATAATTAATTACAACATATAAACTACAATTAACAATTTTCATTTGAACTGTTTTATGGTGTTGTTAAGTGCACAAGTGACCTAAACAGCGGTTTGTCGTATTTATTATCGTGTATGCGAATAATTTATGCGAACCATTAAAACTATCATCTATGATATGAGGAAATCTAATGGTAATAAATGATAAAGTAATCAACTTCCTAATTATTTAATAATTCACAAGTAGACTGGTAACATGGTAATTTTTAAAACACAATGCATAACTCAGTCAGTAACGTGTCCGACTCACGTTTCTCCAGCGATCCTCGGATAGATCCTTGACAATGACAGAATGTTGAGTTGAAATTAAATAGAATTTGAATTGTTGATATAGAATTGCTTAGAAAATAAATGTTAGAATTTGAGTCGAATTTGAATAAAATTAGAAATAAGAAAAAAAGCAAGATTAAAATTGGAGAAGATCAGATTCGAAGTAAGATCTACATATCTGAAAAAATACTGACTCTTATTTTATCTGCATTGCATTTCAAAATCATCAAAAAAATTCACTCTAATCCACTTGAGATTCAAATTCAAATGTTTTTCTACAAAATGATTCAATCAATGAGAAACTTGCGTAAGTTGTTTACTAAATGCGCAACACAGTGGCAACTTATACTATCAAAAATATGCTTGAATAAAACAAAATAAATAATACAATATAATTATCGTGTGTACTACTAACAATGACCATCGATTGTATATTTCTTCGTATCGGTTACTGCTCTGACCACGTGTGGGTTTTTGACATAAGAGAGTAAAAGCTGGACGACCTTTAGGCGATGAACGTCGACTTGATGGACGAATAGTGTTCTCAGTTCTCACTCGCTGTGTCATTAGGAAATTTTGTTTTTATAATAAAAAACGATTATGATATTGCAAATGTATTGCTAATTGCCGAAATAAAACCATTATTGCGAATTATAGTAGAAGAATCCCGAGAATTACCGCTACGTCGTTGGTAAATGGGAATTTTATAACCACGAAGACGTCTGGGGCAACTCTTTAATT
>NW_020537324.1:4382004-4427266 GCF_003426905.1 Ctenocephalides felis
TCCTTTATAAGCATTTCCAGTATATGTCCCACTGACGATAATTCTTAGAAAAGTCACCAGCAAAACTTTAAAGATCGTTCCGACTGTTTTATCCTTTTACCACACACACGTACATGCCCTTCAGAAATAGAATAAAACCATCAAAGGTTCTCAAATGTTTGTTCTCGAAACAAAAAAAACTGAGAATTTTTTACTTGGAAGAATTCTTCTTATGGTTCAGAAGAAGATTTTGAAGGAGGCGATACGCTTTTGCCAGTATGAATTCATTCATGGACATAAAAGTACATTTGTGGTGAATTTGTGCCTGTGAGGTACAGGTATTTGGAGATAGAGGTGTGAAAAGGAAGAACGAGTAAGTATTTATATAATAGATTACAAGTAATCTCAGGGCAATATTAGCTGTGTACTGTAATTTTCTACTGATTTATTAGAAGGCAACCCGATGGTTGTCCTCTCTATAAGATAGAATCTGTATTTTAGATGTCATGCTTCAGGTACATAGGTACATAAAATTTCTATTAATTATGTTTCTTGTGATTTCAAGGATCTTTAAATTTTTAATTAAAAAGTGTACAAATGTAAAAAAAAATTACATAATAACATTTCCTGGAAAACGACACGAACAAAATCCCCAAAATGTAGAAACACTTTTAAATAAAAAATCCAAGTTGAAAAATCTTGATCTTCTCATATAAAATATAAAGGTTCGTAAGAAGTACAAACAAAACTGAAGACTTTTGAACAAGATTTAAATTTGTTTAAAATAAACAAAATATTTGCAAATAAATATCTAATTCATAAAATGAATTAATCATATATTTACTAATATTCCTTTATATCGAAATTTAAAAGATTAAGTTCTCTCAGCCCTACTTGTATTTAGCATCTTTGGTTTCGTTTGTTCAGGAAGAAGATGGATGTTCGAAACTACCTGTACAGGTCGTAAATAATTTTTTTTTTTTTAAAATTCTCGAAAAATTCTTTCTGCACTTTACTTTAATGTGCAGATCAGAACTGGATAGAAACTTTAAATTTAATTAGAAAAGACATATATAAAAAATAAAAACTTATATATAATTAGTTGGTTTAAAAATCCGGAATGTTATAAATTCATACACATCAATTCAGACAAAACCAAAGGTAGAATTTTAAAACAAAATTTGTATTAATACAATTTAATATTACCTAAATGTTTCCAGGCAATATCCTCTCATGCTACAAATTAGTGGCCTAATTATGATTTGAAACAATAATTTAAACAATATCCTGAATTATGAAATGAAAACAATTTACCAAGAACTAAATGACATATTTAATTTAGTGAAGAATCATTGTGGGCGAGAATAGCCGTCGGCATTTATTCGAGAAGAAGTTGTATCTTGATATAAAATGTGATTTTTTTTCAATTTTATGTACTTTTGAAGGTATCATCCTTTGTGTCATTTCATAATGACTAATGAAAAATAATAAAATAATAACAAGACAAAAGGTTAACCTTGTTCTTAATCGTTCAAAAGTCTTTTATACAAAACAGAGAATTATTGAAATCATATTGCAATGATTAGTTCTCATTTTACGAATTTTCGCTTTGTTTTCTGATAATAATTCCTAATATTATTTTGCAGTTTAAAAATATTAAAGCAGATATTGATTTACAGTTAAAACATATTACATTAATTTCCTGGCCAGCATAAGAAAAAAATATAATATATAAATGTAATTACCAGAGGCGAATTCCAAAGGTAAATATAATAAATCGAAAACGTCGAAAAAACTACAGGATTTTTTTATGAAAACAAAAGTTAAGGGAAGTTAATAAAATTACCCCTGAACGTATGACTTCAAATTAGTTAATTATTGTATACTTCAAAGATTACATTTAACAACACATATACAAAAATTGTAAGAAAATATTAAATTTTTCATAGAAACTGTACTCTTTATTTAGTTATAAATTTTATCATCATTATTTATCATTTTTCCATATTTTTACTTAAATTTGTATGCTATTTTTCTCATATTAATATGAGTAGAATAATTAATCTACAAATTGAAAATTTCCCAAGATTTCTCAGAAAATCACAGATTATCCTAAATGACAAATATCTTTAAGAATTTTCTATGTAACCCGAAATAACTTCCAAATTTATATATTTTGACTATGCGAACTTTGAAAGATGTAGATTAAAAATATAAATGTGAAATTGAGAGATTCTATGTGAGTAATCGGAAATTTCCCAAAATTTCGGAGAAAACAAAACGGTTGCCTTGAGACTATGAATAAATAAGTGAAGAATGTAACTTGAAATATCTTATAATACCATACTTAGAACTAAGATATCAACAAATAAAAAATCTTAAAAATGTACATTACTTAACAAGTTAATCATATATGTGTGACATAAAAATAGAGGAATTTTGGCAAAAAAAAATTTCTTTGATACGTTAGGCGCCTTGATGCACTTTTAAACAAATTATCTAATAAAGTTGCCATGGCCCATGTGATAATTTTTTTTATATCTTCGTGGTAACTAATGTGTTATATAAATATTATTAAAAGTTTGTATTAGCTATTAAACTATTAATTTGAATTGGAGAGATTGACGTCTGACTGATTTTAAAAAAATTCCTAAGCATCACCAGTAGCTCTAGATCAGCGTTCAGGAAACTTTTTTAATCAATACCCAATTTTTTTTGCCTAGGTTGATACTAGCCCCATGACAAAGAGAAATTACCCCCATGCGGTCAACTACGCAGCAAATACAATAATATCAATTAAAATGCATACTTTTTAGTAAAATTTTCTTACCCCCTAAAATCCCATTTTTACCCCATTTCGGGTAATTTACTCCAGTTCCCTGACCTTTAGATGATAAACCAGTAAAAAAGTTAAATGGTGGATTAAGAACTGATTTTATTATATCGTGTCGGTTTCCTTGATGATGAACAAGCAGAAGAGTTGAATGTAACCCGAAATAAATACATTTATGTATGTATACTTCCAAATATGTGGATTTCATTTGGATGCCGTTTAAACTCGTGGCCGAGAGCGAAGGCCATGAGCAATGCACGGAACACACAACACTCAACACAAACAAACATGCCGTCATACCGTCATCTGCCTCACAAAGAAACCGAGATGCTAAACCATAGTTTCTCAATAGAAAAAAAATATAAAAGATAACAGTAATGGACAAAAATGTATTTGCTTTCATACACAGTTTGATTCTTTTCTAATTTGTTTCTGAATCAAAATTTGGGGACTCCTAGGAGCTGTTGCGATTATGCTTTTGGTTGTTGGTTGGTTGTTCTTTCTACATATTATTTTTTATCAAATTGTTTCTGATGATGATGATATTTTTTCATTTGGAATGGTCTAGAAAGTTGTTTTTAAAAAGTTGTTTCGCAAAAAAATAAAACTTTCCCAAAAACTCATCATTTCCCAAAAACTCATCAGATTTTTTAATTAGATGATCCGTTCTCTTAATAACTGATATTTTTTGCGCCTTTTGCACCGTATCTCCAAAACGGCTAGAACTGTCTTTGCAAAAAACTAATCAACACGTCTCCCCATCAATAGGAAACGATTGCCTTTTGAATCAATCAAATCGGTTAATACGTGCTCGCGAAAACGTGCACAAAAAGTTTATCTATACATATATACACTTCCATTCCATTTCTCACATACATACACTTCCATTCATCTTTTCTATGCTATGTCAAAATGTTCAGAAACCTCAGAAACTTAGAGATATGCAAAAAAAATATTTTCCATTTTTAAACGATTACTATAACTTACTCTAAAGAAAGTTAAAAAATAGGAAAAAAATCTATAAGTTAAAAACTTTTCATACCCTTGTATTTTTCTCTATATTGTAAATTTACTACTGCTTGATATCTCTGTTTGAAGTACTAATAAATAAAACATTGTTTCCTAATAAAATAGAAACATCAATGAAAGATATCTGCTTAGGTACAATTTCAGAAGATTCAATATCTGAATTTATTTGAAGACAAATTCTAACAAATTTAATTAAATAAAATGAAGCTGAACCAATATTACTTTACAAAATATCATTTAATACAACTGATTATTCCTTATTGAGTAATATTACGAATTTTTTTATTAGACAATAAATGATTCTGGAGGAGAATACGATATAAAATACTGATTAACGTTTTCTACAAATATAAATAGAATGACAACACATTTAATTTCATTACATTTAGTATTCATTTTTAATAGAAATATTGAAATTTAATGATAGAAAAAAATATTCCAGAGAAAACAGAAGTCATACGAATGTTTCTCAATAAAAAAAATTCATGAATACAAAAGTAAATCACATTTTTTATAATAAAAGCAATTACAAATTCAAGCAACACTGCAACAAACCATTTGATTTTATAAAGATATTGACTAATTCACGTGAAATTGTTTAAAGATTGAAAAATAAAATGGATTATAGAAGATATTTAATAACTTTAATATATATATATATATATATATATATATATATATATATATATATGTGTGTATTATATTATATTATATTTCTATTATTAAAAGTATTGAATTTCAACAAAATCTACCTTTGTACCTTGTTTTTCTCTTAGGTTTCCGATGTCTGCGTTGCAATATTGTCATTAATGATATGCAAAATTGAATTAACTTGAATAAATCTATTTACATATTAAGCTAATGTAGCGAATTTTTTACATATATTAATACAGAACATTCTAGCAGTTTTTTTAAAATCAAAATCGTCATACATTTCCTAGTGATGGTTATAATTAATCAAGAACTTGCATTTTAGTCTAATATTCAATTAACTAGAATTTTTTTTTTAGTAGTATTAAAGAAGTCAATTAATATCAATTATATTATAGAGACCTATTAAGAGAGAGATGATGTTAATTATACATGCGGAAGTAAATTATTTAGATGATGTCAAGATCTTTTACATATATTATAAAATAAAGCATTGACACATCATTTACCAATTACCAATTGGTATAGCAATAGCCGAACAATTATATGTATTAAATATAATTCCAAATTTTATTTATATCGATTTATATAATCAGTTAAATTCAAAGAATCCTTTTATGAATTAAAAAAAATACATGCGGAAATAAATTATTTAGGTAGAGTCAATGTTGTTCCAAACCGCGTAAAGAATTTTAATTTGCAACGAATTTTAATAATGCTTTTGTTGAATCAACTATTGAAATAATCAGATTATTATGTTACATTTTAAAAAAGTTTTGTAGCATTGGTTCACTTATTTGAAACACATTTTTAAAATAAAATAATAAGACTCTATATTTATTGATATTATTATTGGCCGTACAAAAGCTCATATACATACACAGCAATTCTTTCATACAAACTTGCAAGCTCACGTACTTATTTAGTGATTCTTTAAAATAAGCAAAAGATACAAATATAGTAGAAATACAATATATATATATATATATATATATGTTATATATACATGTATAGAGATATAAATATTAAGAAGAAGAGTCTCTGAATAGATCCGCCTTAAAGATTATATGCCAAGCCCGTTTGTCCCGATCTCTTCACATATCATTATATGTCATAATGCAAATGCTTATTATTGCGAAAATCTGAATTCCACATGGGGTGAACATGAGTTCATTTAATTTTACATATTATATATATATATATATATATATATATATATATAAAAAAATTATCACACACAAAGCCACAACCATTTTTGCCCTTAACTTTTACCCAACCGATCAGAAGCTTTTTAGTATCAAGTTTATCTCAATTTATGTTTTGAAAATCGATATGCAATTACAGTAGTTATTAAATTATTTAAATATAATACAATTTATAAATATTGAAATTGCAATCACAATAAATATTATTTAATTAAATTATTATGCCGTATAAATATTTACATACTTAAGCATGTTTGTTTGTACTACAATATAAAGAAGTTATTTATTTGTTGCTGTTTTTGCTCCTTACAAATATTGATTTACCTTTTATATAGTTTATTTTTCGTTTTGATTAAAAAAATTCTTGAGTATATATTTGCATTTTAAATAATAATAATTGCGATGATGTACTTTTATAAATCTAACAAAAATATAGAGTTTAATAAATTTTCCAATTTATTTTATAAAAGTCAAATATCACATTTATATTGATTGAATATTTCAATATGCAATATTTAATTAGATTAGTACTTTTATTACCCATTAAAATAAATATTGTGCACTATTTATAGAACAATTTCTACAATCAAAATGCACAAGGATTGACTAAAATATAAATTTACTTTATCTAGACATATCGACTCGAAGTTTTCATAAATTATATAAATTAATAGGTAGTAAAATTGATATGTACTTTATTACTCCATATTTTGATAAAATCCATTGTGAATGCAAGTTCAATCGAATTTGTTTATTTTTTATCGATTTCCTTCATATATTATTTGAATCAATCTCAATATCAGACTGCATTGATTAACTAAACAAACAGCTGCATATTTTTATCAATTTTTGATTTTCTTAGCATTACAAATTGAGATAAAAAAACTCACGCCTTTAAGAAACGTGATTCATATTGGAAATCAATCAATTGATAAAATAATCAATTTTCTATGCCTCAATTGACGTTTTTCTTTATTAAATTTCTTTTGTTTGATATTATTTTTAAATTCGTGATATGTATTATTCATTTCAATCAAGAGGCACTCGTGTCGAGTACTCCATTGTTTATTTCTGAATTTTATTTGCTCAAGAACAAAATGTATGCACTTTTTATTAAAGATTGCTAATAATTGTATTTGCTGATATTGAGAGCTACAATTAGATTTGAATAAATGTCTGGAATTCATCGTTGGGAAAAAGAATCAAAATTGTACTCTTATAAATAGAAACAAAAAAGCCTTTATAACAGACATCTATACAAATTCAGCCTTTTCTGTATAAATTCGATATTTTTGAAATCGTGTTTGTAGAACGAAGCGCATTTGCACCAGGTAAAAATAAACCAAATAATTAGGACAACAAAAATATGAACTTGGTTTATTAATAGATGGTATATATATATATATATATATATATATATATATATATATATATATATATATATATGAGTGAGTTCTTGAGGGCGATACATCAAACAAAGAAAAGCCAAAGATTTATAAAATAATCTTTATTTCCAAACGTTTCGACATTCAATTTAATGTCATCATCAGTGGATATTACGTTGGTTAGTTACATATAGAGAAGTGTACAACAGCACTAGAGATTGGCACTAACATTTATACAACTAACTTGTCAGCACTATGCATTTTTTATATAATTTTTTTGTATGATGTAAACAGAAAAATGATAGTTTTATTGAACAAAAATGTAAGTAGAATTATGTAATTTCTGCCACGACTTTTATAAATCTTTGGCTTTTCTTTGTTTGATGTATCGCCCTCAAGAACTCACTCATATATTTCAACATCAAAATTAACTACTAAATCATATATATATATATATATATATATATATATATATACATACACATGTGTATGTATATATGTAAGTCCTAATATTTATATTATGGGGTCTTAAGTATATATAATTACACCAAGGACAAATTTTTAAACAAACAATGACAAACTACCGACATCTAATTTCTCAGAAAACTGGATTCATTCATGCATCACCTGGTAAAAAAATAGAACGAGTGAACTACATATCTTATATATACCTTATCTTATCACCTTATGAAATTTTGTCAATAATTTCATAAAAATAATTTTACAAGTATAAAAAGTATGTCGAAACAATAATGACACGATTAAAAAGCCTAGAATTTCTTTAATTTCGATTGCGTAATTGTAGGTAACTGAAATGTTGAGATAATCTTCTGTTATGGGTGAGCTTCTAAACATTTGGTAAAAACAGAATTATAATTAAATGAGATTAGAGTTAAAATATTTTATAAACTAGGTGTAACGGATTAACATCTTTATATGAGTAAATGATCGACTTAATCAAGAACCATAGAGATTTGGCAACTTTTCAAATAAAGCTCATTATCGCAAACTTTAATTTTAATAAGTGAGAGAACTCACTGAGAACTGACTAAGAATTCTATCGTCAAAAAGTTTCATTAAAATCATCGAAACTATACCTTTCAATAATTAATTGCGAAGAAATGACCTGGCCAATCTTTACCAAAAACTAATCAGCACAATTCCCTAGTAATATCCTTCAAACTTCAAATTTTCAAAATCGTTTCAAGATTTTTTGGCAACAAGTTTTGCAGTTATCTACTAATTATAAAGAAACGGCTAGGACGATCATTTCGCAAAATGATTAATCAACACGAATCCTTATTGGTAAATCATTGAACAGTTAAATTGGTGGACAGCTAAATTGGTAGACTGATGAACATGTTGACAGGTATATTGGTAGACAGGTAAACTGGTGGACAGGTAAACTAGTGGACAGATAAATAGATAAACAGATATATAGATTTTTAAACAAATACGTGGAGATGAACAGGTAGACAGGTAAATTAGTAGATATCTAAACTGGTGGATAAGTAAACTGGAAGATATGTAAAATGGTAGACAGGACAACTGTTAGATAGATAAACAAGTTGATAGGTAAATTGGTCGACATATAGAAACGGTTAACAGGTGAATTGGTAGGCAGATAAAATGATGGATTGATAAATAGGTTAATTAGGTCACGAATTCTTATTGAGTTCCATTAAATAACAATTTTTCAAATCATTGCAACCGTTTTTGAAGAAACGTCGATGGAAGTCAAATTTTGGCTTTAACACATTTTTGGTGTCAAACGATTCAGAACAACTTGAATCATAAAGTTAGCAAATTTGGCGAAAACAAACTTTTCCTTCAGGAAATCAATAAAACTAAGATGAAATAGAAACAAGCTCTTAGATATAGAAAGTGCAAGCTTGAGAATATTTTATATGAACTCATGCATGAATGCAAATTAAATTTATATGGAAAAATATATAATACAAATTATCGCGAATGGTTTAATTGATATCAAGCGAAAAACATATTTACAATAGTCCATTGAACGGTATCATCATCAATAATCTAGCTTTATCTCTATATTTTTAGATTCAAATGAGAATTCAAAAGATAAGATATTGAAATTCTATTGAAATATTAAAATTTTGAATAATGGATTAATCAATGATAGATATAATCAATGATAGACTAAATGTAATAAATTCTATGACCGTCCGTGTTGGTATTTGCACAAAATTTGTATTCAAATTTTGCACCTACCAAATGACGCAACCAGTATCTAGTTATCACCTCGCAACAGGTATTATTCAAATCAATTCAGCTTAAAAAATCTTTGAGCACCAAATTTACAGATAATTCTAAAGCCTGCATGTGAACATACATATTATATTTCCATTTTATCTCACGACGGCGACAACAATCACGCGCAAACAACGTTATCAGAAAATGTCATTAAATATCCGAGATAAAAAGCAAGGTGTACTCCAAAAGTCCCCGGAAAATATTAGAATAAAATAAAACACAACATTTTTTTTTATAAAAAACATGTAACGTTGTTCGAGCATTATTGTATAAGCCATGACAGGTATACGTGTGTGGGCGCAGACACCGTTCTATGTACAAAGATCATAAAAGCGTCTGCACAACTCGCAAGTAAATAAAATAAATATTACCAAATAATCCTTTGAATGTACACTTCAACAATATGATTTACACAGAAACACATTAGTTAATTACGTGGTATATGTATGTAATTAATTAAAACTTACATTGAAAAAAAAACACTAGCAGCGCATTAAAATTACTCACATCACCTGTTGAAAGTTTGAACTGAAATGGAACAAAACGCAGTCGACGGCTCGGCGGAGCAACATGGCCGTCAATGTGACCGCATGCTTTAGGAATATGCCGGGGTGGGAAACAGTTCGAGCCGGAGGTAATAGAGACCATCGACAGCACCATGGTGATGTTGAATCTTAAAATCTTGCCAATCAATAAAATGTTGAAAGAATAGAAGCTATCGATAACACTTAAATTGTGAAGAGTTGAATCTTCTCTAAAAGAACAACACATAATCCAATGAACATCATGGTGATTTGAAATAACATAATAAATAGTGAATCTGTTAGATACACCAGAGCTCTAATATGTGTTCACACATTATGCAGGGTAAACCAGAATTCAAGTCAAGCCCAAACGGGGTGATATTATTGATAATAACTAAATCATGAACAAATTAGAAGAAAAAAATATCTCTAGTAGTTTGAAAATTATAAGCTTTTAAGCGCTTTAGGTTATTGTGGTTTTTTAAATTCTAAATTCATAGTTTAACACAAAGGCTTAATTCTTGAAAACTTGGGGCAATCGTGAACGCTCCAAAATATGTACCAAACTTGCTAATACATCAAGACCTTAGTATTTCAACTGTTGAAGAAAAAATTAACCACTTCTGCTCCAGATTCAAGGCTAAGCTAAGTCAACATTCAAATCAACAGTTATGTGATCTGCTCAAGCCTTTACCACTAAAGCATCTTAAAAAAAGCTGTCGTAAATTATTACATGACATCATCTATAAATTTAATGCTATAATAATAGAAGGTGCTATCGTAGGTTATTTTCCTTTACACGCTATCATATTAAATTAAAAAAAAATGTGTCATTATTTCACTGTGGTCTTAGAAATGTTGGTTACTATCATAAATCCAAAGCTCAAATGAACAAAAGTATTAAACACTAACCACAATAAACAAAAAATGACCACATTTTAACAAAGCTCTGAGTTGCCCTTAAAAGTTCAATCAAACTACTTGAAATATTTTTTTCTAACATTTTTCATCATAGCTAAGATCAATATTATTATCCGGTTGAGGTTTGACGTTGAATTCTGGGACACCCTATATATAATCAACAACACACTATATTCCATATTTTGGCTCTAACTTTATTAAATACATTTACATGTTCATTTCGGATTTGTTTCATCATCAATGTAAAATTAACGAAAATTATTAACTCATTTTATAAATAAATGGTTGGATAAAATTATCTCTATACTAAGCCGGATTCACTAATAATGTTAGAATAATTATTCTATCTCTAAAATGAATTGTAATAATAATTATGTAAATTATTTTGTGAGCTCAGAATATTTTTCTAGCCCATAATCAATAAATAAAATATCTATCTATCAATATATCATTCTTCATTGGTCTAATAACTTAAAAATTATACAAAATTGTTAAATTTAACGCTTTAAACTCTCTAGATTTAGCGTTTTAAAAAATAATCAATAACTATCGATTTAATCATGTAATAAATTTATTATATATAGTTTTAGGTAAATTTTTGCCCATATCCCAAGCACAAATATTTCAAGCTTGCTAACTTAAATTTGATTCATTTACATCAACTGTATTGTGTTTATACTGATTATTAAAATTATAAATTTAATTTCTTTACCCAAGGTTTGCGTTCTCTGTCCGTTTTCCGAGCTCAGCAACGAGTCGATGCTTTAGGTAAGCCATACAACAAAATCCCAATAAACATTGTGCACAGAATACTAATTGTTATAGTTTTTTATAATCACTCGACAATGACGTTGGTTTATAAAATCAATAAATACAGATAAGTCAAATATGCATTGTACTTCGTCTGTCTGTAAAACAAAGCTAAATAATTGTTTTCAATTAGAACAATAAGTGCTTTTATCCAGAATGACGAAGAAGAAATGCGCCTGAGCCGAGACCTCAAGACAAACTCGAGGAATTACCAAGAAAAATGCAGAAGTTAATGCATTTGAATTATTTCTATAAATATCGCTAAATCATTCATTCATATGCATATGTGGAGCAATGATTGTTAATTTATATAAATGGGACAAAACATATGACATCATTTCAGTAATCGATTGTTGTAATCTATTTTGTTATTAACATGGTAAAGTAGTGGTAAAACTGCATTTTATAATATTGATATTATGCAGAACGTAATGCACTCGTAGTATTAAAGAAATCTAAATAATTTAAAATTACACAAGCCTCTATAAAATAACTATATGATATAGAGTACTTAATTTGTCAGCAACATTTAATACAATTTGTAATTATTTTTATTAATTATTTTTTTCATTGCAGGGAAGATATTGTAGAGGCTTTATTTATTTATTTATTAAATTAAAATGAGTACATACATACAACAAATAACGAATATCTTAAAAATCGTCCTCATCTGGATCTCCAGACAGTTCTTGTACGATTTCTAAGAATTGTTGTTCTTTTGAAATAGGCAAAGTCTGAAACGATTTATATATTTAGATATACAATAATAAACAGTTTAATTTATTTTTAACCTCATTTAAATAAAAATGTTTACATTCGTGTAAAAACATTCGTGCAAGAATAAACCATCAAGTTCACTTGATTATTTTTGCATCTGCAAGACGTTTTCGAGACGCGTTAATTTATTTGCACCTGGCCTTTTGGAATGCGAGAAATTGATCTAATTTGTAATTGAAGAACCTGCATATTGAAGCAGTAAAAAGTTTATAAAGATGTTATGATTTAAAAATAAATGAAATTGTGATTGATGCAAAAACTGATGTAAGAGCTGCGCTGCCGAATTTGAGAAAAGCAGTAAAAGTCAGTCAAATAACGTAATTAAACTTACCAAATTAGATACCGGTTTCTTAGGTGGAAATCTCATGCTTTTCACACTTTGATTATGCAAATCGAGACAGAATGAGATCCTTTCATGAAAAGCAAGCTGGGGTTCTCGTGTTCTATAAATATCAGCAGTTTCTTTACTTTTAATGCAACCGCATTCAGGATCTATCGTCGCCTCAATGACTCCATCTCGAATCGCCTTGGCAACCATAAATTCGGCATCTTCCTGTAAATAAAAAAAACTAGAAATGTTTGTAATTGTAATAGATTAAAGCAAAAATGGGCCAAAGGCTAGTTTTACTTACCTTAGAGTCAAGTCCAAGCTTTTTTGCAACATCTGCTGGTGTGATTCTTGCATATGCCATGCCAATTGATCGGATCTGGAAAATGTTTTATATAGACAAATTAGTCTATATAACTTCTATCTATCCATAAAGCACAAAATTATCATAACTTATTTATCATAATATATGTAAGACTTTTATCAGAGAACAACCAATATATTTTTACACTGATTATTGAATTGAATATTCTTAATATCATTTAATATGTGCTATCAACAACAAAATTACATTATAATAATATACTTACCGCGGTTTTTATGACATTATTTCGCAAGCGTAGAATTAAGGAACAAGTATTATCAGCTTGAAACTGGTTGGAAAACTGGTCCAAAACTTCGCCGAAAGCCTGAAGATTTCCCATCCGGACGGTCTTTGTCAATTGGAGGTAAGGGAATAGAGAACGCCTCAGTCCTGGTTGGCGAAAAACCTAAAAAAAATAGAAAATTTTAAATTTACCGCTATTGACTATACTTCTATTGAATTCTAAATTTTTTTTAGTAAAGTAAATTATTACTTGTTTCTCTGGAATATCGCCTAGGAGTAATTCAACAACAATAGCCAATTTTTGGGCAATCAATTGAAACCCAAGAGCAGCGCATTGTGGTGCTTTACGCATTGCCTGTAAAAATATACAATATAAATACTATATAATTTTCAATCAATTTTAGTCAATCAATTTTTTTTACCTGGACCAGATGTTTATGTGCAGCGCTGTACTCCAATCTAGCTGCCTTAATTCGGCCCAAATAAAATAAATATCTGGCCCATTCGTTGTTGCTTGCAGATTCGGGAAAAGTGCTTTTGCTGACGAGCTTGTCAGCTTGTTCATATAAATTGTAGTGTAAATAATTACGGAGTAAACAATTCAAAATCACAGCTTGACCCTGGAAAAAATCATAATAATTAAAACTAACTAAAAAATTATATTAAATAAAACTAACAACAACATAACAATATAATTGCTCTTCTATCATTCCAATGAGATTCTAATTTAAATCCATGGTATGAGTAAGCTGATAATTCAGTACAAACTCAATTTTTGTTGTAAAAATATTGTTTACAAAAAATTATATATTTTGTAGATAAAACAAAAAGTAAGTTTTCAAAAAACCCTGTAATAAATTCAAATGATAACTTGGCTAATTGATGAGGTGGAAACTTCCGATTCTGGCATATTTTGAATCAGATACTCTTAAGGAATACAATCTTTAAGGGTGTTTGTATGTATTGTAGTTGGATACTCATTTGCAAAAAGTGTAATAATTTAATTTATCATTTATCATCTATCCTTTATCACCTCGTAATCGTTTCGGAGCGTGCAAGTCCTCAGTCTGGAGTGCAGAGGCGCCCGCAAGGTGCTGAATTCGCCCCGAAGTTCAGCGACTCTGGACAGATAGAAATAAATCCTGGCCGCTATTCCGTCGAGACTGCGTCGGTTCTGCTCGGCTATTACATCGGAGGCGGCCTGAAGTGCACAAATGCACATAAACACATTACTCGAATTTTCACATGGAAAACTGTTCTATTTACGGTACCTTGGCGCAGAGTTTGGCGTCCTCTAGTCTGTCTTCGTCGATGGCGTTTATTAGCATCAAAAGGCGAAAGTAGGCGTCCACCTCGGGAATGGGCATTGAGATACTGGTCATAGATTTTGTTGGCTTCAGCACCACTTTTTGCTTTGGATCGGGCACTATTATAGTCAACAGCCTGTCTTTGATCTCACTCTAAGGGGAACAAAATCACTTCAGAAACTTTTTTTTACAAAACAGATATTAAATTAAAAGCAACTTGGAAAATAAAAATTTTTTACTAAAATTCTGAGCTAAAACCTTTTTTTGTTTATTTTTTTCTATTTATTTACATTTTTCAATTATTTTATTACGATTCGAAGATATGTGATGTTCTCTTCTTGAAAAAAATCGTTTTACCTTACAGATTACACATTTTCCAGTTCAAATACCCAACAAACATCAAAACGAACCAAAAAACTATGTTTAAAACATAGAAAAAATTCGTCTTCACTCTTTGAGTACTTCTTAAAAAAATAAAAAAATCCAATTTTTTTAGCAGGTATTTCGTTTAGTTACCTATTATCTTATTAGTTTGTATCTGTTTATAATCAGTAATCTTTATGTTAATATAAACATTCATTTTGCTTGATAAATTTATGAAATAAGAAAAGGTATGAATCATATATTGATCCGAAATTTTATTTGCATATTCTTGTATTCAGAATAGTTTTTATAGAAATTGATTAAGGTTATTACCTAATTATAAGTGTAAAACTGTTGGTTAGAAATCAAAAGTATATTTTGTGTCTAATGTACGTTTAATAACATCTAATACATCAATATTTATGGTGATTTTAAAAAATTAAGGAAAATATTTTAGAACTACTATTTTTTCTAACTTCTATAAAAAACTCTACAAGCGCCAAGACGACAAATTTTATGGCAGTGTTTTATATTATTATTTATTACTATATTTTATAAGTTGCGTATGATAAAACCTGTTTCGTCATAAATCTCAACCGATATTAGTTTCTAGACATTAACAGTAAATGCAAGTCACTTAGAAATTATTTAATTTGATGTTTACTACAAAAATCGACAACATAGTAATTAAAAATTGCGGATTAGATTAAAAATCATTATCAATTATGTTTTACCGAGGGGTAAATGTAATACGCTGCAAGTTCCAAAACTTTAGGATTCAGCTTCTTCCTGGTAGCCACCAGACCACGTAAAATCCTGTTGATGTGTCCCTGTTCTCCGGCCTGGACGGTTTTATTAATAGTCGAGACATGGTCTCGAATCATCAAAACTACGGACTGGATGTCTTCAGATGTGGAAACCTGGGAAATAGATACATAATTATTCGTTGAAATAATCAATAAATTGATTGTAGTTGTACTGTTTGTGTGCCAACGTAACGTCATTCTTTTTGTCTTCATCATTTGAAGGTGATGGTAGTTGCAGTATTAGAAGGCGTCAAATAGAACCAAGAAAATTTAATATTTTATTATGAAATTTATTTAGCAAATATATATTACATATTGTTTTTACATCTGTGACGTTTATTTTCAACAATTTAAATAAATAATGTTTAAATACTTACATTTTTATTCGCAGTAACAACAGGCTCCTTCATAATTTCATCATTGGAAAGGTTTTCTTTCACAGGCATACCCATGATATTAATTGCAATATAAGTTTTTACTTATATTGCGATTTGAATTCTAAAATTTACATGTTACTAGACTTTTGTTTTTGAATTATTTGGATTTTGACATTTTGAAAATTTAGATGTTATGCGCACGCATATGGGAACGAGATTATGTTGTTTAATAATAAATAATTGATAAATAATATTTTTTTTATTTATTATCGTATGTTAGTAATTTGAAAATTAACAATCTATGATTTCTATGTAAGGATGATGAAAATTATAAAAAACTATTAGATACATATGCAAAAATAAAAGAACAACGATTATTTGTAATGAGTTGATGATGTATTTGATTTAATGTTTGGTTTTAATTGATTTTTAAAAATATTGAAAATTATTTGGTTTAACTAAAATTCTGAAGTTTGTTATTAAAATTTAATTAATCAAGTACTATTACAATGTTATACACATATATATTTGAATATGATTTTTTTCAAAATTTGTCTACGAATTTTTTATAAGTTTTTAATCCAAAACTAATACTCTCAAAAAACTACAAAAGTAAATTCAAACATACATATATAAATATTAATAAATATCTACGTAAGAATAATTTTTTTGATCAATTTTTTAGCCACAGGAATAAGGTTTCTGGTATTGACATTTTTAATACAAATCATAATTTTATTTTTATGATTAAATTCAAATCCATATTATTCATGATTGTATGAAACATCCAAACCGCAAAATAAATATTCTGAAAGATACATTTGATATATTTGTCTTGTTCATAAAATTAGTCATTTTTGGAGTTACGAATTCCTAGAAAATTTTGTTAGACAAAAATAATTCTTATATAATTATGATATTCTACAAGTAAGATCGATGGAAAATTTCTCAAAAATCTAATTTTATTTGGCAAATAATATAAATTTTATTGGAAAATTTAATGTGGTAAATTATACATTCACATGTATATATTTATAGCCTAGCTGGGTTATTAATAAATAAATTTATTGCAAAACAAAACAAAAGGAACTTTATTGCATTGCATAAAATAATTAAATGTCAGTAGTTGATTTTAACGCATTTTCAGAGAAATTGCGAATAGTTACGGTTGTTTTAATAACGTAATAAAATAACAGTTTGCTAATTAATTTCTTACATCTAAATAATAAAAAATAATATAGTTATCAACTTAATTCTAAAATCAGTCGTTACAGAGGAAATGAAGATATTAGCATTGCAGTTGTTTTAGGTTTATGGTAATAAATGAATTACTTAAGTGTAAAATATTATACACTATAATCAAACATGCATAAGACCTCTTAGATTTTTTTTAAATAAAACAGTAACATATTTAAAATTCTAACATTATTTGGTGATTTCGTTAAGAAACAAAATGTCACATAAAGATTGACATTGACCTTTGGCTCAGATCCAGAAAAGATAGCATCGACATTAAAATCAACCTTGATTTTATATTTGATTATTTTTAAAATCTTTATAGTGTAACAAAAAACGATTTAGGACGTAATAATTACATACTTAAATGCTTTAGTTAATTGTAAATTTAACAAATTTTAAACAAATAAAATAAAACGTAATAGTATATCATTAATTTAAATTTGAATACTCATGAATCTAATTTCATAGCATTGTGTATATGTAAATTTTATTAATGAAGTTTGGTTTTTAATATTTGTAAATAGTAAACAATATACTAATGAGTTTTCATACTACTTAATAAATTGCAATTATTGCTCCTAAAATTATACTTCATATTTGATTACCATTGTTATCACATGCAAATATTAATTTTTAGGTTTTATTTCCCCGCTATCAATTAATTACCGAAAAATATTTCATGATTTGCGCGTAACCCTGATGACCCCCCAAAAGGTGAAGGATTATGTACAATAATGTTTTTTTTTCTATATTATTTCTTTAATTTTATTATCACGCCATCATATAAGTTGCGTCAATTCTACTTGGCAGTTTTTGCCGCGTCTGTGACGAGGTGATACCTGCAGGTAATAAGGTGTTTCAGGTTGGCTCTTTTGATTGCGACACGCAACCGCAAATTCGCAAACAATAATGTAATAGAGATTTCAACTGATGTGTGTTTTTCCTATTTGGTAACAAGACTTGTTAGAGAATTTTTTGTGCAATTTTGCAACCAAAAAAAATTGGATTTTTGGAAGCAAAAATGCTCATTGTAAGGGATAAGTAATGAAATATTGCTGTGTTTGAATTTATAAAAACACAGAATTGTGAATTCAGTAATAATATGAAATTAGTAATTGTTAAGCTTCAAAAATTTTGACTTAATATACTTAAAACAAATAACATATTTCAGCAATTCTGCATTGAAAAAATAATATTCGTTTCCACCTTTTCTAAATGTATAGAGTACTATCATTTTAGGCAAATATAATGTCTATCGTGTTCGTTTATATAATTTAAGTTCTATTCAATTATATCTTATTTAAGATCTGAACATTAATTTTTTCATCATAATAGTTATGTACCTTCCAATTATATTATTTTATTATTTTTTTACAGCCAATTTACTTGATCTTCATAAGAACCATTGCGTGTTTATTCTGGAAATTGAATATGATTTATAGAAATCTAAATTCAATGTCAGACTCTGGATTAAGAACATTGCAGAAATGTTATAAAAACTGAATAACAATGAACATGTCAATTATAAAAAAAATATTTATACTTCAATTTTTACATCAACATAACGCATTTATAAGTTTGATTCCTGATTCCATAAAAAATATATCTTTATGATCATAAATTTTACATCCATATAAAGGATTAATTCAGTAATTAAGATATCTATAACAATTTATATGCAAAATTAACTGTAATCCAAGAGTTATAAACTGTCAACTTGAGTAATGAATTTCAAGTCTATGATTATATTCATTTTTTATTTGCATTGATGATTATAATTATCATAAACCATAAAACGTTAAAATATGATAATTATAGCTATCAAATTTACCGAAAGCTTAATTAATTCTACTTCTGTTAATTATTGCATAAAGATAAATTTATATAAATTTTTGCAAATAGTTAATATAACTAATAGTACTGTGGGAGTAGTAATGATTATGATAATATATTTAATTAGAAACTCCCAACATAATAAAAAAATATAAATTTATTAACTGTAAAAATATTTCGATATCAAAAATATACATGACATGTCCCATTGTTTTTTACAAATTAAAACAAGCCTGCTTGATATCGCCACACACTCCCTGCCCAGTGTTGATCTCAGAGTTTTAAAATACAGGAAAACACGTTATAAAAATGTGGTGGGAAAGCAGATTATAGCAGACCAGTGTTGTAATACTAGTCAATTACAAATTTCCATGTTTCGTCAGCAGATCCACCGCATGTGGTGATTCGACAGACCAGTGCACATCAATCAAAACAAATTATTGTATACCTGAGTGAGTGAGTCATACGGACAATGGCGTCGAACGTAGGCGATCGGCCCGGCCGACCGCCTGACATAAATATAAACACTAACTGTTCATCACTTGGAACAACAATTGCGTCGGCTATGAACATATTGAACTCAATTGATGATGATAGTGATATGTTTTGTAATTACAATGAAAATCAAAGTGATCAAAGTGAAATAACAACATCTCCAAATAATATCAATATTAACAACTCAATCGAGCAGCCGTGTTCTAGCAGTGCTAACCCAGTGACAAATACAGTGCCGGCAAATATACACAAGTGGCAGACAGTTCCGTGCAGTGCTAAAAAGCGTAAAGTGTGTGGTACAAAAATCAATCCTCTGGAATTGACCAACAAATTTAGTGTATTATCAAACGAAACGCCAAGTAACACCGCTAACGGTAATAATAATACAAACACAACAAACAGTCAGACCGCTGCAACCGTAAAACCGCCCCCAATTTATATATACAATGTCAATGATTTTGCCGATATGATGCAAACAATTAGTGCCGCTTTACAACCGGGTCAATTTGTCACGAAAACACTGCCTAATGATATGGTTAAAATTAACGTCACTGACGCAGACGTTTATAGAAATGCCGTCAAGTTTATGAAAAATAACAACATTATATTCCACACCTATCAAATAAGCAGCGAGCGTGCATTTAGAGTGGTGCTCAAATATATACATTATACAACTGATATAAACGAAATCAAAACAGCCATCGAGAAATACGGACATACAGTGAGAAGCATTACAAACTTGAAACAACGCATTACAAAAAAACCGTTAAATATATTTTTTGTGGATCTAGAACCAAATAGTAACAATTCGGCGATTTACAAAATTGACAAGCTAATGAATCAAATAGTGTTTTTTGAACCGCCAAGACGAACCAAGGACGTTATCCAGTGCCATAGGTGCCAGCTCTGGGGACATACTAGGACATATTGCAACCGCCCTTATGCATGTTTAAAATGTGGTGATGATCATCCTACTTCTGCATGTAAAAAACCAAAGGACACTCCAGCCTGCTGCTTCCTTTGCGGCGACGAACATCCCGCCAACTATAAGGGTTGCCCATTTTTTCCGAAACACAACAAAAACTCAACGAATTCGTTCTCCCAGCATCAGAACCATTCGCAGCCAAACATTACTAAAAACCGGGAACGAATTTCCTACACCAATCAAACATCTGATCACTTGAGCTACTCACAGGTCCTAAAAACACAAAATCATGTAAATCAAGAAGTTTCAGCAATCACATCCGTAATCAACGACCTAAAGGACGTAATAAAACAAATGATGCAACAAAATACAATGATTATGAATATGTTATCCCTTGTGGTAAGTAAACTAAATAAATAATGGCTAATTTATTAAAAATTGCTATATGGAATGCCAATGGCATCTGCCAACACAGACGCGAAATTACTCACTTTCTTATCGAGCATAAAATCGACATACTGTTAATAAGTGAATCGCACTTGTCATATGGTGCTACATTCAACATTCCTAACTACAGGACCTACTACACGCCACATCCTGATGGAACCAGTCATGCAGGAAGCGCAGTTTTAATAAAGTCAAATATACGCCATCAAGAACTAAACAAATACGATGCTAATTATTTACAGGCCACCACATTACTAGTGAACGTAGTACCATTCGACATTATGGTTTCTTCAGTTTACTGCCCACCCAGACATACCATCAAATCTGATCAGTTTCAAGCATTCTTCAACACGATGGGTCCCAGATTTCTAGTTGGAGGTGACTTCAATTGTAAGAACACACTCTGGGGTTCAAGATTAACTACGCCTAAAGGTCGTGAACTCGAAAAAGCAATCACCTCTAAGAAACTTGCCGTCGTGTCTCCATGGTCACCCACATATTGGCCCAGTGACCCCCACAAACACCCAGACCTGCTTGATTTTGCCATCACAAAAGGATTAAATCTCTCTAACATATCGATAATTTCAACCTACGACTTGTCATCGGATCACTCGCCTTTGATAATAACTCTGAGCTGCACCTGCGCAGTAAGTTTTCCTGAAACTTTTTTACACAACTCGAGGACAAATTGGGAACGTTACAGAAATAATATTTCTGAAAGATTGGACTTGAAGATTCGTTTGAAATCACCGAACGACATTGATGATTCTCTAAATCACCTAATACATGTACTACAAGACGCTGCAAAACTCTCAACACCACCATCAAAGCCGAAGGACGATCAACCATTAAGTATTGAAATTAAACGATTAATTGCCGAAAAACGCAAAGCTCGACGTCTTTGGCAAAAATCTCACGATCCAAAGGATAAAACTGTTTTTAACAATCTGAATAACAAGTTGAGAAGAAAATTGCTTGAACACAATAACTCGTGTTTTGACCAATACATCACCAATCTCAATAGAAAAGACAATTCAATCTGGCGTGCCGTAAAAACCAATAACAAACAGCACTCAATCAACAGCCCACTAAAAATCAATACTCCCAATGAACCTACTTGGGCTCGTACCGATTCTGAAAAGGCAGTTTGTTTTGCGGATCACTTGGAAACAGTTTTCCAGCCAAATCCTTCCATGGACAATAATACAGTTGTAATAGCCAGAACTCCAACAGATTGTAGCGCAGAATTACGTATTCCAAAATTCACTCCAGCTCAAGTATTTTCTCACACCCGGGCGCTGCAAAATAGGAAATCCCCTGGCATCGATCTAATAACACCTAAAATGCTGAAAGAGCTGCCAAGAAAAGGACACGTTTTACTAACATACATCATCAACGCCATCTACAGACTGAAGTACTGGCCTACATTGCTTAAGCAATCGGAAATTATATTAATTCTAAAACCAGGCAAAAATCCAGAATTACCAGATTCATACAGACCAATAAGTCTCTTGTCCACCATTGCCAAGCTATTTGAAAAAATGATTTTGTCGGATATCACGACTAAATATGAGATATTTCCTACACATCAGTTTGGATTTCGTCCAATGCACTCAACGATCCAGCAGTGCCATCGTGTGGTAGACAAAATCTACAAATCGTTTGAGAAAGGAGAATACTGCACCGCAGCTCTTCTCGATGTGAGCCAAGCGTTCGACAGAGTCTGGCACCATGGTCTCCTAACCAAAATCAACAAAATTATGCCTGATTACTATGAATTCTTCAAATCCTATTTATCGGACAGAACTTTTCGGACAAAAGTAGGCAGGCAGGTATCGACATTTCGGAAAATTGAAGCCGGGGTCCCCCAGGGAAGTGCTCTGGGGCCTATTTTGTATATCATTTATACCCATGATATTCCGACATGCAACGGCACCCTTACAGGAACTTTTGCTGACGACACTGTTATAATGGCTACCGACTCTAATCCTATTGTAGCCAGCAAGATACTCCAAGAGCATCTAGACTCAATTGAACTTTGGTCCAAAAAATGGAGAGTAAAAATTAATGAAAGCAAGTCGTGCCATATAACCTTCACGCTGAAAAAGGGTAAATGCCCTCCTGTCAGCATGAATAACAAGGCTATACCAGAGGTCTCCAACATCAAATATCTCGGTATTCATTTGGACCATAAACTAAACTGGATACAACATATAAACCAAAAAATAAAAGAGATACGAAGCAAAGTCAGGTCACTGTATTGGTTAATAGGACATCACTCCAAGCTGTCGCTGTACAACAAACTTCTTATTTACAAATCTTCCATTAAACCTATATGGACCTATGGAGTCGAGCTTTGGGGATGCGCCAGCAAAACCAGAATCAAGGCCTTACAGAGACAACAATCAAAAATTTTAAGACTTATCACAAGCGCGCCTTGGTATGTATCCAACGAAATCTTGCATAATGACCTCCATATGGAAACAGTACAAGAAGTGATCAGTAAAAGAAGCATATCCCACTTTGCCCGGCTACATAACCACGTAAATTCCATCATACAACCGCTGCTGTTGGACTCTCAACCCAGAAGACTCAAGAAGAAACAACCAGCAGATCTTCTCTAAGTGTCTAGTAATCCTCATTGGAGGGTTATCTACCATGCCAACTTTTATACTCAAGTGCAACTCTACTTGAGTTAATATTGAACCAAACAGACATAGAACAACAATATGTTCTGATTGCTGTTGGATAATGTTAAAAAAAAAAAAAAAAACATAAGGTTCTGACTAAAAAAAAAAAATGTGGAAAATTTCCTGTACCTCGATGTCGGTGAACTTCTAAGATTCATCCTCGATCTAATTGGTATTAGTTATATCAGAATTACTTAATGTTTAGAATGCATAATTTATGGGTACAGTTTCCATTTCTGCAAGCGTTGCATTCGTATCTGATGAGTTCCGATCAGAGAAAGAAGTTGGCTCTTTATCCAAATCAGGATCATTGGTTTCTTTGACATAAGAGTCCAAAATTGTGGAATCCAATAAATTATGTCAAATTTTGTTTTGACTCGTCGTTGTCACCGATAATGGGAGGTAGCATTATAAGACGATTTGTTGAGTTAACAGAGAAAGAGAGGTTGAATTGCATTCCAATGAAAAGTTCAGGCTCCAAATTATTTTTTCTGTCAGCAAAAAAAAATTTGGACCCTGGCAAAAAAAAGCAGGCTTGATATCGCCACAGTACTTATAATTTGTTACCACATTATAAATTTTAATTATAAAATATTTTTGATATAAACTATTTTAAAAGAGAGTTCATTACTCTTGGTATTTGAAAATTTGAAAAATCATAAGTTGTTACAATGATCTATTATAAATTATGATATGTGGTGAAAATAGTAATTAAATTGTAATTGCTTATATCAAAATATAATTATTGAAATACGTGCTTCAAGCAAGTTTTGTGTTTGAAAATAGAGAACTTTCAAATAAGTAATTATTTACAGAGAGCGCTATTAAATATGAACATAATAATATAATATTTTCCTGAAGCAAAATGTCTATTAAAATATTACTATTACATTATAGTGAAAGTCTGGAATATAAAAACAAATAATATATATTTTTTGTAATATATGTTTTAATAAATATAAATAACAAGAAGTGATATAGTATATATATATATATATATATATATATATATATAATAAATTTATTACTACCATAAATTGAAATTCATAATATAGTCATCGTCTCACAGGTGGTTCGAAATAAATTCTTCCCACAACCAGCCAAAGAATATAAAGTAGTATGAAATTCACGATAAAAAAGAAAACAACCACTTCTTGGTATACTTTGACAAATTCCTTTGCAACAAAATATATTTCAATGTAAATTACAAGCCGTGTTTAGGAAGACTGAGTCAAAAATTTGGAAAAAAACCCATTGGTGAGCCTAGTAGTTGTGACCAATCTCTGCAGCAAAGGTAAGCACGAAGGTGAAAATTATAGATTTATGACATGTAGAGAGGGTCAAATCCTTGGTTTACAAGTATAAATTTTATCCTAGATAATTTGCTATTATAATTTCTTAGTACGGAACCGTCATGTTGTATTTATTTACTCGCCCCAAATACCTTCTCATGCGTGGGATGCGACATTCCAGTTTCCATATAACGTAATATTATCGGCAGATGATGTTGTTTTATTACAATGAGCACTTTAGTTTGTTGTAGAAAAAAAATTATGTTTTGCAAAATTACGTAGAAACAGTTATAAAAATCATTACTTGGACTTTTTCGTGGGTTAAATGAAATACAACGCTCAAATACAATATTTCTGTGCACCGGACATAATTGTGTTTAAAATTGAATTTAAATAGTAAAATATACTTATAACAAATATAAATGTATTATAAGGTTTATTTGATTATAGCATATCTGTACTTTTAGATAAGTGTTCGTTCATATATATTATTACTATTTTTTAATTTCTAATCATCAATATTGCTTGTTGAAATTAAGATACATACCACGTTTTTTTTGCAAATAGTGTCAATAGACGAAGACAACATATTTAACATATATAAAATTGCTGTTATTAAAATGTGAATTTTTTGTTTTAAAATATATATAAAACACACATCAATTCGATTTTGTAAACGCAATATTAGAATGCAAGGTTCAAATAATTGGAAAATCATCTATTTAGGACCTTCGTTCTGAAAGTCATCTTACACAATTTGCTTTCTACTTTAGATAAAACTAATAATTATAATTAAATTAATAACTACTCAATGCAAATTCTAGTTCTATAGAATGGCTTTTAAATTTTTGAATTTCGTGCAGCAGTTTTTGATAAAATTTTGTGGAAAATTCGAATTTTGGATCACATGCACACACTCGACTTATACATATTTATATATTTATATTTGGTCCCAACCGATTCAGAATGACTTAAAATGACCAGGAAACATGAAATAAAAAAATCCATTTTTTTTGCTAAAACAAACTTTTCCTTCAGAAATTAATAGTCTTTGTACGGATGTGAATGCATTCTGTAGATCATTATAAAATTAAATTTTTTCTTACTATTTTTTAGTTTCAATTGAAATATATTTTAGTATAATGAAACTAGCATATTTTATCCCTGTAATATATATTTTTGAGTATGTGTATGTATATAAATTATTATTCTGAGCGAATGTGGGATCCCTGGGTAAGACTTCCGATGTTGAGCGTGCGTCTTAAAATTATTCTTGATTCAATTGCAAGCACATTGTTATGAACAGAATACCTGCATTTTAAATCAACTAATATAAACATATGTGCATATAAATAATGACGTTGATATATAATGCATTTACATATTTTGTTATCAAATTTATATCTCAAACTAGACTTTCCAACGCAAGTATTTAAAATCAACACAGCGTTCATCTTGGGGTATTAAATTTTATCATAATCAGTTTAGAACTTCCCGATTCCTTTCAGCTATTTATAATTAATTACAACATATAAACTACATTAACAATTTTCATTTGAACTGTTTTATGGTGTTGTTAAGTGCACAAGTGACCTAAACAGCGGTTTTGTCGTATTTATTATCGTGTATGCGAATAATTTATGCGAACCATTAAAACTATCATCTATGATATGAGGAAATCTAATGGTAATAAATGATAAAGTAATCAACTTCCTAATTAATTTAATAATTCACAAGTAGACTGGTAACATGGTAATTTTTAAAACACAATGCATAACTCAGTCAGTAACGTGTCCGACTCACATGTTTCTCCAGCGATCCTCGGATAGATCCTTGACAATGACAGAATGTTGAGTTGAAATTAAATAGAATTTGAATTGTTGATATAGAATTGCTTAGAAAATAAATGTTAGAATTTGAGTCGAATTTGAATAAAATTAGAAATAAGAAAAAAAGCAAGATTAAAATTGGAGAAGATCAGATTCAGAAGTAAGACATACATATCTGAAAAAATACTGACTCTTATTTTATGCATTGCATTTAAAAATCATCAAAAAATTTCACTCTAATCCACTTGAGATTCAAATTCCAAATGTTTTTCTACAAAATGATTCAATCAATGAGAAACGTGCGTAAGTTGTACTAATGCGCAACACAGTGGCAACTTATACCTAACAAAATACTATGCTTGAATAAAACAAAATAAATTAATACAATATAATTATCGTGTGTACTACTAACAATGACCATCGATTGTATTATTTCTTCGTATCGGTTACTGCTCTGACCACGTGTTGGGTTTTTGACATAAGAGAGTAAAAGCTGGACGACCTTTAGGCGATGACGTCGACTTGATGGACGAATAGTGTTTCTCACTTCTCACTCGCTGTGTCATTAGGAAATTTTGTTTTATAATAAAAAACGACTTATGATATTGCAAATATTATTGCTAATTGCCGAAATAAAACCATTATTGCGAATTATAGTAGAAGAATCCCGAGAATTACCGCTGCGTCGTTGGTAAATTGGAATTTTATAACCACGAAGACGTCTGGGGCAACTCTTTAATTTGTTGTTTATAACAGCCATAATAATTTTCTTTACAATTTTGAAAAATTGATTTTTCTCTGATTTAGAACTTAAACTTTATTTTTACAAATATTTAATTAACAAGTATATTTATTTGCAAAATCTGTGTTCACACCTAAACTATTAGCACTTCTCCAAATCGCAAGGAATAATCAAACAAATATTGATATCGAGATGCATTGTGAAAAGATATTGATATTGAGATTCATTGCAAGTAAGATGTTTATAACTAGAATATTTTTAAATAATGATACTAATAATTTGAACTAACAAGAAAAATAATAATGACAGAACAACGACGCACACCCATGACTTTCGATTTTCAAATGTTTTTTATGAAGAATATGAATTAAATTGAGGTGGGCTACTATTCTACTATTTTTTTAATAATTATTATACACAAAATATATATAGAAACGAATAAACAAAAACTATGCAACCGAACAAAAATATTTTTTACTAATTGACATCAACTGAAATGTGTTTAACATTTGGACTACATCAAAAAACCTGAAAATTTTTTGAAAAAAAAAATGAGACTTTCGTTCGAGTCCCATTTTGACGCTTTCTCAAAAGATTAAACTAAAAATATATAAATAATGAAGTAAATATTTAAACTTTATAAAATAACCAAGAAAAAGATAAGATACAGCATGGCAAAATTAATGTTAACATTATTATTATAGAGCTTAAAGACTTATTGTTTTTTTTAAATATAACGTTGTATGTTTATATATATATATAAATAATCTATAATAAATTATCTATTTCTAGTTTATATTACTTATGTACCTCTCCCATAGTGTATGTGTCTAATCTCTGCAGTTGAAAATACAAGAAAAGTGTCATTTGACAAATGTATATATTATTTTTAGATTTCAATAAAAATAGACAATGTGGAAGTGATCTTCAACAAGAAGTGTCCTGGCTCTTGTAATAAAGATTTTGTAGAAAATATACTGCCAGATTTACGTCAACAATAAGTGCGAAATAAACCGATTAGCAAAATTTATTTTTATAAGAATCATCAGTATTAGAAAAGTTGGGCCAATATTTGAATAACCCAAAATTTATAAAAATTGTAGATCATAGACTCGACTAATATGTAATTTTTTTATCGATTTTACATAGTGACAAAATTCTTGTTATAATCCGAAAAAAAATTCTTCAATATTAATGTTCATTGATATTGATAAGAAAAGTATTTGTCTTCAAATTATTAATTATTAAATCAATGATGCGTTTTCTGGGTATGAATTTTATTTCTGTTAAGAAATTATTTACTAAAAATAACGATAAGAACAAGTATATTATCTATGTAAAGTATTTGCAATCGTTGTGAAAAATATTTTAACAATAATTGCGTCACGTTAACTAAATAAAGGAGAACTTACGTGTTAACTATAAAAAGTTCATTATTACAAATTCTCGTAGATAATAAATAACATAAAACCAGATAACGACCCGAGTAATATAGATATCATAAAAAATACGCATTTTTCTTTTATAACATATGTTTTTTTAGACATTTTTTTTCTTCAGTTCGTGCATTTTGTCTTTTAGTAAAAACATTAAGAAGAACAAAAGAACGGAATGCGTTCAACTTTGAGGAACAGATTTTCAAGTAGCGGTTTTTGAATGAGAACGAACTTGAAATGAGAACTGGATTGTTTTGTTATGAATATATGATTCGACATTCTGAAATTACTGATATTTTAGTGAAAAATTACCAAAAGTAATAAAAAAAAACAAAATATTAATAGATATACAAAATTCTAGAACAATGCAGTTTGTGCTATGAAATGCACATTTTTTTCAATTTATAATACAAGTATCTATCTGATTTTTTGTGCTTTGATATGGAATAAATGTTTGTTATATCAATTAAATATATATTACAATTTAATTTTAAATCGCTATCAAAAATTATATCAATGTTCTGAAATACGTTTATCGCATTTAATTTAATTTAATTGAAAATTATCTATTTGTGATAAATTGAAACATAAATGCCCTACATTCCATTAATATTATTTCATATTAATTTTAATACATGAGTTACAGAGCGAGTCTTACAAAAGGTCACAAAGAGGTATCATAAAATATCCGGAATAATAGAATGCTGAATTTTCCCCAAATATTTATCTGGCAGCAACAATTTCAGATATAATCCCCCAGAAGTAGAAATAAGTCTAGAATTGTTCCTAGAAGAGCAAAGATCTTCAAAAAGTAGAAATAATTATTAATGAAAAATCAGCTAGTCCTGTCTTTGCCAAAAACTAATCAGCATGTCTTCCTACCAATAGGAATCGAATGTTTTTTGAATCACTCGAAACGATTGATCCATGTTCTCAAAAACGTTGAAGAAAAATTGTATCCACACATACACACACGCACAGACATACATCTATTTTTTCTATAAGGTATGCCAAAATGATCGTAAACAGTGGCGTAACTAGTGGCATGGGTGGCAAAATGCAACGGGCCTCCGACCTAAGGGGACCCCTGGCCAAAGTGACCGCGGTATCAAAATATATTTTTTATATTGTACCTGATTATTTTATTACACTTGAAAAATTTAATTATGTTTTATATATAGTTTAAATTCTTCTTAAAGTTCAAAGTGAGACTACTAAAGACAATAATACAATTACAATTTAATCATAAAATATTTGAACAAAGATTTCTGTGCTTTTAGGCACTCAACAGAACTAACTATTAAAGCAAAAATGGCATCATAATGGGCAGAACATTATGATGCTCTTTTTGCTGTAGAAGTTCGTTTTGTTGAGGTTCAATAAGTACAACAAAAACAATTCAATCAGATGAAAAAAATTAAGTTATTTTACATAAAAAGAAGTTTGAAAAATACAATTTTATTATGTTATTTGATTTACATGCAAATTATCTTGTGAAGCATCTAGAGCACTCGTATAATCTAAAGCCATCATAAACATTTGAAAAATTTTTTAGTACAAATGAAAAGTATCGGCATGAATTTGAAAATTTAAAATTAGAAGTGAATAGTATAAGAGAAAAGTGATCTGTCAATTTTGAATTAATATTGTACTTTCTTTTTGTCTTTATAATTTCATAATTTAAAGCCATAAAATTTGAATTAGTCGAAGTTGGTTTACTCATTTGCAATATAATTCATTAAAAAGTGTTTTGGTTGGAGTGATGCTATTGAGTACGTTGAAAAATATCGAGTTCATTAAAAAAAACTAAATAAAATAAACATTGAATATCACGATAGGGCCCCTAAAGAATTTGCCACGGGCCTCGGAGGGTCTAGTTACGCCACTGATCGTAAACCCCTGAAACGTAAAGATGAGCAAAAAATTTTGATTTTTAGACGATTACTATAACTTACCCTATGGGAAGTTAATAATACTACCTATCTAAATCTAAATTTAATAATAAAATATCCGGGAGACATGGATGGTAAATTTTTCACAAATATCTATCTGAAATATCAAGACAAAATAGAAGCAGATTTCAGGAGAATATGCATTATGCATATACCAAAATGTAATGTGTGTGCATGAATTATACATTTGTATTGAAAGTTGGCCAAATAATTATGCAGTCCTCACAAAAATGTCATTAATTCGATCCATCTGCCTGGTCGCTTCCCTTGTCCAATCATTGTGTTTGACGACAATCGGATGTTGCTTTATATTATTTACATATCAATGAAAATTAAAACCGCGCAAATTCGCAACCGAACAGGTTGAGTATCGTCCATGGGAAGAAGTGAGCACACACCACACAACATACAACCATACGAGTAGAACCGCAGGCCGAGTCCGTCGTTTGACAGACGGACGGCGGACGGAGGGACCCCGTCTGACGGCGAGGCGCACGGCGACTCGGCGACCCAGGTTCAGTATTGAAATCGCCGCGACTCGAGAAGGCCGCCGTCGCACCGTACGGTACTTCGGTTTCAAAAGTGGCGTGATCGCAAGACAGGCGAAACTCGTCATGCATTCACGTGTGTGTTCGTAAGACAATTCGACTCTTTCGTGTAATTGAGGAAAGTAACAACTGATATAATACATGGTGGTTTGGTTACTATAGTGTTTGCGATAAAAGCACCTTTGAACCTTCTGTTAACGTGATTATTACATTATATTATTCCTCGAGAAAATTTACAATTACCGCACGCCGGCTGGATTATATCACACTGTTTGAAACAGACAGGTAGACACAATTATAAATTATAAAAAAATTATATCCATATCTATTCATTATATTCATCTTTATTTTTTGGAAACACCCTTAAGTATAATTTTAACAATGTCAGTCACATGTGTCTGACGGTAGGAATTTCCACATGGGCCAATACAAACATTTATGTTTGACATAGGCAAGAACAATAGATCGAGAAAAAATGTTTTAATATGTCAGTCATATCTGCGTGACTTAAAAAATAGTACTTTTCCAGAAATTTTGGCTTATTTTTTTCTTCAATACATCAAGTTTTCTCGATAAATACATTTTTAAATAAATTATTTAATAAAGTTACCATGGCCCATGTGATATTCTTTCTGCTGTTTTTCCAAAAGTTTGGCATTTTTTTGGTTTTTTGATACATCAAGTTTTCTTATATGTGTTACATAAAAATAGTGATTTTCTAGAAATTTTGGCAAATTTTTCTTTGATACATTTTTAACTAAATTATGTAATACAGTTACCATGGCCCAAATGACATTCTTTCTGCTGTTTTTCCAAAAATTTGGCATTTTTTTGGTTTTTTGATACATCAAGTTTCCTTATGAAGTTAAGACAATTTTTTTCTTCGATACATCGTTTTCTTGATTTTTAACTAAATTATCTAATAAAGTTACCATAGCCCAGCTGATATTCTTTCTGTTTGTGGCGATAAACATGTTAAATATGCCTTACATGATTGAACTATACATATTTTATTGAAATTATATGCAGAAATATGGCAGGTTTTTTGATACAAGATTTTGGATTAAAATTAATGACTTGACAAAAATTGGCATTTTTTTGGTTTTTTGATATATCAAGTATTCTTATATGTGTGACATATAAAAATAATGTTTTTCCAGAAATTATGACATTTTTTTTTTTTTGATACATCGTTTTCTTGGTACATTTTTAACTAAATTATCTAATAAAGTTACAATGACCCAGGTGAATTCTTTCTGCTCATGGCGATTAACGTGTTAAATATGCGTTACATGATTGAACTATACATATTTCATTAAAATTATATGCAGAAATATGGCAGGTTTTGTGATACAAGATTTTGGATTAAAATTAATGACTTGAAATGATTGATCTGAGGAATCCTGTAAGTTTCCGGCTCGTGAAAGTAAATTTCTCTTAATCTGCAAAAATAAGCGCAGATTCAAAAGAAACTTTAAAACCCATTGGGATGCACTAAAACTTTAAATTATTTAAATAACTAAAAAATTTGCTCTGATGCTCAAGCATTTCGTTTCAGGATGTTTCCTGCAGGACCTTTTCCTGCAAAATTGTTTATTACATTTACTTAATATTTATTTTATTATATTTAACCATTCTTATCTCTGTGGCTTTTGCTGTTTATTCTGTAGGCTATATAATTTTTTTGCGGTTGTTCAAATCAAACACTTTCTGATACCAATGAAATACTAGTTCTTAGCCAATCGACCGCGAGAAATCACTTTTTTTGCTTATAAATTTCATCATCGAGAGGTAATCATCTTTCATAAATGACTGACTGATTGTACTATAAAACATGTTGATTTAATAGAATATTATGGACTAATCAAAGAATTATATTTAACTTGCACTTTCATTTGTTGCAAATTTTATGATGTATTGTAATCAAAAATGTATGTCATGGATAAATATGATCAATATGAAATTTATTAGTGCATGTCCCTTATTCCTAGTCCTCATGCCTTTTCCAAATAATCACCAGCATTTTTGTTTGACCCTTCGACATCATTCATAATTTCTCATTTTAATTTAATAAATTAATCAAGCTTAGTCAATTAAAATTACTTAGAATTGTTTCCATTTGGTTTCAAAATTGTATCCAATAAATTTCAAGCAAGTATTGAAGTTTTTCAGATCGTTTCAAATAAATTGTTATTAGCTACTTCTTAGTGGTATTTCAAATGTTTAGACTTTTCTTGGTCCACATAGAACCCATTCATATCAGATTTTTCCTCCATATTTTATTGGCCAATATCTTTTATAAATCCAAATTTCCTTTCCACTTCTCTCCAGTACAATTTTAACTCTGTCTAAATGGCCATAATATATTTCAACTGATTTCAAGTTCATGTTGTATAAATATCAAGTTATTTAAATTGATTCAGAAGTTGACTTTATTATGTCAATGTCAATAACTGTTTAATCGCTTTTAGAATAAAGAATAATTTAATTGAATTGATAGGCGGGAATAATAAATGATAATAGCAAGGATAATTATATTTTCTCATAAATAATTCCAACTTAAATAATTTAGCACTATCTGATGTTTTTTATCATAACTTGCTGAAAAGTTAACGGAATTTACCATATAAACCTACATCAACATTTTGATGAAATAGCTGTATCTCGGTTTTATATATGCAAGAAACAATAAAATTTCGTTCATTCACTTATCCATAAATGTACAAATAAATTTATATATCTCTATTTC
This sequence comes from Ctenocephalides felis, assembly GCF_003426905.1. Taxonomy (NCBI): domain Eukaryota; kingdom Metazoa; phylum Arthropoda; class Insecta; order Siphonaptera; family Pulicidae; genus Ctenocephalides; species Ctenocephalides felis. The sequence goes on from NW_020537324.1 coordinate 4,416,361, forward strand.
AAATAATTTCTTATCAAGAGGTCAAATAAGATAAGTTGTTTGTATATAGAGCGGTCATGTCTTTCAAATCAAGAAATATAATATGAAATTTTGCAACAGACTGCGAAAACTTTATTATAATTGTTGTTGTGGGTGTAAAAGTTATTTATTTGTTCGAATGTTGTATTTATGAGTAAGAAACAGTTGTAGGAATTGTCTGTTATAGTAAAACTAGTTGTATGAGAATAGAATTGTGAAAACTTGGGTTGGAACAGATATTCTACCAGACAAAATTTAGCAGAATTTAATAATTATATAGTTTATTCTATAAATCTTCATTATTGAATGCAATCACTTCCAATCAAAATTCTATAATAAAATGTTATTTTTATGTGATAGAATATACACAACAGCAAGTACAAATTTAATCAAATCAAATACAAAATTATTTTCTGTATTTTGAATTACATTTTTTTTGTTTCATAAGAGATGTAAGCAAAATAAGATTTTTTTAATACCTATATATATTGAATAGCAATCAAAACAATTAAATTCCATAAGCCGCTGGGTTATAATTTTGATTCCCATAATAAGCAATCCAAATTTTTTTTGGAATGCAAGAATTTATTTTGCAAATGCAAAGAATCGATTTGTTTTACTTGAAACTTTGTTTCTAATATTTAGAATTTCATGTTAGGATGTAGAAATTTCAACAAAGTTCGAGAACAATGATTGTTATTAATTACGAATGGATTTGATGAATTATGAATACAATTCAATAAGTTTGTTGTATAAATTTCTTTATATTATAGAGTATTACAATGTGATTATATTGTTTGATTTGAAGAAGTACAGAATTCCAATGGAATCTTTATTAAAATTATTTTATCTAAAATTTCGGTTAGAATTTTGATTGTGGTTTAAATTATTTAAATAATATGTAATTATATTGTATTATTTATTTATTGTAATTAATTTGGCAATTATTAAAAATTAATTGAGATAAAAATTTCAATATAGGACCATGCCAGTCATATATGTGTGACATAAAAAATAGTATTTTCCCAGGAATTTTGGCAAAAAAAAAATCATTTCTTTGATCTGATAAAGTTACCATGACCAATGTGGTTTTTTTAGTATTATCGTGTCGATTAATGCGTTAAATCTACAATTTCCTCTATCCTCCTACCTCGTAATCAATTACACAATCGTACCTAAACCTACAATTTCATCCAACCGGTTAATTTTCAAATTTCATTTCGACTTTATGAAACTGTAATTCGGTAATAATTATTTTACGCGTTTCCGATTCGTGAAATGATTCAGAATTTAATGCTTGGCTGCCAAAGCATGGACGACTGAGAAAAATGAGAAGAAATTTTAAGATCACGTAATTTCGACTTCACTTGCGGAGAAAATGACACGTTGTCAACCGAGAAAAGGAAAAGTTGGGGATCGAATGATTGATTGACATCGAAAGGTAAATTGATAGAAGAATTATGAAAAAAATCTTTCTTGGGGGCATTATTAAATTATCAAAATCACCTCCATAAAAGGTGTCACTACTGAACTGCAGTGATGACACAGTGTCATCTTCTAAATTTTTCTATCCCCTTATGATTTTTTTTAAACAATTGTTTAATACTTTTTTTATACAAAATCAAATTTTAGAAGAACATGATTTAAATAGAATCAATACATGGGTCTTTATAGTTTTTAATTGATTTTTAACTTTTCGAAGGTTTATTATATAGAAGCTTTTGGCATAAAATCGAGATTTTCCAATTTTTTCATAGTTTTGTTTTCTTGTAGTTTCTAGTCAATCTGTACTGTTTGACACAAACATTGGGAAACCTACGTGTATTCGCCTACACGTTGGCCAAAATTTAAATTTTAGTCCAAATTTTCTTCAAAAAGGCTGCACTGATTTCAAAAATTTAAAAGTCATTTGAGAAGTTCTCTAAAAGGACTCGCATTGATCATTTTTGAACAACAATCGGTCCAGGCGTTTCTTTAAAATTAGCAGAAATTTGCAGAAACCATAAACCAATTTCGAAAATTAAAAAAACTTTTCGAAAGTCACAAGTTTGTTGGTGATCGTGCTGATTTATTGGTGAAGATCGGTCGGGTTTTCTCTTCGTAATTAATTGTTTAAAAACTTCGTTTTGTCACATTATGAACTAATATTTAAAAATATTATACTCATACAAGAAAGAACTTAATTATAAAAATTCATTCAGTTAATTTATAAATACAGACATTTTCATAACAAAGATAGTGCATTTTATTTTATATCAATTTGTTTAAAATTCTTCTAACTATATGAAAAATTTGAGAAAAAAATAATTAAACTTAAAGTAGCTTTCTGAAACTTTTGTGTTTTAAAAATGGAAAATTTCAAGATATTAGATATGATTATCGCAGATTTAATGACGTGTTCAATTAATCAATAAATAAATTGATAAGTTCAATATATATGATATATTTCCATTTATTACCATTTTCAATTGCAAAGTCTTAAAAATTATTATTGCATGAAAATTTCTCATTGGCAACGATTACGTCTTTTATTTCCAAAATTGATTAGCACTTCCAAAACGTGTATTTAGCAAACAAAAAATTCACCACTCTAACTGTGTTTATTCAAGATCGAACTATTTCTTGAATAATTAAATATTAGATTTAATAAAATGAAACCACGGGAAAATATGTTTTTTTTTAGATCTGTTGTGTATAAAACTAATAAGAGAAATAAACATATTATGCTAATCTATATATACTTTTGTAATCAGATGGAATCTTGTGCTTGTTAATTATATTATGTACGTGATTATTTTTTTAATTATTCTATGTGGTTTTTAGAATATAATATGGATATTCTGAAGAATAATTGGACTTATATTGTACTGGAAAATATGATCAATCTCGATCAATCAATCAATTGCGAAATTAAATAATCACTTTCAATTAATTGATTTATTTATTTATATTTTTATTGCAAATTTATTGTTTTTGTTTAGTACTTTCAATTTTCAATATTTTATTAATTTTTAGTTTTAACTATATATTTACAACAAATTGTTAGTAAATCATTTTTTATTTTAGTGTGAATTTTAACTACGGTTTCTCTATATCAATTAAAACTTTTTATTGACAAGCATGTATTTATACATATTGTCAATGAAACCATTTTGATTCCAAATAAATCAATTTCTAAATATTTTAAAATCTGAAGTTTTTCCACAATTTTCAAGAAATCTATTGACAACAACAAAATTATTTACCATTTATTTAAAATACAGAAAATACTATTATATGTTTAATTTTGTCCAAATAAGCTAAATATAATCCCTAATTGCAAAGTTTGCACCCTCTGAAGAAATGTTTAACATTCTAGCAGACAGACTTGCACAACTTTAAGTCCTAATCGACGAACTTGATGTAACATTTTTTTCTCCAAAAACACGTTTTATCCCAATGAATAAATTACTATTTTGGCTACTAATTTTCATAGACTGTTGGTCTGCTAAAAATGATTAAATGATGTCATCAGATGATACTTTGGCGGTTCTGTTAATAAGCCAAACAAAGTGTACAGGAGTTCCCCGCGCCATTTCATGCGTTCATATTGACCTTAATTCGTTTGTTGTCAACATCGGAATCAGGTTTTTCATATTAATTGATCCGTAAAAAAGAAGTATTTATTCCACGAATGCAACGACCAGATGCACATGGATAAAATATCATTCTTCATTTATATTAATTTATTAACTGCCAACATGCAGATTTTCCTGAATTATTAATGTGAACTTGGAAGAACTCTACCTTTTGGAAAAACCATTAATAGAAAATTTTAACTTGAAATTATAATTAATGACTGATTATTTAATTCTGCAACTGGGAATTACAGCTAAAATAACTGAAACACAGTAAATCATAAATAAGTATTATAAGTACAATAAGTAAAGTTCTTCCTATCAATTGCAGTAACTACAAAAGTGGCCAGATGTATGAAATTTTTAGCGTAAATATAAATTGTCGTAAAATTTATTTATTTATTGTTAAGTTAGAATTACTAAATGTTGATAAAATCAATATTTGTTATTTCATTTATCTATTACATCAAAGATATTATTCACTTTCCATCGATGTTTCCAGAATGATGAGTCAGTAAACCTAGAAGAGTGCAAATGTGCAAAGTCTGTTCCTCTGTTCTGAATTAGCAGATTTAGACCGTGATATCGAACTTGAATTATTATTAACACATATGACAATCTTGTCATTTCAGTGACGTTTATATATTATAGAATGTGTCATGAACACGAGTGGATTTGCTAATAATAATTCTCTGTATCAGTCGACTCATCAACATTGGACATTACTTGCAGAATTGCAGTAGTACACTTGCACTTCGGCCTGGATTATCAGATTCATTGTTTTTATATGCAAAAATATAATATGAAGCATTTATTACGTATTTTATATTATATTAATTTTTTTGTTATTGACTTTGTGTTTAAGTCGTGTGGAACAATACCCATGACGCAGTAGTATCTCTATGAATTTATAACGTTCACTTTGGAAATTCTCTATAATTTTTGGATTATCAACCCACTTTTATATCTGTTACTGAAAAGTGGTTGAAAACAACTATTTCAATCACCATAGAAATTTTAAGCTGATGCAAATGGACTAAAAGCACTCTCGAGAATTCTGTAGATTAGTCACCGACGAGACGCATAAAACTTCTATAATCCAATTAAAAATAAAACTAAGAATCTATCTAGATCTATTTAGGCATATATATGTGTCAAATGAACAACATAGTTTATATCAAGAGACCAACAGACCATACATTGTACGCACCAGTAAATAAAACCGCCTTTTACCGCTCTCCGATCGAGTGCGATAATGCCTCAGGAATGCGACAATTTTATTAGGCAAGAAAATGCGCTGTTCATATAAAATTATTATACTGTGGACTTACTTATTATGAAATTGATACACTATCATGACAGATTTATCACAGAATTAGCGATTCATGTACAAATTCTTCCGATTGCCAATCGCATTCCGAGGTAAAAGACTACTGACGAAATTGGAGATTTGAGATGATTAATATCTGCAGATGGATAATAAATAATTTGAATAATTTAGCAGCAACGTATAAAATAAACGAGTAATTGCATATGATTACATAGTATATATTTTAATATTTTAAATTTTTTTTGGTAGTACTTAGAATGCTTAAATCGAATGCCGACCCAGTGACTGTATGAAATTAAATAGTAATTAAATTCAAATTTTCTGAATCAAATTCATACCAAGTGAGGTGAACAATTAAATGTATATAACTACTAACGGTATTTCAAATCAATTACTCATAAGAATGAATATGCATCTAAATAGCATTTTGCATTAGCTAAATCCAATATAAGCATTTCTATATTTATATCTGTGCATTCTACTTGTATGCAAATATATGCATTCATTCATAAAAAATATTTGTACGTGCAAAACCAACCGATTTGTTTCGCTCACGCCATATAAAGTTTCTTTGAAATAATTTTTTGACGACCTGAAAATGTGAGTTATGATATAATAACGATTGGGAAAAGAATTAAGTATTATCCGATTGATAGTAAAAAGTCATAGCAAAAAATAGAGGTAATTAATATGTCTGAAGAAGTACTACAAAATTATTAAAAAAATAAAAATAAAAATAAAATGTATTATAAATTTAGTTGCACAAAAAATCAAGGAGTGAAACTACTTGGGGGGCGTCCATTGGGAGAACCTACTCTCCCTTTTCCCGAGGAAACACGTGATTTTTTTTAGGTATAAAATAAACACACGTAATATCTCACAAAACCTTACTCTCCTGCAAGTAATTTTTAGTGATTTTTAATCAAACCCCCCTCTGCCTAAAAGCCTCACGTGATTAATGAACGCCCCCTTGATCGATGTAGTTCTTACATTAAAATTTAGAAGACAACTTGGATCAAAATAGCACTATTATAAAAAGTTTAATTAAGTTCTAATTCCATATAATTAATTTTATTATTTTACTACCAGTTGGTCAGTTATCTTAATGCCAAGGCCTGGTGATTCCTGGTGGCTTTGCACAATGTCAAGTAGATTAAGTACGAATTTAGAGCTGCAGTATTACAACGCTCAGTGTTTTCAGTTAAGCTGCTGACAACTGGGAAATGGAATAATGGCCTATGAAATATTAGTCTTATAAATAGAGTTTAGGATCGTTATGGCGTGCTAAAGCACTGATTGAAATGTTGACATAACCACTAACCAGACGAGAGACGAAACCGAGAAACAACATACTTATATCTGTACAAACAAATAATTCAACAGATATCGACACTAGTATCTAATCTCTTTAATTGGATAAGAAAAATACTTGAACGCATGTTGAAGCTCTTCACATGTTTACTAATCGAAATTTAATTTAAGTCATTGAAGATCAATTACTAGAGTAAGATTCATATTCGTTTACTACCATTATCTGCAAAAATTTATGATTATATAATAATTTTTATACCACCATTTTACGAGTACCAGTTCCTGCATTATTTCCTACAATTTTATAACTCTATTAACTGACAATGTATAATCTACAGAATCATTAATACTTAATTAATAATCATCCTGACTCATTAGCAGCTTGATGTAAAGGACATAATAAATATGTTGAGGATACGTGTTCAAGGAAAAGTACTTTGGTAACATAGTTTTTATTCCATTTACTGGAAGTTTTTGTATGGTCGATTACTCAACAGGAAACTTAAGTGATGGGAAATTATTTTATTAATATTTTAACATACAAAATAGCCATAAACTTGGACATGGTGGTATTAAGATATTTTGCTGACAAGGGGAACCTCAGGTTTACTCTTCTGAGGTTTTGATAAAACTTCGCTTAAAGATAAAGTTGATGGTCAAAATGAACCCCTTAAATATTATAAGTCTATGATAATATAAATTATAAAAATTAATTGGAGCAAAATGAACTGAGCACGGTGGGCAAACCTAAGTTTCCCTTGTGAGATAATGGACAACAAATATTTTTCATAAGTTTATGAAATCTTTTTTATCTTATTTTTTCCATTTCCAAGGAAGCTTTTCCTTTACGACGTGTATGACCCACATTTCGTGACACGAGAGACTTGAATTGTTAGAGTTAACAACGTGTGGTTAAGAAAATAACCAAGTCGTCATAAAAAATGAAAATGTCAAAAAAAACTGTAACAGCAATTAACCTTTGGGATGGACGGAAATGTTGTAATAACTAGGAAGATGATTGGAACTTATTATTTGTTGAATTTCTACCTCTTGCCCTTGTGCTACTGACATGATAATCGAGTTATGGAATATTTATTGATCAGGGAGTAAATTTATTTAAATTAAAATTAAACAAACCGTGTATTATTTAATTCTATAGCTTTTAATTAATACTCATATCCGTTCAACAAAGGACGTTGCATATTATTATTTGTTTGAGACGTCTGGACAAGATGGATTTGAATAAACTTATGCATTTATTTACATTACTCATTCTTTGGCTTTTGAATAGTTTAGAGATTTAAGAATTGCTAATGTAAAGTCGTATTTTGATTATACTAAAGATTAATAGAATGCTTGGTAATTGAATATTTTTCATTCGTTCAAAAAATCTCAATCGAATTCAGTCAAAAACGTTTACTGACATTAGGGCTTCATGGTATAAGAGGGTAAAAATTCAGGGTTATATGCGTATTATAAATTTAAGAAAAAACATTCGAGATGGCACTTACTTTTTAGTATCAATGGAAATATGCAAAAACCTGTGCGGGATGTACTTAACAGTTTCCCAAATTTTTACGGCGATTGGATGTGTAGATTTTTAATGCATAGAGTACAGAGTAAATTAAACTTTGCAAGTATCTATTATAATCTGATCATAATAATCCAATTATAAATAGATTAAAATCAAGCGTTCACATACAATCTTCCACCAAGTTGTGCGTAGACTCGACGCAGAGAGTGAATCACAAAATCTCATTTAAATGTATAAATATCCAAAATATTTCCCAAACAAAATTAAGACCAATTCCAAATGACGTCTAGACAAATAATTTGTATTATCCAAAGATATCATCTTGGTCAGTCCGTGGATAATTGCGGGTTTGCGTTCCTGAACGAACCGTTATTTGTGTTATTACGTACATACGCCTGTATAGGCAATAATGACCATTATTATATTAAGAAAATTGCATGTCATTTAGATCGTATGCAATAAATATTAATATCAACTCAGATATATTAATAATATATTGCGGTATGCGACACTGGTTAGAGTTTACTTCGATCTCGTATTTTATTCACACTTATTTTTTCTGCATATTTCTGCGACATGTGACGGAAGTTAAAATTCTAGTTATGAATAATTAAAATTAATATTTATTAATATGAAATATTGATTAGATATTGATAGAAAAATTACAGGAATGTTAATTTTTATAATAAAATGATGTAAATTATTTTTAATTTTTATATGAAAAATAAAAGAAATTAAACTACTTTTAGTAAAATAATATTTTTAATTATTTTTTCAAGTTTTTTATATACACACACTTTTTTCACTAGGGTTTGAAATATGTATCATCCTTTATTTTTTATTTTATTTTTCAGTATTGACGCATACTAGGTATAAGTGGCATTTTGTTTTAAGAAAGTTGCACGAACTTCCAAAATGTATAAATAACCGACTTAATCAATTGGAGTTGAGATTTAGCAACTTTTGAAATTATTACCATGACCAACTGCTTATTTCGAAAATGCGATTTTCAATTGATAGCTTTCTTTTCCGATTATACCCATACTGAACCGTATATATTCTAAGGGTGCAGCTTGTTATTTCAAATTAAATTATTTTTTAATTGAAACATGTTTCGTATGCCTATAATGCATTACTCTTGTTCCATCGTCAAGAAAAATTAATTACCCTTACCTGTAATTATTCAGTACAATTTCTTACTGATATCTTTCTAACTTTGCTGTCAAACGATGCAGAATGATTCGAGAAAACTAATGTTACTTTTTTCTGGTGAAAACAAAGAGTAATTTATGTGACAGCACATTGTTTAAATAAGAAATGATTCATTCAAAACTGTATTAATAGTAAAACATCATTGAGATAAGTTCATTACCAAACAATCCATTAATAGCATAATGACACATGCCTAAAACGCTAGAAATTCGTTTCCAGTTCTATTTAAACTCAAGCGACTCATGCGGATTGAGTCGTCTCCCACAATATAAAATTCCATCGTCTGTTATCGCCTTATCAAAATGAGAAACGTGTAAATAAGCCACGTATATTATTGAAAATTAAATCTGTTCCAGTTATCCATCTAAAAATAGAACAATCCGAGCCGTCCGAAGAGTAAGAAGATGTCTTAAACAAATCAATTGGCGAAGTATCGCGAGTGTCGGCTTATATTATATTATATTATATGTACCGGCTGTGTGGTGTGTGCGTGCAATCGCTAAATGTAACAACAAGCGCTTTAAAACACTTGCACTCTTGTCTGACCTTCGAGCAAATGGGGAATAAATTACCGACACTTATTAGTAGCTCTCTGGTACCTGGCAAATATATCTTTGTGAAACGGTTAAATAAAACCCAGTAATGTAATTATTGAACATATGAAATAAACAAGAATAGGAACAGATGAGATGCTGAACAGACAGGTTAAATTTTGGTGCTTAATATCTTTTTCTCTAGCTATATCCAGCCCAAGCCAATCATAATGACTTCCATTCAGTTTGAAAACTTGGCAAACGTTTAATATTTGAATATCTCAGTTTGTGTTTACATAGTTAATAATAATAATTGAGAAACTGCAGTCTAGTTCCAAAATAATTGCATCTTGGCTTGCCTCAAGCCAAGAATGCAATTAGTTTGTAGAAAGTGCTGGAAGACAAATACAAAGTGATTAGCAGGAAAATTAAAATAAATTTGTCTTGTTAAAATAAAGTTAAGCAAAAGTATTTAAGTGCTTAGTCGCAATTTAAAATATATTTATTTTTTGTCATCAAATTTCCTCAGACATATATAATTTGACTCGGATGTTTCAAAATTTGCCAACGTAATCGTTCGATGTGATATACGATATTTTTATTTATATATTTAAAGGAAATAGAGTCAGATGTTAGGTGAAATAAGAAGCTTCCGAATTTTTCTAAATATATGATAACGTTTACTTGTAGTTTAATTACTTCTCGAATAACGAATAATAAACTTAGCTGGATACTCGAGACACAAAGTATGAAGTGAAGACTGTATTGTAATAAAAATGAAGGTTTATTATAAAATATTACTGTATTTATTTATTCTGAACTGATATAAAATTTAAAATAACCACGTTATCCATATAAATGTTTTATATTGAAAATATAAACTTCCTGTAAAATACTTATTGATAAAATAATTGTTTAAAATATTTCTCATTCAAGTTTTTTTCTGTAGAAGTAGTTCTCTAGAGAATTTAGCAAAGTAATATTCACACTTTTTTGTCGGATTTGTTTTATAAAATAACATCCCGTGCACGACCACTCACAAAATATTTTTTCTGAAATTTTTGAAATATAAATGACAATATTTTTCTAAATTGTAGAAAATTAATGCATGCATTCCAATTTATGACAAATAATTTCAACACCAACATTTTAAATATTTTGTGTTGGAAAAATTTTAAGAATTTTCTATAAGATGTAAAGGAAAACAAACATATAATGAAATAAACGTTAACGATCTTTTCATGTTTAAATTTCAAAATTTGTCAATTTGTCAAAAGTGTCAATAACTTAAAATTATATGGGGATTCAATATTATTGTCCTAATAAAATAATACTCATTTTTAAAGCAAAC
>NW_020537324.1:4428266-4494558 GCF_003426905.1 Ctenocephalides felis
ATTAAAAGCTATAGAATTAAATAATACACGTTTTTTAATTTTAATTTAAATAAATTTACTCCCTGATCAATAAATATTCCATAACTCGATTATCATGTCAGTAGCACAAGGCAAGAGGTAGAAATTCAACAAATAATAAGTTCCAATCATCTTCCTAGTTATTACAACATTTCCGTCCATCCCAAAGGTTAATTGCTGTTACAGTTTTTTTTGACATTTTCATTTTTTATGACGACTTGGTTATTTTCTTAACCACACGTTGTTAACTCTAACAATTCAAGTCTCTCGTGTCACGAAATGTGGGTCATACACGTCGTAAAGGAAAAGCTTCCTTGGAAATGGAAAAAAATAAGACTAGTGTTATCATAAAAAGATTTCATGAGCTTATACAAAATATTTGTTGTCAATTATCTCACAAGGAAACTCAGGTTTAGTCTCCTGGGATTGCTTCAATTAATTTTTATAAATAAATCACTTATCCTAGACCAATTAAATTTTAAGGGGTTTATGTTGACCATCAACCTTATGTTCAAATGAAGTTTTATCAAAACCCCAGAAGAATGAACGTGAGGTTCCCCTTGTCAGCAAAATATTTTAATACCACCATGTCCAAGTTTATTGCTATTTTGTATGTTAAAATATTAATAAAATAATTTCCCATCACTTAAGTTTCCTGTTGAGTAATCGACCATACAAAAAACTTCCAGTAAATGGAATAAAAACTATGTTACCAAAGTACTTTTCCTTGAACACGTATCCTCAACATATTTATTATGTCCTTTACATCAAGCTGCTAATGAGTCAGGATGATTATTAATTAAGTATTAATGATTCTGTAGATTATACATTGTCAGTTAATATAGAGTTATAAAAATTGTAGAAAATAATGCAGGAACTGGTACTCGTAAAATTGTGGTATAATAATTATTATATAATCATAACTTTTAGTAGGCTCCTAAATGGTAGTAAACCAATATGGATCTTACTCTAGTAATTGATCTTCAATGATTTAAATTAAATTTCGATTAGTAAAATATGTGAAGAGCTTCAATATGCGTTCAAGTATTTTTCTTATCCAATTAAAGAGATTAGATACTAGTGTCGATATCTGTTGAATTATTTGTTTGTACAGATATAAGTATGTTGTTTCTCGGTTTCGTCTCTCGTCTGGTTAGTGGTTATGTCAACATTTCAATCAGTGCTTTAGCACGCCATAACGATCCTAAACTCTATTTATAAGACTAATATTTCATAGGCCATTATTCCATTTCCCAGTTGTCAGCAGCTTAACTGAAAACACTGAGCGTTGTAATGCTGCAGCTCTAAATTCGTACTTAATCTACTTGACATTGTGCAAAGCCACCAGGAATCACCAGGCCTTGGCATTAAGATAACTGACCAACTGGTAGTAAAATAATAAAATTAATCATATGAAATTAGAACTTAATTAAACTTTTTATAATAGTGCTATTTTAATCTATGTTGTCTTCTAAATTTTAATTTAAGAACTACGCCGACCAAGGGGGCGTCCATTAATCACGTGAAGCTTTTAGGCAGAGGGAGGTTTGACCAAAAATCCTAAAAATCACGTGGGGGAGAGTAAGGTTTTGTGAGATATTACGTGTGTTTATTTTATATCTAAATTTTAAAAAAATCGCATATTTTCCTCGGGAAAAGGGGGAGGAGGTTCAAAAACCAATAAAAAATCGATCACGTGATCAATGGACGCCCCCCAAGTAGTTTGACTCCTTGATTTCTTGTGCAACTAAATTTTAAATAATACATTTTATTTTTATTTTTATTTTTTTTATAATTTTGTAGTACTTCTTCAGACATATTAATTACCTCTATTTTTTGCTATGACTTTTTACTATCAATCGGATAATACTTAATTCTTTTCCCAATCGTTATTATATCATAACTCACTTTTTCAGGTCGTCAAAAATATTCCAAAGAAATTTTATATGGCGTGAGCGAAACAAATCGGTTGGTTTTGCACGTACAAATATTTTTTATGAATGAATGCATATATTTGCATACAAGTAGAATGCACAGATATAAATATAGAAATGCTTATATTGGATTTAGCTAATGCAAAATGCTGTTTAAATGCATATTCATTCTTATGAGTAATTGATTTGAAAAACCGTTAGTAGTTATATACATTTAATTGTTCACCTCACTTGGTATGAATTTGATTCAGAAAATTTGAATTTAATTACTATTTAATTTCAGACTCGGGCGTACAGTCACTGGGTCGGCATTCGATTTAGGCATTCTAAGTACTACCAAAAATTTTTAAAATATTAAAATATATACTATGTAACCATATGCAATTACTCCTTCATTTTATACGTTGCTGCTAAATTATTCAAATTATTTATTATCCATCTGCAGATATTAATCATCTCAAATCTCCAATTTCGTCAGTAGTCTTTTACCTCGGAATGCGATTGGCAATCGGAAGAATTTGTACATGAATCGCTAATTCTGTGATAAATCTGTCATGATAGTGTATCAATTTCATAATAAGTAAGTCCACAGTATAATAATTTTATATGAACAGCGCATTTTCTTGCCTAATAAAATTGTCGCATTCCTGAGGCATTATCGCACTCGATCGGAGAGCGGTAAAAGGCGGTTTTATTTACTGGTGCGTACAATGTATGGTCTGTTGGACTCTTGATATAAACTATGTTGCTCATTTGACACATATATATGCCTAAATAGATGTAGATAGATTCTAAGTTTTATTTTTAATTGGATTATAGAAGTTCTATGCGTCTCGTCGGTGACTAATCTACAGAATTCTCGAGAGTGCTTTTAGTCCATTTGCATCAGCTTAAAATTTCTATCGTGATTGAAATAGTTGATTTCAACCACTTTTTAGTGAACGATATCTTTAGTCTAGTGCTTTAGTAACAAATATGAGAATGGATTGATAATCCAAAAATTATACAGAATTTCCAAAGTGAATCGTTATAAATTCATAGAGATATTACTGCGTCATGGGTATTGTTCAACACGACTTAAACACAAAGTCAATAACAAAAAAATTAATATAATATAAAATACGTAATAAATGCTTCATATTATATTTTTGCATATAAAAACAATGAATCTGATAATCCAGGCCGAAGTGCAAGTGTACTACTGCAATTCTGCAAGTAATGTCCAATGTTGATGAGTCGACTGATACAGAGAATTATTATTAGCAAATCCACTCGTGTTCATGACACATTCTATAATATATAAACGTCACTGAAATGACAAGATTGTCATATGTGTTAATAATAATTCAAGTTCGATATCACGGTCTAAATCTGCTAATTCAGAACAGAGGAACAGACTTTGCACATTTGCACTCTTCTAGGTTTACTGACTCATCATTCTGGAAACATCGATGGAAAGTGAATAATATCTTTGATGTAATAGATAAATTTAATAACAAATAACGAATTTATTAACATTTTATTATATCTCACTTAATAATAAATATATAAATTTTGCGGCAAATCATATTTACACTAAAAATTCCAGACATCAGGCCACTTTTGTAGTTACTGCAATTGATAGGAAGAACTTTACTTATTGTACTTATAATACTTATTTATGATTTACTGTGTTTCAGTTATTTTAGCTGTAATTCCCAGTTGCAGAATTAAATAATCAGTCATTAATTATAATTTCAAGTTAAAGTTTTCTATTAATGGTTTTTCCAAAAGGTAGAGTTTTTCCAAGTTCACATTAATAATTCAGGAAAATCTACTTGTTGGCAGTTAATAAATTAATATAAATGAAGAATGATATTTTATCCATGTGCATCTGGTCGTTGCATTCGTGGAATAAATACTTCTTTTTTACGGATCAATTAATATGAAAAACCTGATTCCGATGTTGACAACAAACGAATTAAGGTCAATATGAACGCATGAAATGGCGCGGGGAACTCCTGTACACTTTGTTTGGCTTATTAACAGAACCGCCAAAGTATCATCTGATGACATCATTTAATCATTTTTAGCAGACCAACAGTCTATGAAAATTAGTAGCCAAAATAGTAATTTATTCATTGGGATAAAACGTGTTTTTGGAGAAAAAAATGTTACATCGAATAGTCGATTAGGATTTCAAGTTGTGCAAGTCTGTTTACTAGAATGTTAAACATTTCTTCAGAGGGTAAACTTTGCAATTAGGGATTATATTTAGTTTATTTGGACAAAATTAAACATATAATAGTATTTTCTGTATTTTAAATAAATGGTAAATAATTTTGTTGTTGTCAATAGATTTCTTGAAAATTGTGGAAAAACTTCAGATTTTAAAATATTTAGAAATTGATTTATTTGGGATCAAAATGGTTTCATTGACAATATGTATAAATACATGCTTGTCAATAAAAAGTTTTAATTGATATAGAGAAACCGTAGTTAAAATTCACACTAAAATAAAAAATGATTTACTAACAATTTGTTGTAAATATATAGTTAAAACTAAAAATTAATAAAATATTGAAAATTGAAAGTACTAAACAAAAACAATAAATTTGCAATAAAAATATAAATAAAATAATAAATAAATCAATTAATTGAAAGTGATTATTTAATTTCGCAATTGATTGATTGATCGAGATTGATTATATTTTCCAGTGCAATACAAGTCCAATTATTCTTCAGAATATCCATATTATATTCTAAAAACCACATTGAATAATTAAAAAAATAATCACGTACATAATATAATTAACAAGCACAAGATTCCATCTGATTACAAAAGTATATATAGATTAGCATAATATGTTTATTTCTCTTATTAGTTTTATACACAACAGATCTAAAAAAAACACATTTTCCCGTGGTTTCATTTTATTAAATCTAATATTTAATTATTCAAGAAATAGTTCGATCTTGAATAAACACAGTTCGAGTGGTGAATTTTTTGTTTGCTAAATACATGTTTTGGAAGTGCTAATCATTTTTGGAAATAAAAGACGTAATCGTTGCCAATGAGAATTTTTATGCAATAATAATTTTTAAGACTTTGGAATTGAAAATGGTAATAAATGGAAATATATCATATATATTGAACTTATCAATTTATTTATTGATTAATTGGACACGTCATTAAATCTGCGATAATCATATCTAATATCTTGAAATTTTCCATTTTTAAAACACAAAAGTTTCAGAAAGCTACTTTAAGTTTAATTATTTTTTTCTCAAATTTTTTATATAGTTAGAAGAATTTTAAACAAATTGATATAAAATAAAATGCACTATCTTTGTTATGAAAATGTCTGGATTTATAAATTAACTGAATGAATTTTTATAATTAAGTTCCTTCTTGTATGAGTATAATATTTTTAAATATTAGTTTATAATGTGACAAAACGAAGTTTTTAAACAATTAATTACGAAGAGAAAACCCGACCGATCTTCACCAATAAATCAGCACGATCACCAACAAACTTGTGACTTTCGAATAGTTTTTTTAATTTTCAAAATTGGTTTATGGTTTCTGCAAATTTCTGCTAATTTTAAAGAAACGCCTGGACCAATTGTTGTTCAAAAATGATCAATGCGAGTCCTTATTGAGGACTACTCAAATGGCTTTTAAATTTTTGAAATCAGTGCAGCCTTTTTGAAGAAAATTTGGACTAAAATTTAAATTTTGGCCAACATGTAGGCGAATACACGTAGGTTTTCCAATGTTTGTGTCAAACAGTTCAGATTGACTAGAAACTTCAAGAAAACAAAACTATGAAAAAATTAGCAAATCTCGATTTTATGCCAAAAGCTTCTATATATTAATGACCTTCGGAAAGTTAAAAATCAAATAAAAACTATAAAGACCAAAATCAATAAAAACTATGAAGACCCATGTATTAATATTATTTTAAATCATGCCTTCTAAAATTTGTTTAGTATAAAAAAAATATTAATGTCAATTGTTTAAAAAAAATATCACAAGGGGGTAGAAAAATTTAGAAGATGACACTGTGTCATCACTGCAGTTCAAGTGGTGACACCTTTTATGGAGGTGATTTGATAATTTAAAATGCCCCCAAAAAAGATTTTTTCATAATTTTTCTATCAATTTACCTTTCGATGCCAATCAATCATTCGATCCCCAACTTTTCCTTTTCTCGGTTGACAACGTGTCATTTTCTCCGCAAGTGAAGTCGAAATTACGTGATCTTAAAATTTCTTCTCATTTTTCTCACTCGTCCATGCTTTGGCAGCCAAGCATCAAATTCTGAATCATTTCACGAATCGGAAACGCGTAAAATAATTATTACCGAATTACAGTTTCATAAAGTCGAAATGAAATTTGAAAATTAACCGGTTGGATGAAATTGTAGGTTTAGGTACGATTGTGTAATTGATTACGAGGTAGGAGGATAGAGGAAATTGTAGATTTAACGCATTAATCGACACGATAATACCACAAAAACCACATTGATCATGGTAACTTTATCAGATCAAAGAAATGATTTTTTTTTTGCCAAAATTCCTGGGAAAATACTATTTTTTATGTCACACATATATGACTGGCATGGTCCTATATTGAAATTTTTATCTCAATTAATTTTTAATAATTGCCAAATTGCTTACAATAAATAAATAATACAATATAATTACATATTATATAACCGAAATTTTAGATAAAATAATTTTAATAAAGATTCCATTAGAATTCTGTACTTCTTCAATTCAAACAATATAATCACATTGTAAAACTCTGTAATACAAAGAAATTTATACAACAAACTTGTTGAATTGTATTCACAATTCATCAAATCCATTTGTAATTAATAACAATCATTGTTCTCGAACTTTGTTGAAATTTCTACATCCTTACATGAAATTCTAAATATTAGAAACAAAGTTTCAAGTAAAACAAATCGATTCTTGCATTTGCAAAATAAATTCTTGCATTCCAAAAAAAATTTGAATTGCTTATTATGGGAATCAAAATTATAACCCAGCGGCTTATGGAATTTATGTGTTTTGATTGCTATTCAATATATATAGGTATTAAAAAAATCTTATTTTGCTTACATCTCTTATGAAACCAAAAAAAATGTAATTCAAAATACAGAAAATAATTTTGTATTTGATTTGATTAAATTTGTACTTGCTGTTGTGTATATTCTATCACATAAAAATAACATTTTATTATAGAATTTTGATTGGAAGTGATTGCATTCAATAATGAAGATTTATAGAATAAACTATATAATTATTAAATTCTGCTAAATTTTGTCTGGTAGAATATCTGTTCCAACCCAAGTTTTCACAATTCTATTCTCATACAACTAGTTTTACTATAACAGACAATTCCTACAACTGTTTCTTACTCATAAACACAACATTCGAACAAATAAATAACTTTTACACCCACAACAACAATTATAATAAAGTTTTCGCAGTCTGTTGCAAAATTTCATATTATATTTCTTGATTTGAAAGACATGACCGCTCTATATACAAACAACTTATCTTATTTGACCTCTTGATAAGAAATTATTTGAAATAGAGATATATAAATTTATTGTACATTTATGGATAAGTGAATGAACGAAATTTTATTGTTTCTTGCATATATAAAACCGAGATACAGCTATTTCATCAAAATGTTGATGTAGGTTTATATGGTAAATTCCGTTAACTTTTCAGCAAGTTATGATAAAAAAATTCAGATAGTGCTAAATTATTTAAGTTGGAATTAGTTTTAATTTATGAGAAAATATAATTATCCTTGCTATTATCATTTATTATTCCCGCCTATCAATTCAATTAAATTATTCTTTATTCTAAAAGCGATTAAACAGTTATTGACATTGACATAATAAAGTCAACTTCTGAATCAATTTAAATAACTTGATATTTATACAACATGAACTTGAAATCAGTTGAAATATATTATGGCCATTTAGACAGAGTTAAAATTGTACTGGAGAGAAGTGGAAAGGAAATTTGGATTTATAAAAGATATTGGCCAATAAAATATGGAGGAAAAATCTGATATGAATGGGTTCTATGTGGACCAAGAAAAGTCTAAACATTTGAAATACCACTAAGAAGTAGCTAATAACAATTTATTTGAAACGATCTGAAAAACTTCAATACTTGCTTGAAATTTATTGGATACAATTTTGAAACCAAATGGAAACAATTCTAAGTAATTTAATTGACTAAGCTTGATTAATTTATTAAATTAAAATGAGAAATTATGAATGATGTCGAAGGGTCAAACAAAAATGCTGGTGATTATTTGGAAAAGGCATGAGGACTAGGAATAAGGGACATGCACTAATAAATTTCATATTGATCATATTTATCCATGACATACATTTTTGATTACAATACATCATAAAATTTGCAACAAATGAAAGTGCAAGTTAAATATAATTCTTTGATTAGTCCATAATATTCTATGAAATCAACATGTTTTATAGTACAATCAGTCAGTCATTTATGAAAGATGATTACCTCTCAATGATGAAATTTATAAGCAAAAAAAATGATTTCTCGCGGTCGATTGGCTAAGAACTAGTATTTCATTGGTATCAGAAAGTGTTTGATTTGAACAACCGCAAAAAAATTATATAGCCTACAGAATAAACAGCAAAAGCCACAGAGATAAGAATGGTTAAATATAATAAAATAAATATTAAGTAAATGTAATAAACAATTTTGCAGGAAAAGGTCCTGCAGGAAATATCCTGAAATGAAATGGTTGAGCATCAGAGCAAATTTTTTAGTTATTTAAATTATTTTAAAGTTTTAGTGCATCCCAATGGGTTTTAAAGTTTCTTTTGAATCTGTGCTTATTTTTGCAGATTAAGAGAAATTTACTTTCACGAGCCGGAAACTTACAGGATTCCTCAGATCAATCATTTCAAGTCATTAATTTTAATCCAAAACCTTGTATCGAAAAACCTGCCATATTTCTGCATATAATTTCAATAAAATATGTATAGTTCAATCATGTAACGCATATTTAACACGTTAATCGCCATTAACAGAAGAAATTTCACATGGGCCATTGTAACTTTAGTAGATAATTTAGTTGAAAATGTATCAAGAAAACGATGTATCAAAGAAAAAAATTGTCATAACTTCATAAGAAAACTTGATGTATCAAAAAACCAAAAAAATGCCAAATTTTTGGAAAAACAGCAAAAAGAATTTCACATGGGCCATGTTAACTTTATTGCATAATTTAGTTAAAAATGTATCAAAGAAAAATTTGCTAAAATTTCGGGAAAAACACTATTTTTATGTAACACATATCAGGAAATTTGATGTATCAAAAAAACCAAAAAAAGGCAAATTTTTGGAAAAACAGCAGAAAGAATATCACATGGGTCATGGTAACTTTATTAAATAATTTAGTTAAAAATGTATTTATCGAGAAAACTTGATGTATTGAAGAAAACAAATTGCCAAAATTTCTGGAAAAGCACTATTTTTTATATGATTGACATATTAAAACATTTTTTCTCGATATATTTTCTCGATTTTCTTCGGTTGTTCTTGCCTATGTCAGACATAAATGTTTGTCATGGCCCATGTGGGACTTCCTACCGTCAGACACATATGACTGACATGGTTAAAATTATCCTTAAGGATATTTTCAAAAATAGAGATGAATATAAAGAATAGACATGGATATATTTTTTTATAATTTATAATTGTGTCTACCTGTCTGTTTCAAACAGTATGATATAATCCAGCCGGCGTGCGGTAATTGTAAATTTTCTCGAGGAACAATATAATGTAATAATCACGTTAACAGAAGGTTCAAAGGTGCTTTTATCGCAAACACTATAGTAACCAAAACACCATGTATTATATCAGTTGTTACTTTCCTCAATTACACGAAAGAGTCGAATTGTCTTACGAACACACACGTGAATGCATGACGAGTTTCGCCTGTCTTGCGATCACGCCACTTTTGAAACCGAAGTACCGTACGGTGCGACGGCGGCCTTCTCGAGTCGCGGCGATTTCAATACTGAACCTGGGTCGCCGAGTCGCCGTGCGCCTCGCAGTCAGACGGGGTCCCTCCGTCCGCCGTCCGTCTGTCAAACGACGGACTCGGCCTGCGGTTCTACTCGAATGTTGTGTACTCAACCTGTTCGGTTGCGAATTTGCGCGGTTTTAATTTTCATTGATATGTAAATAATATAAAGCAACATCCGATTGTCGTCAAACACAATGATTGGACAAGGGAAGCGACCGGGCAGATGGATCGAATTAATGACATTTTTGTGAGGACTGCATAATTATTTGGCCAACTTTCAATACAAATGTATAATTCATGCACACACATTACATTTTGGTATATGCATAATGCATATTCTCCTGAAATCTGCTTCTATTTTGTCTTGATATTTCAGATAGATATTTGTGAAAAATTTACCATCCATGCCTCCCGGATATTTTATTATTAAATTTAGATTTAGATAGGTAGTATTATTAACTTCCCATAGGGTAAGTTATAGTAATCGTCTAAAAATCAAAATTTTTTGCTCATCTTTACGTTTCAGGGGTTTACGATCAGTGGCGTAACTAGACCCTCCGAGGCCCGTGGCAAATTCTTTAGGGGCCCTATCGTGATATTCAATGTTTATTTTATTTAGTTTTTTTTAATGAACTCGATATTTTCAACGTACTCAATAGCATCACTCCAACCAAAACACTTTTTAATGAATTATATTGCAAATGAGTAAACCAACTTCGACTAATTCAAATTTTATGGCTTTAAATTATGAAATTATAAAGACAAAAAGAAAGTACAATATTAATTCAAAATTGACAGATCACTTTTCTCTTATACTATTCACTTCTAATTTTAAATTTTCAAATTCATGCCGATACTTTTCATTTGTACTAAAAAATTTTTCAAATGTTTATGATGGCTTTAGATTATACGAGTGCTCTAGATGCTTCAAAGATAATTTGCATGTAAATCAAATAACATAATAAAATTGTATTTTTCAAACTTCTTTTTATGTAAAATAACTTAATTTTTTTCATCTGATTTGAATTGTTTTTGTTGTACTTATTGAACCTCAACAAAACGAACTTCTACAGCAAAAAGAGCATCATAATGTTCTGCCCATTATGATGCCATTTTTGCTTTAATAGTTAGTTCTGTTGAGTGCCTAAAAGCACAGAAATCTTTGTTCAAATATTTTATGATTAAATTGTAATTGTATTATTGTCTTTAGTAGTCTCACTTTGAACTTTAAGAAGAATTTAAACTATATATTAAAACATAAATTAAATTTTTCAAGTGTAATAAAATAATCAGGTACAATATAAAAAATATATTTTTGATACCGCGGTCACTTTGGCCAGGGGTCCCCTTAGGTCGGAGGCCCGTTGCATTTTGCCACCCATGCCACTAGTTACGCCACTGTTTACGATCATTTTGGCATACCTTATAGAAAAAATAGATGTATGTCTGTGCGTGTGTGTATGTGTGGATACAATTTTTCTTCAACGTTTTTGAGAACATGGATCAATCGTTTCGAGTGATTCAAAAAAACATTCGATTCCTATTGGTAGGAAGACATGCTGATTAGTTTTTGGCAAAGACAGGACTAGCTGATTTTTCATTAATAATTATTTCTACTTTTTGAAGATCTTTGCTCTTCTAGGAACAATTCTAGACTTATTTCTACTTCTGGGGGATTATATCTGAAATTGTTGCTGCCAGATAAATATTTGGGGAAAATTCAGCATTCTATTATTCCGGATATTTTATGATACCTCTTTGTGACCTTTTGTAAGACTCGCTCTGTAACTCATGTATTAAAATTAATATGAAATAATATTAATGGAATGTAGGGCATTTATGTTTCAATTTATCACAAATAGATAATTTTCAATTAAATTAAATTAAATGCGATAAACGTATTTCAGAACATTGATATAATTTTTGATAGCGATTTAAAATTAAATTGTAATATATATTTAATTGATATAACAAACATTTATTCCATATCAAAGCACAAAAAATCAGATAGATACTTGTATTATAAATTGAAAAAAATGTGCATTTCATAGCACAAACTGCATTGTTCTAGAATTTTGTATATCTATTAATATTTTGTTTTTTTTTTATTACTTTTGGTAATTTTTCACTAAAATATCAGTAATTTCAGAATGTCGAATCATATATTCATAACAAAACAATCCAGTTCTCATTTCAAGTTCGTTCTCATTCAAAAACCGCTACTTGAAAATCTGTTCCTCAAAGTTGAACGCATTCCGTTCTTTTGTTCTTCTTAATGTTTTTACTAAAAGACAAAATGCACGAACTGAAGAAAAAAATGTCTAAAAAAAAACATATTTTATAAAAGACAAATGCGTATTTTTTATGATATCTATATTACTCAAGTTGTTATCTGGTTTTATGTTATTTATTATCTACGAGCATTTGTAATAATGAACTTTTTATAGTTAACACGTAAGTTCTCCTTTATTTAGTTAACGTGACGCAATTATTGTTAAAATATTTTTCACAACGATTGCAAATACTTTACATAGATAATATACTTGTTCTTATCGTTATTTTTAGAAAATAATTTTTTAACAGAAATAAAATTCATACCCAGAAAACGCATCATTGATTTAATAATTAATAATTTGAAGACAAATACTTTTCTTATCAATATCAATGAACATTAATATTGAAGAATTTTTTTTCGGATTATAACAAGAATTTTGTCACTATGTAAAATCGATAAAAAATTACATATTAGTCGAGTCTATGATCTACAATTTTTATAAATTTTGGGTTATTCAAATATTGGCCCAACTTTTCTAATACTGATGATTCTTATAAAAATAAATTTTGCTAATCGGTTTATTTCGCACTTATTGTTGACGTAAATCTGGCAGTATATTTTCTACAAAATCTTTATTACAAGAGCCAGGACACTTCTTGTTGAAGATCACTTCCACATTGTCTATTTTTATTGAAATCTAAAAATAATATATACATTTGTCAAATGACACTTTTCTTGTATTTTCAACTGCAGAGATTAGACACATACACTATGGGAGAGGTACATTAATATAAACTAGAAATAGATAATTTATTATAGATTATTTATATATATATATAAACAAACAACGTTATATTTAAAAAAATAATAAGTCTTTAAGCTCTATAATAATAATGTTAACATTAATTTTGCCATGCTGTATCTTATCTTTTTCTTGGTTATTTTATAAAGTTTAAATATTTACTTCATTATTTATATATTTTTTGAGAAAGCGTCAAATTGGGACTCAAACGAAAGTCTCATTTTTTTTTTCAAAAAATTTTCAGGTTTTTTGATGTAGTCCAAATGTTAAACACATTTCAGTTGATGTCAATTAGTAAAAAATATTTTTGTTCGGTTGCATAGTTTTTGTTTATTCGTTTCCATATATATTTTGTGTATAATAATTATCTAAAAAAATAGTAGAATAGTAGCCCACCTCAATTTAATTCATATTCTTCATAAAAAACATTTGAAAATCGAAAGTCATGGGTGTGCGTCGTTGTTCTGTCATTATTATTTTTCTTGTTAGTTCAAATTATTAGTATCATTATTTAAAAATATTCTAGTTATAAACATCTTACTTGCAATGAATCTCAATATCAATATCTTTTTACAATGCATCTCGATATCAATATTTGTTTGATTATTCCTTGCGATTTGGAGAAGTGCTAATAGTTTAGGTGTGAACACAGATTTTGCAAATAAATATACTTGTTAATTAAATATTTGTAAAAATAAAATTTAAGTTCTAAATCAGAGAAAAATCAATTTGCAAGATTGTAAAGAAAATTATTATGGCTGTTATAAACAACGAATTAAAGAGTTGCCCCAGACGTCTTCGTGGTTATAAAATTCCAATTTACCAACGACGCAGCGGTAATTCTCGGGATTCTTCTACTATAATTCGCAATAATGGTTTTATTTCGGCAATTAGCAATAATATTTGCAATATCATAAGTCGTTTTTTATTATAAAACAAAATTTCCTAATGACACAGCGAGTGAGAACTGAGAAACACTATTCGTCCATCAAGTCGACGTCATCGCCTAAAGGTCGTCCAGCTTTTACTCTCTTATGTCAAAAACCCAACACGTGGTCAGAGCAGTAACCGATACGAAGAAATAATACAATCGATGGTCATTGTTAGTAGTACACACGATAATTATATTGTATTAATTTATTTTGTTTTATTCAAGCATAGTATTTTGTTAGGTATAAGTTGCCACTGTGTTGCGCATTAGTACAACTTACGCACGTTTCTCATTGATTGAATCATTTTGTAGAAAAACATTTGGAATTTGAATCTCAAGTGGATTAGAGTGAAATTTTTTGATGATTTTTAAATGCAATGCATAAATAAGAGTCAGTATTTTTTCAGATATGTATGTCTTACTTCTGAATCTGATCTTCTCCAATTTTAATCTTGCTTTTTTTCTTATTTCTAATTTTATTCAAATTCGACTCAAATTCTAACATTTATTTTCTAAGCAATTCTATATCAACAATTCAAATTCTATTTAATTTCAACTCAACATTCTGTCATTGTCAAGGATCTATCCGAGGATCGCTGGAGGATCATGTGAGTCGGACACGTTACTGACTGAGTTATGCATTGTGTTTTAAAAATTACCATGTTACCAGTCTACTTGTGAATTATTAAATTAATTAGGAAGTTGATTACTTTATCATTTATTACCATTAGATTTCCTCATATCATAGATGATAGTTTTAATGGTTCGCATAAATTATTCGCATACACGATAATAAATACGACAAAACCGCTGTTTAGGTCACTTGTGCACTTAACAACACCATAAAACAGTTCAAATGAAAATTGTTAATGTAGTTTATATGTTGTAATTAATTATAAATAGCTGAAAGGAATCGGGAAGTTCTAAACTGATTATGATAAAATTTAATACCCCAAGATGAACGCTGTGTTGATTTTAAATACTTGCGTTGGAAAGTCTAGTTTGAGATACAAATTTGATAACAAAATATGTAAATGCATTATATATCAACG
Source organism: Ctenocephalides felis (assembly GCF_003426905.1). Taxonomy (NCBI): domain Eukaryota; kingdom Metazoa; phylum Arthropoda; class Insecta; order Siphonaptera; family Pulicidae; genus Ctenocephalides; species Ctenocephalides felis. The sequence goes on from NW_020537324.1 coordinate 4,443,359, forward strand.
TCATTATTTATATGCACATATGTTTATATTAGTTGATTTAAAATGCAGGTATTCTGTTCATAACAATGTGCTTGCAATTGAATCAAGAATAATTTTAAGACGCACGCTCAACATCGGAAGTCTTACCCAGGGATCCCACATTCGCTCAGAATAATAATTTATATACATACACATACTCAAAAATATATATTACAGGGATAAAATATGCTAGATTCATTATACTAAAATATATTTCAATTGAAACTAAAAAATAGTAAGAAAAAATTTAATTTTATAATGATCTACAGAATGCATTCACATCCGTACAAAGACTATTAATTTCTGAAGGAAAAGTTTGTTTTAGCAAAAAAAATGGATTTTTTTATTTCATGTTTCCTGGTCATTTTAAGTCATTCTGAATCGGTTGGACCAAATATAAATATATAAATATGTATAAGTCGAGTGTGTGCATGTGATCCAAAATTCGAATTTTCCACAAAATTTTATCAAAACTGCTGCACGAAATTCAAAAATTTAAAAGCCATTCTATAGAACTAGAATTTGCATTGAGTAGTTATTAATTTAATTATAATTATTAGTTTTATCTAAAGTAGAAAGCAAATTGTGTAAGATGACTTTCAGAACGAAGGTCCTAAATAGATGATTTTCCAATTATTTGAACCTTGCATTCTAATATTGCGTTTACAAAATCGAATTGATGTGTGTTTTATATATATTTTAAAACAAAAAAATCACATTTTAATAACAGCAATTTTATATATGTTAAATATGTTGTCTTCGTCTATTGACACTATTTGCAAAAAAAACGTGGTATGTATCTTAATTTCAACAAGCAATATTGATGATTAGAAATTAAAAAATAGTAATAATATATTGAACGAACACTTATCTAAAAGTACAGATATGCTATAATCAAATAAACCTTATAATACATTTATATTTGTTATAAGTATATTTTACTATTTAAATTCAATTTTAAACACAATTATGTCCGGTGCACAGAAATATTGTATTTGAGCGTTGTATTTCATTTAACCCACGAAAAAGTCCAAGTAATGATTTTTATAACTGTTTCTACGTAATTTTGCAAAACATAATTTTTTTTCTACAACAAACTAAAGTGCTCATTGTAATAAAACAACATCATCTGCCGATAATATTACGTTATATGGAAACTGGAATGTCGCATCCCACGCATGAGAAGGTATTTGGGGCGAGTAAATAAATACAACATGACGGTTTCGTACTAAGGAATAATGGTAGAAAATTACCTAGGATAAAATTTATACTTGTAAACCAAGGATTTGACCTTCTCTACATTTCATAAATCTATAATTTTCACATTCTTACTTACCTTTGCTGCAGAGATTGGTCACAACTACTAGGCTGGGTAATGGTTTTTTTCCAAATTTTTGACTCAGTCTTCCTAAACACAGCTTGTAATTTACATGGAAATATATTTTGTTGCAAAGGAATTTGTCAAAGTATACCAAGAAGTGGTTGTTTTCTTTTTTATCATGAATTTCATACTACTTTATATTCTTTAGCTGGTTGTGGGAAGAATTTATTTCGAACCACCTGTGAGACGATGACTATATATGAATTTCAATTTATGGTAGTAATAAATTTATTTTTTATATAAATCCATATTTTATATATATATATATATATATATATATATATATTAATTCAAAATGAATATTGGCTGTAGTATTTTAATTTTGACAAATTTTCGAAAAAAATCTTAAATTTAGTTTTAATTCGTTACACTCTGACAAAAGTATATATATATATTATTTCAGACTTTCACTATAATGTAATAGTAATATTTTAATAGACATTTTGTTTCATGAAAATATTATATTATTATGTTCATATTTAATAGCGTTCTCTGTAAATAATTACTTATTTGAAAGTTCTCTATTTTCAAACAGAAAACTTGCTCGAAGCACGTATTTCAATAATTATATTTTGATATAAGCAATTACAATGTAATTACTATTTTCATCATATATCATAATTTATAATAGATCATTGTAACAACATATGATTTTTCAAATTTTCAAATACCAAGAATTAATAAACTCTCTTTTAAAATAGTTTATATCAAAAATATTTTATAATTAAAATTTATAATGACTAGAAAATGTAGTAACAACTAATGAGTACTATTAGCTATATTAACTATTTGCAAAAATTTATATAAATTTATCTTTATGCAATAATTAACAGAAGTAGAATTAATTAAGCTTTCGGTAAATTTGATAGCTATAATTATCATATTTTAACGTTTTATGGTTTATGATAATTATAATCATCAATGCAAATAAAAAATGAATATAATCATACTATCATAGACTTGAAATTCATTACTCAAGTTGACAGTTTATAACTCTTGGATTACAGTTAATTTTGCATATAAATTGTTATAGATATCTTAATTACTAAATTAATCCTTTATATGGATGTAAAATTTATGATCATAGAAATATAATTTTTATGCAATCAAACTTCGTAGTTTGTATTTCTTTAATTTAATTTCAATCTATTTTATTGATGCGTTATAATAATGCTGCAGTATAAATATTTTTTGCAGTAAATATTTTTTATAATTAATATGTTCATTGTTATCCAGTTTTTATAACATTTTTGTAATTCTGATTGGATTAAGAACAAATCCAGTCTGACATGGAATTTAGATTTCTATAAATCATATTCAATTTTCAGAATAAACACGCAATGGTTCTTATGAAGATCAAGTAAATTGGCTGTAAAAAAATAATAAAATAATATAATTGGAAGGTAAATAACTATTATGATGAAAAAAATTAATGTTCAGATCTTAAATAAGATATAATTGAATAAAACTTGAATTATATAAATAAACATGATAGACATTATATTATTTATATATTTTTTTGCCTAAAAATGTAAAATACTCTATATATTTAGACAAAGTGGAAACGAATACTATTTTTTCAATGCAGAATTAATGAAACATGTTATTTGTTAAGCTTCAAATAAAATAGGTGTATGAAATCAAAATTCTTAAAGCTTAACAATTACCAATTTGATATCATTGCTAAATTCATAATTCTGTGTTTTTATAAATTCAAACACAACAATATTTTATTACTTATCCCTTACAATGAGCATTTTTGCCTCCAAAAATCCATTTTTTTGGTTGGAAAATTGCACAAAAAATTCTCTAACAAGTCTTGTTACCAAATAGGAAAAACACACATCAGCTGAAATCTCTATTATATTATTGTTTGCGATTTTGCGGTTGCGTGTCGCAATCAAAAGAGCCAACCTGAAACACCTTATTACCTGCAGGTATCACCTCGTCACAGACGCGACAAAAACTGCCAAGTTGAATTGACGCAACTTATATGATGGCGTGATAATAAAATTAAAGAAATAATATAGAAAAAAAACATTATTGTACATAATCCTTCACCTTTTGGGGGGTCATCAGGGTTACGCGCAAATCATGAAATATTTTTCGGTAATTAATTGATAGCGGGGAAATAAAACCTAAAAATTAATATTTGCATGTGATAACAATGGTAAATTAAATATGAAGTATAATTTTAGGAGCAATAATTGCAATTTATTAAGTAGTATGAAAACTCATTAGTATGTTGTTTACTATTTACAAATATTGAAAAACTAAACTTCATTAATAAAATTTACATATTCACAATGCTATGAAATTAGATTCATGAGTATTCAGATTTAAATTAATGATATACTATTACGTTTTATTTTATTTGTTTAAAATTTGTTAAATTTACAATTAACTAAAGCATTTAAGTATGTAATTATTACATCCTAAATCTTTTTGTTACACTAAGAATATTTTAAAAATAATCAAATGTAAAATCAAGGTTGTGTCGATGCTATCTTTTCTGGATCTGAGCCAAAGGTCAATGTCAATCTTTATGTGACATTTTGTTTCTTAACGAAATCACCAAATAATGTTAGAATTTTAAATTTGATTATAGTGTTAGATAGATAATATTTTACTCTAAAGTAATTCATTTATTAGCATAAACCTAAAACAACTGCAATGCTAATATCTTCATTTCCTCTGTAACGACTGATTTTAGAATTAAGTTGATAACTATATTATTTTTTTATTATTTAGATGTAAGAAATTAATTAGCAAACTGTTATTTTATTACGTTATTAAAACAACCGTAACTATTTGCAATTTCTCTGAAAATGCGTTAAAATCAACTACTGACATTTAATTATTTTATGTAATGCAATAAAGTTCCTTTTGTTTTGTTTGGCAATAAATTTATTCATTAATAACCCAGCTTGGCTATAAATATATACATGTGAATGTATAATTTACCATATTAAATTTTCCAATAAAATTTATATTATTTTTCAAATTAAATTTGATTTTTGAAAAAAATTCCATTGTTCTTACTTGTAGAATATCAGAACTATATAAGAATTATTTTTGTCTAACAAAATTTTCTAGGAATTCGTAACTCCAAAAATGACTAATTTTATGAACAAGACAAATATATCAAATGTATCTTTCAGAATATTTATTTTGCGGTTTGGATGTTTCATACAATCATGAATAATATGGATTTGAATTTAATCATAAAAATAAAATTATGATTTGTATTAAAAATGTCAATACCAGAAACCTTATTTCTGTGGCTAAAAAATTGATCAAAAAATTATTCTTACATAGTAATTTATTATTATTTATATATGTATGTTTGAATTTACTTTTGTAGTTTTTTGAGCGTATTAGTTTTGGATTAGAAACTTGTAAAAAATTCTTAGACAAATTTTGAAGAAAATCATATTCAAATATATATGTGTATAACATTGTAATAGTACTTGATTAATTAAATTTTAATAACAAACTTCAGAATTTCAGTTAAACCAAATAATTTTCAATATTTTTAAAAATCAATTAAAACTAAACATTAAATCAAATGCATCACCAACTTATTACAAATAATCGTTGTTCTTTTATTTTTGTATATGCATCTGATAGTTTTTTATAATTTTCAACATCCTTACATAGAAATCATAGATTTTTTGTTAATTTTCAAATTACATATTCGATTTATATAAAAATACTAACATACGATAACAAATAAAAAAATTATTATTTAAAAATTATTTATTAATAAACAACATATGCGTGCGCATAACATCTAAATTTGTAAAATGTCAAAATCTGAAAAAAGTCAAAAACAAAAGTCTTGTAACATATGAAATTTAGAATTTATATCGCAATATAAATAAAAACTTATATTGCAATTAATATCATGGGTATGCCTGTGAAAGAAAACCTTTCCAATGATGAAATTATGAAGGAGCCTGTTGTTACTGCGAATAAAAATGTAAGTATTTAAACATTATTCATTTCAATTGTTGAAAATAAACGTCACAGATGTAAAGACAATATGTAATATATATTTGCTAAATAAATTTCATAATGAAATATTAAATTTTCTTGGTTCTATTTGACGCCTTCTAACCATGCAACTACCATTACCTTCAAATGATGAAGACAAAAAGAATGACGTTACGTTGGCACACAAACAGTACAACTACAATCAATTTATTGATTATTTTAACGAATAATTATGTATCTATTTCCCAGGTTTCCACATCTGAGGACATCCAGTCCGTAGTTTTGATGATTCGAGACCATGTCTCGACTATTAATAAAACCGTCCAGGCCGGAGAACAGGGACACATCAACAGGATTTTACGTGGTCTGGTGGCTACCAGGAAGAAGTTGAATCCTAAAGTTTTGGAACTTGCAGCGTATTACATTTACCCCTCGGTAAAACATAATTGATAATTGATTTTTAATCTAATCCGCAATTTTTAATTACTATGTTGTCGATTTTTGTAGTAAACATCAAATTAAATAATTTCCAAGTGACTTGCATTTACTGTTAATGGCTAGAAACTAATATCGGTTGAGATTTATGACGAAACAGGTTTTATCATACGCAACTTATAAAATATAGTAATAAATAATAATATAAAACACTGCCATAAAATTTGTCGTCTTGGCGCTTGTAGAGTTTTTTATAGAAGTTAGAAAAAATAGTAGTTCTAAAATATTTTCCTTAATTTTTTAAAATCACCATAAATATTGATGTATTAGATGTTATTAAACGTACATTAGACACAAAATATACTTTTGATTTCTAACCAACAGTTTTACACTTATAATTAGGTAATAACCTTAATCAATTTCTATAAAAACTATTCTGAATACAAGAATATGCAAATAAAATTTCGGATCAATATATGATTCATACCTTTTCTTATTTCATAAATTTATCAAGCAAAATGAATGTTTATATTAACATAAAGATTACTGATTATAAACAGATACAAACTAATAAGATAATAGGTAACTAAACGAAATACCTGCTAAAAAAATTGGATTTTTTTATTTTTTTAAGAAGTACTCAAAGAGTGAAGACGAATTTTTTCTATGTTTTAAACATAGTTTTTTGGTTCGTTTTGATGTTTGTTGGGTATTTGAACTGGAAAATGTGTAATCTGTAAGGTAAAACGATTTTTTTCAAGAAGAGAACATCACATATCTTCGAATCGTAATAAAATAATTGAAAAATGTCAATAAATAGAAAAAAATAAACAAAAAAAGGTTTTAGCTCAGAATTTTAGTAAAAAAATTTTATTTTCCAAGTTGCTTTTAATTTAATATCTGTTTTGTAAAAAAAAGTTTCTGAAGTGATTTTGTTCCCCTTAGAGTGAGATCAAAGACAGGCTGTTGACTATAATAGTGCCCGATCCAAAGCAAAAAGTGGTACTCAAGCCAACAAAATCTATGACCAGTATCTCAATGCCCATTCCCGAGGTGGACGCCTACTTTCGCCTTTTGATGCTAATAAACGCCATCGACGAAGACAGACTAGAGGACGCCAAACTCTGCGCCAAGGTACCGTAAATAGAACAGTTTTCCATGTGAAAATTCGAGTAATGTGTTTATGTGCATTTGTGCATTTGTGCACTTCAGGCCGCCTCCGATGTAATAGCCGAGCAGAACCGACGCAGTCTCGACGGAATAGCGGCCAGGATTTATTTCTATCTGTCCAGAGTCGCTGAACTTCGGGGCGAATTGAGCACTTGCGGGCGCCTCTGCACTCCAGACTGAGGACTTGCACGCTCCGAAACGACTACGAGGTGATAAAGGATAGATGATAAATTATAGATTAAATTTTTACACTTTTTTCAAATGAGTATCCAACTACAATACATACAAAAACCCTTAAATATTGTATTTCCTAAGGGTATCTGATACAAAATCTGCCAGGATCAGAAGTTTCCACCTCATCAATTAGCCAAGTCTTTGTTTGAATTTAGTGCAGGCTTTTTTGAAAACTTACTTTTTGTTGCATCTATAAAATATATAAATGGTTACAATATGTCTTTTTACCAAAAAAATGAGTTTGGTGTTTTAGATCAGCTTATACTCACGAATTCAAATTAGATTCTCATTGGAATTATAAAAATTTTATTCAATATAATTTTTTAGTTAGTTTTAATTATTATGATTTTTCTCCAGGGTCAAGCTGTGATTTTAAATTGTTTACTCCGTAATTATTTACACTACAATTTATATGAACAAGCTGACAAACTCGTCAGCAAAAGCACTTTTCCTGAATCTGCAAGCAACAACGAATGGGCCAGATATTTATTTTATTTGGGCCGAATTAAGGCAGCTAGATTGGAATACAGCGCTGCACATAAACATCTGGTCCAGGTAAAAATTTTTAACTAAAATTGATTGAAAATTATATAGTATTATATTGTATATTTTTACAGGCAATGCGTAAAGCACCACAATGCGCTGCTCTTGGGTTTCAATTGATTGCCCAAAAATTGGCTATTGTTGTTGAATTACTTCTAGGCGATATTCCGGAGAAACAAGTAATAATTTATTTTACTAAAAAACTAAGAATTTTAAGGAAAATAATAAGTTAATAATTTATTTATCAGCGGTAAAAGTTTCCTACTTTTTTTAGGTTTTTCGCCAACCAGGACTGAGGCGTTCTTTATTTCCTTACCTCCAATTGACAAAGACCGTCCGGATGGGAAATCTTCAGGCTTTCGGCGAAGTTCTGGACCAGTTTTCCAACCAGTTTCAAGCTGACAATACTTGTTCCTTAATTCTACGCTTGCGAAATAATGTCATAAAAACCGCGGTAAGTATATTATTATAATGTAATTTTGTTGTTGATAGCATATATTAAATGATATTAAGAATATTCAATTCAATGATCAGTGTAAAAATATATCGGTTGTTCTCTGATAAGAGTCTTACATATATTATGATAAATAAGTTATGATAATTTTGTGCTTTATGGATACATAGAAGTTATGGATATTACGAATATTTGTGAAAATATTTATAGACTAATTTAACTCTAAACATCTTCCAGATCCGATCAATTGGAATGGCATATGCAAGAATCACACCAGCAGATGTTGCAAAAAAGCTTGGACTTGACTCTAAGGTAAGTAAAACTAGCGTTTGGCCCATTTTTACATTAATCTATTACAATTACAAATATTTCTAGTTTTTTTTTTATTTACAGGAAGATGCCGAATTTATGGTAGCCAAGGCGATTCGAGATGGAGTAATTGAAGCGACGATAGATCCTGAATGCGGTTGCATTAAAAGTAAAGAAACTGCCGATATTTATAGGACACGAGAACCCCAGCTTGCTTTTCATGAAAGGATCTCATTCTGTCTCGATTTGCATAATCAGAGTGTGAAAAGCATGAGATTTCCACCTAAGAAACCGGTATCTAATTTGGTAAGTTCAATTTCTTTATTTGACTGACTTTTACTGCTTTTCTCAAATTCGGCAGCGCAGCTATCACATCAGTTTTGTGCATCAATCATAATTTTATTTATTTTTAAATCATAACATCTTTATAAACTTTTTACTGCTTCAATATGCGGGTTCTTCAATTACAAATTAGATCAATTTCTCGCATTCCAAAAGGCCAGGTGCAAATAAATTAACGCGTCTCGAAAACGTCTTGCAGATGCAAAAATAATCAAGTGAACTTGATGGTTTATTCTTGCACGAATGTTTTTACACGAATGTAAACATTTTTATTTAAAAGTGGTTAAAAATAAATTAAACTGTTTATTATTGTATATCTAAATATATAAATCGTTTCAGACTTTGCCTATTTCAAAAGAACAACAATTCTTAGAAATCGTACAAGAACTGTCTGGAGATCCAGATGAGGACGATTTTTAAGATATTCGTTATTTGTTGTATGTATGTACTCATTTTAATTTAATAAATAAATAAATAAAATCTCTACAATATCATCCCTGCAATAAAAAAAATATTCATAAAAATAATTACAAATTGTAATAAACGTTGTTTCAACGTTGTTGACAAAGTAAGCACTCTATATCATATACTTATTTTATAGAGGCTTGTGTAATTTTAAATTATTTAGATTTCTGTAAATTACTAGTGCATTACGTTCTACATAATATCAATATTATAAAATGCAGTTTTACCACTACTTTACTATGTTAATAACAAAATAGATTACAACAATCGATTACTGAAATGATGTCATATGTTTTGTCCCATTTATATAAATTAACAATCATTGCTCCACATATGCATATGAATGAATGATTTAGCGATATTTATAGAAATAATTCAAATACATTAACTTCTGCATTTTTCTTGGTAATTCCTCGAGTTTGTCTTGAGGTCTCGGCTCAGGCGCATTTCTTCTTCGTCATTCTGGATAAAAGCACTTATTGTTCTAATTGAAAACAATTATTTAGCTTTGTTTTAGTACAATGCATATTTGACTTATCTGTATTTATTGATTTCATAAACCAACGTCATTGTCGAGTGATTATAAAAAACTATAACAATTAGTATTCTGTGCACAATGTTTATTGGGATTTTGTTGTATGGCTTACCTAAAGCATCGACTCGTTGCTGAGCTCGGAAAACGGACAGAGAACGCAAACCTTTGGTAAAGAAATTAAATTTATAATTTTAATAATCAGTATAAGCACCATACAGTTGATGTAAATGAATCAAATTTAAGTTAGCAAGCTTGAATGGGCAAAAATTTACCTAAAGCTATATAAATTTATTACATGATTAAATCGATAGTTATTGATTATTTTTTAAAACACAAAATCTAGAGAGTTTAAAGCGAACTAGATAATTTATATAATTATTACTATTCTCTTTAATCATAAGTATTAACTTGATTATTAGTTACAATTTTGCATAATTTTCAAGTTATTAGGCTAATGAAGAATGATATATTAGGGATAGATTATTTACTTATTGATATATAGGCTACAAAATATTTTGAGACCACAAGATAATTTACATAATTTTTATTACAATTTATTTTAGAGGCAGAATAATCATTCTAGCTATTTGGATTTGCTAATAATAGATAAACTATTTTAATTATAAAAGTAAAATTTGAATGAAACGGATTGATAGAAAATGTAGAGTACAAACAGAAATGAGCCTTTATCATATAAATTACTATTATCCAATCATTTGTTTACAAAATGAGTTCATAATTTTTGTTAAAAATGAACTTGCAAATGTATTAAATAAAGTTAGAGCCAAAATATGGAATATAGTATATGATTATATATAGGGTGTCCCAGAACTCAACGTCAAGCCGCAACCGGGTAATAGTATTGACTATCATGAGAAAAATTATTAAAATATTTTAGGTAGTTTGAAGAGCTTTGCTAAAAAATGTGGCCAATTTTCGTTTACTGTAGTTAGTGTTGAATACTTTTGTATATATAAGCTTTGGATGCGTAAATAAAATTTCTGAGAGACAATAAAATAATGACACAATTGTCCCAAGAATTAAGCCTTTGAGTTGAACTATCAATTTAAAATTTAAAAGAACCACGAAAACCAAAAAATAATCACAATTCAACTAAAGATATAGCACAAAGCGCTTAAAAGCTTATAATTTTCAAACTACTTTTAGAGATATTTTTTTTCTAATTTTTTCATGATAATATTTTTCACGTGATAATTATTATCAATCAACCCTATGAATTTAAAATTTAAAAAATCATAAAAAATCATAAAAACCGAAAAATAATCACATTTTAACCAGAGCTCTAGTAAAAAGCGCTTAAAAGCTTATAATTTTCAAACTACTAGAGATAATTTTTTTTCTAATTTGTTCGTGATAGTTATTATCAATAATATCACCCCGTTTTGGCCATATTAGAGCTCTGGTGTATCCAACAGATTCACTATTTGTTATGCTATTTCAAATCACCATGATGTTGATTGGATTATGTGCTGTTCTTTTAGAGAAAATTCAACACTTCATAATTTAAGTGTTATCGACAGCTTCTATTCTTTCAACATTTTATTGATTTGCAAGATTTTAAGATTCAACATCACCATGGTGCTGTCGATGGTCTCTATTACCTCCGGCTCGAACTGTTTCCCACCCCGGCATATTCCTAAAGCATGCGGTCACATTGACGGCCATGTTGCTCCGCCGAGCCGTCGACTGCGTTTTGTTCCATTTCAGTTCAAACTTTCAACAGGTGATGTGAGTAATTTTAATGCGCTGCTAGTGTTTTTTTTAAATGTAAGTTTTAATTAATTACATACATATACCACATAATTAACTAATGTGTTTCTGTGTAAATCATATTGTTGAAGTGTACATTCAAAGGATTATTTGGTAATATTTATTTTATTTACTTGCGAGTTGTGCAGACGCTTTTATGATCTTTGTACATAGAACGGTGTCTGCGCCCACACACGTATACCTGTCATGGCTTATACAATAATGCTCGAACAACGTTACATGTTTTTTATAAAAAAAAATGTTGTGTTTTATTTTATTCTAATATTTTCCGGGAACTTTTGGAGTACACCTTGCTTTTTATCTCGGATATTTAATGACATTTTCTGATAACGTTGTTTGCGCGTGATTGTTGTCGCCGTCGTGAGATAAAATGGAAATATAATATGTATGTTCACATGCAGGCTTTAGAATTATCTGTAAATTTGGTGCCCAAAGATTTTTTAAGCTGAATTGATTTGAATAATACCTGTTGCGAGGTGATAACTAGATACTGGTTGCGTCATTTGGTAGGTGCAAAATTTGAATACAAATTTTGTGCAAATACCAACACGGACGGTCATAGAATTTATTACATTTAGTCTATCATTGATTAGACCTATGATTGATTAATCCATTATTCAAAATTTTAATATTTCAATAGAATTTCAATATCTTATCTTTTGAATTCTCATTTGAATCTAAAAATATAGAGATAAAGCTAGATTATTGATGATGATACCGTTCAATGGACTATTGTAAATATGTTTTTCGCTTGATATCAATTAAACCATTCGCGATAATTTGTATTATATATTTTTCCATATAAATTTAATTTGCATTCATGCATGAGTTCATATAAAATATTCTCAAGCTTGCACTTTCTATATCTAAGAGCTTGTTTCTATTTCATCTTAGTTTTATTGATTTCCTGAAGGAAAAGTTTGTTTTCGCCAAATTTGCTAACTTTATGATTCAAGTTGTTCTGAATCGTTTGACACCAAAAATGTGTTAAAGCCAAAATTTGACTTCCATCGACGTTTCTTCAAAAACGGTTGCAATGATTTGAAAAATTGGTATTTAATGGAACTCAATAAGAATTCGTGACCTAATTAACCTATTTATCAATCCATCATTTTATCTGCCTACCAATTCACCTGTTAACCGTTTCTATATGTCGACCAATTTACCTATCAACTTGTTTATCTATCTAACAGTTGTCCTGTCTACCATTTTACATATCTTCCAGTTTACTTATCCACCAGTTTAGATATCTACTAATTTACCTGTCTACCTGTTCATCTCCACGTATTTGTTTAAAAATCTATATATCTGTTTATCTATTTATCTGTCCACTAGTTTACCTGTCCACCAGTTTACCTGTCTACCAATATACCTGTCAACATGTTCATCAGTCTACCAATTTAGCTGTCCACCAATTTAACTGTTCAATGATTTACCAATAAGGATTCGTGTTGATTAATCATTTTGCGAAATGATCGTCCTAGCCGTTTCTTTATAATTAGTAGATAACTGCAAAACTTGTTGCCAAAAAATCTTGAAACGATTTTGAAAATTTGAAGTTTGAAGGATATTACTAGGGAATTGTGCTGATTAGTTTTTGGTAAAGATTGGCCAGGTCATTTCTTCGCAATTAATTATTGAAAGGTATAGTTTCGATGATTTTAATGAAACTTTTTGACGATAGAATTCTTAGTCAGTTCTCAGTGAGTTCTCTCACTTATTAAAATTAAAGTTTGCGATAATGAGCTTTATTTGAAAAGTTGCCAAATCTCTATGGTTCTTGATTAAGTCGATCATTTACTCATATAAAGATGTTAATCCGTTACACCTAGTTTATAAAATATTTTAACTCTAATCTCATTTAATTATAATTCTGTTTTTACCAAATGTTTAGAAGCTCACCCATAACAGAAGATTATCTCAACATTTCAGTTACCTACAATTACGCAATCGAAATTAAAGAAATTCTAGGCTTTTTAATCGTGTCATTAATGTTTCGACATACTTTTTATACTTGTAAAATTATTTTTATGAAATTATTGACAAAATTTCATAAGGTGATAAGATAAGGTATATATAAGATATGTAGTTCACTCGTTCTATTTTTTTACCAGGTGATGCATGAATGAATCCAGTTTTCTGAGAAATTAGATGTCGGTAGTTTGTCATTGTTTGTTTAAAAATTTGTCCTTGGTGTAATTATATATACTTAAGACCCCATAATATAAATATTAGGACTTACATATATACATACACATGTGTATGTATATATATATATATATATATATATATATATATATATATATATATGATTTAGTAGTTAATTTTGATGTTGAAATATATGAGTGAGTTCTTGAGGGCGATACATCAAACAAAGAAAAGCCAAAGATTTATAAAAGTCGTGGCAGAAATTACATAATTCTACTTACATTTTTGTTCAATAAAACTATCATTTTTCTGTTTACATCATACAAAAAAATTATATAAAAAATGCATAGTGCTGACAAGTTAGTTGTATAAATGTTAGTGCCAATCTCTAGTGCTGTTGTACACTTCTCTATATGTAACTAACCAACGTAATATCCACTGATGATGACATTAAATTGAATGTCGAAACGTTTGGAAATAAAGATTATTTTATAAATCTTTGGCTTTTCTTTGTTTGATGTATCGCCCTCAAGAACTCACTCATATATATATATATATATATATATATATATATATATATATATATACCATCTATTAATAAACCAAGTTCATATTTTTGTTGTCCTAATTATTTGGTTTATTTTTACCTGGTGCAAATGCGCTTCGTTCTACAAACACGATTTCAAAAATATCGAATTTATACAGAAAAGGCTGAATTTGTATAGATGTCTGTTATAAAGGCTTTTTTGTTTCTATTTATAAGAGTACAATTTTGATTCTTTTTCCCAACGATGAATTCCAGACATTTATTCAAATCTAATTGTAGCTCTCAATATCAGCAAATACAATTATTAGCAATCTTTAATAAAAAGTGCATACATTTTGTTCTTGAGCAAATAAAATTCAGAAATAAACAATGGAGTACTCGACACGAGTGTCTCTTGATTGAAATGAATAATACATATCACGAATTTAAAAATAATATCAAACAAAAGAAATTTAATAAAGAAAAACGTCAATTGAGGCATAGAAAATTGATTATTTTATCAATTGATTGATTTCCAATATGAATCACGTTTCTTAAAGGCGTGAGTTTTTTTATCTCAATTTGTAATGCTAAGAAAATCAAAAATTGATAAAAATATGCAGCTGTTTGTTTAGTTAATCAATGCAGTCTGATATTGAGATTGATTCAAATAATATATGAAGGAAATCGATAAAAAATAAACAAATTCGATTGAACTTGCATTCACAATGGATTTTATCAAAATATGGAGTAATAAAGTACATATCAATTTTACTACCTATTAATTTATATAATTTATGAAAACTTCGAGTCGATATGTCTAGATAAAGTAAATTTATATTTTAGTCAATCCTTGTGCATTTTGATTGTAGAAATTGTTCTATAAATAGTGCACAATATTTATTTTAATGGGTAATAAAAGTACTAATCTAATTAAATATTGCATATTGAAATATTCAATCAATATAAATGTGATATTTGACTTTTATAAAATAAATTGGAAAATTTATTAAACTCTATATTTTTGTTAGATTTATAAAAGTACATCATCGCAATTATTATTATTTAAAATGCAAATATATACTCAAGAATTTTTTAATCAAAACGAAAAATAAACTATATAAAAGGTAAATCAATATTTGTAAGGAGCAAAAACAGCAACAAATAAATAACTTCTTTATATTGTAGTACAAACAAACATGCTTAAGTATGTAAATATTTATACGGCATAATAATTTAATTAAATAATATTTATTGTGATTGCGATTTCAATATTTATAAATTTTATTGTAATATATTTAAATAATTTAATAACTATTGTAATTGCATATCGATTTTCGAAACATAATTTGAGATAAACTTTATACTAAAAAGCTTCTGATCGGTTGGGTAAAACTTGAGGGCAAAAATGGTTAAGGGATGGGTTGTGGCTTTGTGTGTTATAATTTATATATATATATATATATATATGTGTGTGTTTGTGTGTGTGTGTAATATGTAAAACTAAATGAACTCATGTTCACCCCATGTGGAATTCAGATTTTCGCAATAATAAGCATTTGCATTATGACATATAATGATATGTGAAGAGATCGGGACAAACGGGCTTGGCATATAATCTTTAGGGCGGATCTATTCAGAGACTCTTCTTCTTAATATTTATATATCTATACACATATATATATATATATATATATATATATATATATATTTCTACTATATTTGTATCTTTTGCTTATTTTAAAGAATCACTAAATAAGTACGTGAGCTTGCAAGTTTGTATGAAAGAATTGCTGTGTATGTATATGAGCTTTTGTACGGCCAATAATAATATCAATAAATATAGAGTCTTATTATTTTATTTTAAAAATGTGTTTCAAATAAGTGATCCAATCCTACAAAAATTTTTAAAATGTAACATAATTATCTGATTATTTCAATAGTTGATTCAACAAAAGCATTATTAAAATTCGTTGCAAATTAAAATTCTTTACGCGGTTTGGAACAACATTGACTCTACCTAAATAATTTATTTCCGCATGTATTTTTTTTAATTTATAAAAGGATTCTTTGAATTTACATGATTGTCAGAAATAAATCGAAATAAATAAAATTTGGAATTATATTTAGTTACATATAAATATTCGGCTATTACTACACCAATAGATAAATGAGGTGTCAATGTTTTATTTGATAATATATGTAAAAGATCTTGACATCATCTAAATAATTTACTTCCGCATGAATAATTAACATCATCTCTCTCTTAATAGGTCTCTATAATATAATTAATATTAATTGACTTCTTTAATATCAGTAAAAAAAAATTTCGAGTTAATTGAATATTAGACTAAAATGCAAGTTCTTGATTAATTATAACCATCACTAGGAAATGTATGACGATTTTGATTTTAAAAAAACTGCTAGAATGTTCTGTATTAATATATGTAAAAAATTCGCTACATTAGCTTAATATGTAAATAGATTTATTCAAGTTAATTTAATTTTGCATATCATTAATGACAATATTGCAACGCAGACATCGGAAACCTAAGAGAAAAACAAGGTACAAAGGTAGATTTTGTTGAAATGTAATACTTTTAATAATAGAAATATATGTACATACACACACACACATATATATATATATATATAAATTCTAAACAGTTTTAACTTGTTGAATATTTTTATTCAACATTATTCATTATCATTTTTTAATTTTTAAACAATTTCACGAGAATTTGTCAATATCTTTAGAAAATCAAATGGTTTATTGCAATGTTGCTTAGATTTTTAACTGATCTTTTTTTTATAAAAATTGTGATTTACTTTTGTCTTTATTAATTTTATTGTTGAGAAACATTCGTATGACTTCTGTTTTATCTAGAATATTTTTTTTCTTTAATTAAATTTCAATACTTTTATTAAAAATGAATACTAAATGTAATGAAATTAAATGTGTTGTCATTCTATTTATATTTGTAGAAAACGTTAATCAATATTTTATGTCGTATTCTCCTCCAGAATCATTTATTATTTGTCTAATAAAAAATTCGTAATATTACTCAATAAGGAATAATCAGTTGTATTAAATGATATTTTATAAAGTAATATTGGTTCAGCTTCATTTTATTAAATTTTATTTAATTAAATTTGTTAGAATTTGTCTTCAAATAAATTCAGATATTGAATATTCTGAAATCGTACCTAAGCAGATATATCTTTCATTGAGGTTTCTATTTTATTAGGAAACAATGTTTTATTTATTAGTACTTCAAACAGAGATATCAAGCAGTAGTAAATTTACAATATAGAGAAAAATACAAGGGCCTGAAAAGTTTTTGACTTATAGATTTTTTTCTTATTTTTTAACGTTCCTTAGAGTAAGTTATAGTAATCGTTTAAAAATGGAAAATATTTTTTTTTGCATATCTCTAAGTTTCTGAGGTTTCTGAACATTTTGTCATACCATAGAAAAAAATGATGGAAGTGTATGTATGTGAGTAATGGAATGGAAGGGTATATATGTATAGATACAATTTTTTGTGTACGTTTTCGCGAGCACGTATTAACCGATTTGATTGATTCAAAAGGCAATCTTTTCCTATTGATGGGGAGACGTGCTGATTAGTTTTTTACAAAGGCAGTTTTAGACGTTTTGGAGATACGTAACAAAAAGTGCAAAAAATAGCAGTTATTAAGAGAAAGGTTCATATAATTCAAAAAAGATTTTGTTTACGTTGACAGTGTCAAGAAATGATGAGTTTTTGGGAAATTTTTATTTTTTTGCAAAAAATAAAAAAATTAAGAAACAACTTTCCAGACCATTCCAAATGAAAAAATATCATTATCATTAGAAACAATTTGATAAAAAATAATATGTAGATAGGACAACCAACGGGATATGAGTAAATTTAACAGAAACAACTAAAAGCATAATCGACACTGCTCTTAGGAGTCCCCAAATTTTGCTTGCGGTTCAAAAACAAATTAGAAAAGAAACAAAATGTGTATGAAAGCCCATGTACATTTTGAAGTGTCTCTATATAAAAACTACCGATTTTTGTCTAATGTCTCCTGTTATCTTTTATATTTTTTTCTATTGAGAAACTATGGTTTAGCATCTCGGTTTCTTTGTGAGGCAGATGACGGTATGACGGCATGTTTGTTTGTGTTGAGTGTTGTGTGTTCCGTGCATTGCTCATGGCCTTCGCTCTCGACCACGAGTTTAAACGGCATCCAAATGAAATCCACATATTTGGAAGTATACATACATAAATGTATTTATTTCGGGTTACATTCAACTCTTCTGCTTGTTCATCATCAAGGAAACCGACACGATATAATAAAATCAGTTCTTAATCCACCATTTAACTTTTTTACTGGTTTATCATCTAAAGGTCAGGGAACTGGAGTAAATTACCCAAATGGGGTAAAAATGGGATTTTAGGAGGTAAGAAATTTTTACTAAAAAGTATGCATTTTAATTGATATTATTGTATTTGCTGCGTAGTTGACCGCATGGGGGTAATTTCTCTTTGTCATGGGGCTAGTATCAACCTAGGCAAAAAAAATTGGGTATTGATTAAAAAAGTTTCCTGAACGCTGATCTAGAGCTACTGGTGATGCTTAGGAATTTTTTTTAAAATCAGTCAGACGTCAATCTCTCCAATTCAAATTAATAGTTTAATAGCTAATACAAACTTTTAATAATATTTATATAACACATTAGTTACCACGAAGATATAAAAAAAAATTATCACATGGGCCATGGCAACTTTATTAGATAATTTGTTTAAAAGTGCATCAAGGCGCCTAACGTATCAAAGAAAATTTTTTTTGCCAAAATTCCTCTATTTTTATGTCACACATATATGATTAACTTGTTAAGTAATGTACATTTTTAAGATTTTTTTATTTGTTAATATCTTAGTCCTATGTATGGTATTATAAGATATTTCAAGTTACATTCTTCACTTATTTATTCATAGTCTCAAGGCAACCGTTCTGTTTTCTCCGAAATTTTGGGAAATTTCCGATTACTCACATAGAATCTCTCAATTTCACATTTATATTTCTAATCTACATCTTTCAAAGTTCGCATAGGTAAAATATATAAATTTGGAAATTATTTCGGGTTACATAGAAAATTCTTCAAGATATTTGCCATTCAGGCTAATCTGTGATTTTCTGAGAAACCTTGGGAAATTTTCAATTTATAGATTAATTATTCTACTCATATTAATATGAGAAAAATAGCATACAAATTTAAGTAAAAATATGGAAAAATGATAAATAATGACGATAAAATTTATAACTATATATAGAGTAAAGTTTTCATGAAAAATTTAATATTTCCTTACAATTTTTGTATATGTGTAATCTTTGAAGTGTACAATATTTAACTAATTTGAAGTAATACGTTTAGGGGCAATTTCATTAACGTCTCAAAGGTTTATGTTTTCATCAAAAAATCCGATTTGCTAATTTTATGTTAATCTCGACGTTTCAAGCCATTCTGAATCGAATGAGACCAAACTTAAGGAAAAGTATGTGTGTATGTATGTATGCATGTGTGTATGTGAGCCGATTTTTTATTTATACATTTATTTGATAAGTTCAGGAGTCTTTTCATTTACTTATTTATTATATTTACCTTTGGATTTGCCTTTGGTAATTACATTTATATATTTTATTTAATTTCTTTTGCTGGCCAAGAAATTAATATTATATGTTTTAACTGTAAATATCTGCTTTAATATTTTTAATCTACAAAATAATATTACAAATAATTATCAGAAAACAAAGCAAAAATTCGTGAAATGAGAATTTTGATATGATTTCAATAATTCTCTGTTCTGTATAACTCTCTTGAACAATTAAGAACAAGGTTAACCTTTTGTTTTGTATTATTTTATTATTTTTTATTAGTCATTATAAAATGACACAAAGGATGATACCTTCAAAAGTACATAAAATTGAAAAAAAATCACATTATATATCAAGATACATCTTCTTCTCGAATAAATGCCGACGGCTATTCTCGCCCACTATGATTCTTCACTAAATTAAATATGTCATTTAGTTCTTGGTAAATTGTTTTCATTTCATAATTCAGGATATTGTTTAAATTATTGTTTTAAATCATAATTAGGCCACGAATTTGTTGCATTTGCCTCAGAGAGGATATTGCCTGGATAGATTTAGGTAATATTAAATTGTATTAATACAAATTTTGTTTTAAAATTCTACCTTTGGTTTTGTCTGAATTGATGTGTATGAATTTATAACCATCCGGATTTTTAAACCAACTAATTATATATAATATTATTTTTTATATATGTCTTTTCTAATTAAATTTAAAGTTTCTATCCAGTTCTGATCTGCACATTAAAGTAAAGTGCAGAAAGAATTTTTCGAGAATTTTTAAAAGAAAAAAATTATTTACGACCTGTACAGGTAGTTTCGAACATCCATCTTCTTCCTGAACAAACGAAACCAAAGACGCTAAATACCAGTAGGGCTGAGAGAACTTAATCTTTTAAATTTCGATATAAAGGAATATTAGTAAATATATGATTAATTCATTTTATGAATTAGATATTTATTTGCAAATATTTTGTTTATTTTAAACAAATTTAAATCTTGTTCAAAAGTCTTCAGTTTTGTTTGTAAAGTACTTCTTACGAACCTTTATATTTTATATGAGAAGATCAAGATTTTTCAACTTGGATTTTTTATTTAAAAGTGTTTCTACATTTTGGGGTTTTTGTTCGTGTCGTTTTCCAGGAAATGTTATTATGTAATTTTTTTTTTACATTTGTACACTTTTTAATTAAAAATTTAAAGATCCTTGAAATCACAAGAAGCATAATTAATAGAAATAATATGTACCTATGTACCTAAAGCATGACATCTAAAATACAGATTCTATCTTATAGAGAGGACAACCATCGGGTTGCCTTCTAATAAATCAGTAGAAAATTACAGTACACAGCTAATATTGCCCTGAGATTACTTGTAATCTATTATATAAATACTTACTCGTTCTTCCTTTTCACACCTCTATCTCCAAATACCTGTACCTCACAGGTACAAATTTACCACAAATGTACTTTTATGTCCATGAATGAATTCATACTGGCAAAAGCGTATCGCCTCCTTCAAAATCTTCTTCTGAACCATAAGGAAGTAATTCTTCCAAGTAAAAATTCTCAGTTTTTTTTCTTTCGAGAACAAACATTTGAGAACCTTTGATGGTTTTATTCTATTTCTGAAGGGCATGTACGTGTGTGTGGTAAAAGGATAAAACAGTCGGAACGATCTTTAAAGTTTTGCTGGTGACTTTTCTAAGAATTATCGTCAGTGGGACGATATACTGGAAATGCTTATAAAGGAATACTCGAATTCTTGGTCAGGGGTTTAAAACATTTGGTAAAGGAAAATTAAATCTAAATCTAATCTAATCTAAAAATTTAGAAAGTGATTTTGAATTTTTTTAACAAGATCCAAGGATCTTCTAAGCAAATTTTGTAATATACTTTTTTTTTATTCATGTCGGGGTCACCAATTTCGAAAAATTATTTACCACTCTATATAAAAATGTCATCGTGGCCAAAACTTAATTTTTATTAATATTTTTTTAAAATTTCATTTTATATTTTATAATATATTATCTACACATTTTTTATCAATTTTTTAGTCAAAGTCTGTATTCGAGTCGTCTTATATAATTTTTGCTTACGTGAGATTTCAATTTATATTTATGCACAGGTGTCGTATTACTTTTGTAATTATGGCCATTAGGTCATAATCGTCAAAGTTAATCAAAATATTTTTATTTTCATTATTTTATTATGGTTTATGCTCTAATATGTCCTCAACACATTTTACAGTGCATTCCTCTGTTTGTAAAAGATTGAGCTATCGTGGATGAACTTTTTTATAATTATAATTCAAAAAACAGTTTAAGCATACCTACATAAGCTTTTTGTGTAATTATAATTAAAAAAACTGTTTACCTAAACATATGCTTTGGTTTACATAATTTTGTAAATAAAGAAAAGTTAGATCCAGAACAGAAGTGGGATTGGATGTTTTGGATGTTTGTAGCAAAGACGTATGTTGATGGAAATATATATTTTATACAGGAACTGATTATAATTTGATGTCATTTATTCTCGGTTTTTAACTTTTCAAAGACGAATTTGTGTTTTTGCCTGAAAATCCGATTTGCTTAAGTCTGTCTGAATCGACGACCAAATTGGAGTAAGCTAAACTGCAAAGTATGGCAACCAAATTGGAAATTAATGAATCCAAAAACTCTTAGTTATTTCTTCTACAAAAACAACTTAAATGTTTACAAACGTATCATTTTCCTCGTCGGTCGTCTTATTATTGTCAGTAATTATCACGATTAGTGTTCTCGACGCTTTCAAGTGCAAATAAATTCTCTGTATAACTTTACAGATCTTCAAATGGCGTTTTGCACACTTAAATATGCAAATATATTTATAATAATATTAGTAAGAGAGGCGCCAAGGTTATGTAAAATTCAATCGGTGACATACGACTCAGTGTTATGAAATAATAATAAATAATTATTTGTTTAAGTATTTATTTAGGTTCTTTCAGGACCTTTAGGTTCTGCTTGGAAGAGTTTTGGTAACCTTTTACCAGAACTATTTTGTGTTCTGTAGGTTGTTGTGATGTAATCCCTTACTACTACCTAGGCAACCCACTGGTTGTCTATTATCTTTGTGATAGTTTTGGACAACAATCGTATTTGAATGTCGTTTTAACAATTCAACACGTGCTCGACCATAGTTTTTATCATGCAGTTTGCTTGGTCTGTAGCCGATAACAAAAAGGTTCCGGGTTGAATTACCGGGACAAATACATATGGTCAACAACGAGAAATTGCACATGCAAATGATAAGTACAAATTCCAATAACATTTTGAAATCAAACTTTCTGGCAATTACATAAATTTCGGAAAGTTACCAAGACATATAATGAAAAGTACTTTAGAAAGATAATCAGTCCTTGAATCGAAAGCTCAAATATTTACAAAAAATTGGTTTGACTACAGATGTTTTGTATTACTATAAGTTATATTGCGTTTTAGGTCAAGATAAATTTTTTCAAAGAAAAACAATGAGTATATTTGCACTTTCTCTGGAAACTTGTACAAGATTTTTCTGTCAAATATCACAAGATAGTGCTGTTTGGCTTTTAGGTGTTGCTGGGAATACTAAAACTAGTGTTAGTAATTAGTAATTCCATATCACTTGACACATGCTCGTGAATCATTTGTCTTACTACTATTTGTTGTGAGCTTAAAGTATTTCACAATATTTGAGTGATTTTATCATTTTTACGAAGCTCACCTTGCATTTAATTTCTTTCCGACAATTAAATCTTAATTTACAACCTTCACAAAGCAAATCAATTTCATACATAAACTCTTTTATATCCATCTTTTAAAACAATGTCTTTTACTATTTTAAAACGTGCAAAACAATCGTATGGGAATCAATAACAACGAGGTTATAGAACTGAATAAATTCCATATAAGATTTTGTTTTGCAATGCAATGAAAGAGTAATTTTCCATTCTTGTCGTTATTTATACGACATAAAGACAACATCCGCGAATCCATCGTCTGCAATTCATCAACATCCCATGTGAATGACTTCGATGGCAAAATTTATAAAATAAAAGCATCTTCATTTGTGAATTTCAATTCGTAGAAGACACCACGTTTTTCCTGATATAGTATTCAAGATTTACACATAATTTAAATTAAAAAAATATAAGGTTTATACAAGGTTTCTTAAAAATATCTGTTTTATATTATTTTTTTAATTTATTGGATAATGTATCTAATTTTTTTCTCTCTTAGTTTTGTGTTTTTTGAACGAGACTCATAGAGGATGCGCGTCCTTTTATTGTTCTGTCTGGTAGCCGTAGCGGCTTGCGCTACAACTCATCAGCCAATTGGCAACTCTGTCCAGGATGGAGCCAAAGAGAAGTTGCACGTTTCCAAAACCAAAGTGACCACCAAGCCGGATCTGGTCTCCGATAAGCCAGTCGTTGACGAGGTTAATAATAAAATGACAATAAATTGTACTTATGTTATGGTGATTTGAAAATTATCGTTTGTTTTTCCAATTCTAGAAAGCTGACAAAGAAACAGAACCGGCCGAGCTCAAAGATCTTGATCTCAGCAATGACATCGAAGATCCAAATGAAGCCGATGATGACGATGGTGATGACGATTTCTACGAGGATGATGACGATGACGACGACGACGATGATGATGACGATGAAGCTTACGATGATGACTCAAGTGATCCGAGCCTGAAAGAAAATGTCCTGTTTTCAGAGGATAAACTTTGCCCGCGTGATTGTCGTTGTAAAACAAACACCAACAATTTTAGAACTGCCCATTGCACCCAATTAGACCCGGAGGTTCAGAAATTTGGTTCTGACATTTCAGATCTTGTTATGGTAAACGCGAAGAAGGTTCGATTGGATGATAATATTTTCAGAAGATTAGGTTTATCCAAATTATCGTCTATTAAAATCGTAGACAGTGAAGTAGAAATTTTATCATCAAGAGCGTTTCATGGTTTGCATGAACTTTATTCTTTGAATTTAACTAACTGCGGAATCACACAATTAGAGCCTGATACTTTCGCCGATAACAAGAAATTAACTTTACTCAGTCTTTCGGGTAATAGTTTGCGCAATGTAGTTAATAGCAAATCTTTTGCTTCGAACTTCATTAATTCTACTACAATTCAAGAATTGGATATGTCAAATTGTAATCTTCCCTGGTTACTCGATGATACTTTTGCCAAATTACCAAATTTGATGTACCTCAATCTTGCAGGCAATAAATTAACTTTCGGTGAAGCTCCTGAAACCAGCAAAGTTTTCTTGAATGCCGATTTATTGGAAGAGATCGATCTTTCTGACAACCAGATCAAAAATTTGTCTGGAAGAATATTTAATGAGAATCTAGAGACTTTGAGATTAAGAAATAACCCTATGGTACGAATTAAGGATTTCAATTTACCTCAACTGCAAGTGTTGGATTTAAGCGAGTGCCAGTTTTCTCTTATAGATGCTGATATGTTCAGAGGAATTGGATCTCTTAGCAGTTTGAATCTCAGTAGTAATGGAATAGTAGAAATCTATCCAAGAGCTTTCGATAATTTGATTGACTTGAGATTTATTGACTTGACACATAATCTACTTACTTTCTTACCTGACAACGTCTTCCAAAATAATGATCATTTGGATGTTATTAAAATTTCTAACAACCCGAATCTCATGAATTTGCCTAGATTTCATTCAAATTTGTCATCGTTTACCACTTATATGTTTGAAGCAGTAAATTGCGGATTACTTAGCTTAGACAAACATACATTTGCTGAAATGCCTTCCATGGCTCAACTGAATTTAGCTCAGAACTCGATCAAAGATTTAAAATATAATATTTTCTGGCATATGCGCAATTTAATCAGCTTAGATTTGAGTAATAATAAAATCAACAAACTCGATACTAGAATATTTAAAAATAGTAAAAGTTTAAACAAACTTTTGTTATCAGGCAATCCATTGAAGACCGTTGAAGCTAAAGTATTCCTTCCTCTCAGTCTTCTCAACTGGTTGGATTTGAGTGATTGCGGTCTTAATCAATTGTGGTTGGAATCGAATGTTGGTGCTAAAGATGTACTCAGTTCTTTAAAATTCTTGAACATATCTAAAAATCATTTACGTTCTATCCGAGTAGCTGAACTTGAAGTAAGTTCACGTTTACGTACTATTGATTTTTCACAAAATCCAATTCAATGTGATGTCGACTTCCGTGATTTAATCACATATATGGGAGACAATAACATCAGTCCAGGTGAACCAGAGCCTTACTCATCTGATCTTTCTGAGTTCTACCCACAAGATGATGTAATAGAGGAATGGAATGTTGTAGCTCGTAAGATTTGCGGAGACGCTTATGATGAAGACGATCTTACAAAGATTGAGAAAATGTTGGATAAAAAGATTCAAGAAGTTGACAAGGATGTAGAAAAGTACAGCAAAATGAAGATCGAACAAGAATCTAACAAGAATAAAGAAAAATCGTTGGAAGATGATGACGATGATGACAGTTCACTGGACGATGATGATGATAATGATGATTATGTGTACGAGTATGAATATGATTCAAAGGGAGTCAAAAATAACAAAGATAAAGTTTCATTAAAAGAAGCTATTTTACTCATGGAGAAAATGCAAAATAAAATGGACGATTCCAGCACTGTGTTCAGCGATCTGGACGATGATCTCTTGGAAGCTGAAATTTTGCAGTCTGCAAATGCAGGAAGTCATGAAAGCATTTTCAGAGGTCGCTATCATTACGTGTGGCCTATGTTGCTTCTCCTTTTGATCGTTCTTACCGTTTTGTTTGTCGTTGGAAAAATAGTTCACATTTGCACCAATAACCGACAACGTTCATTAAAATATCAGAATATAATAACTGCTGTGAATCACAAGATCGTAAAGAAGAAGGATTGTGGATTAGTATATCAACCTCTATCAGAAGAAATCAGATGTCCACCAACGCCAATAGTGACACGCTATCCAAGCTATTTGAGCAGTCCGTTCCATCATGAAAAAATTACCCCCGAACAAGTGTAGCTTTAAAATATTTAATTCTGTCGCAAAATTTGCTTGGTTAGTCTCCATCGTAAATTGATTTGCAAATAACAATATAGGAATTTTAACAGCAGCGCTGTTTGTAGAAACTGTAGTCAAAGAGAACAAACCTTTAGGATCAGAATTAATTTATGTTACTTTGGCTTATACATTCCTCGATCAATTTACTTAAGTAAAATAGTACGCTGTGGATACTTCAATGAGATATTGTCATATGTAACGGCATGGGTAATAAATAATTTAGTTGTTTATACTGTCTACTTAAAATAAAATTGGTTTAAATATGACTTTATAACTAAACATATTTAACCAACAGGAAATATAGTTATAATTAGTAATGATTTTAACATTACATTGTCTTGTAAGTAAGTATAATGTCCAGTCTCATGATAATATCTTATTGTTAGTTATTATGATAAGCAAACCTGTGAACAACACTGAAACATATTAGTTTAGTGCCTTATCTGTAACTCATAATTCTGTGGGAACATCTAACATTTTTTTAGAGCTCGACAATAAACAATTATTAAATTTGGCATTACGGTAACTAGTCTTTGGTGTTCAAACGAACGACAGCACAAACCACAAAAGCATCCTGCTTAGATTGTAGAACTTCAAACAAGGCCATCTTAATAATTTTAAGCAAAAAATTGGGAAAATAAATACTATTTATATTATGATAATTAGATGTTTATAATAGTTTTATAAGATAATGTACAATGTGTGTACTGTACTTAATATTAATCCAATAAAAGTAAATAAAAAAATATAAAAATTAAAATCCATTTGTTGATATTCTTAGTAATTTCTGCCTAATTTTTGTGCGAAAGTGTAATAATACTAATTTATACATGGAAATGTTAGTGGATTTTTTTTGAAAATGTCTATATTGATTTATACACTATTATAGTTATGGTAATGTTCATAGATTTTCTATTTTTCGTTTTATTTTTTTTTCCAAATATTTAAAGATCCACGGATTTTTAAACAAAGTTTTTTTCGTCGACGAATTCGAGAGCATATGAATGATTCAAGATACATTTGATCCCCATTGATAAGGAGACGGCAAACGCTCCTTTCAAATTGCGCCGCTTTAGGCCTCACACATATACATATATAATTTTTCCAAATTTGGCGTCAAACGATGCAGAATGACTTGAAACGTCGAGAAAAAATTTTTGCTAGTCGAATTTTCTAGCGAAAACCGCTCATTCTGTAATAATCCAAACCCAAATATTATCTATTGATTATATTTTCACAGATAGTGAATTCTTTGAGCTGAGTGCCCGCGCGATCACTTTTTATCAGCATGACGAAAATAACTTTTATCGTTTATTTAGTTTTAGACGTGTAATGTTTTCATCAGACTGACATTCAATGTTTTGACGCTCTTTTATTTCTTCATTTTTATGCCATATTGATTATTATTTTGAAGTATTGTATATTTTTGTAGACGGAACATGAAGAGTTAACTTTATATACTAAAATATATATATAATAATGAAGTTTTTATAATAGTCATTTAACTTATAGTGTTTGTGTCTCCAATTTCCAAAATGCAGAGCAGAAGTAAAATAAAAGATCTTCTTCGTGTGATCAATGTAGCTGCGTAAGTTTAAAAAATAACGTATATTTCACATGCTGTGGTGTTTGTATAGTAAATTTTCCTTAAAGTTGTAGCTGTCCAGCTCATTCTAGAGGTCCTGTAGTGTTTTCAAGCTGCTCCTCTGATGGACCCAGAAAAGAAACTGCATTTGAAGTATGTAAAACATAATTCTTTTTATTAGAACTTAAAATGTTCGATTAAAACATTCAAATGTTTACAGATGTCTTGTAGTACAGTACGATATGGACCTGATGTAATTAAAGAAGTTGGTATGGACTTATCGAACATGCAAATTAGAAAGGTAACTTTTTTACTTTATGTTTTT
Source organism: Ctenocephalides felis (assembly GCF_003426905.1). Taxonomy (NCBI): domain Eukaryota; kingdom Metazoa; phylum Arthropoda; class Insecta; order Siphonaptera; family Pulicidae; genus Ctenocephalides; species Ctenocephalides felis. The sequence continues at coordinate 4,472,360 of NW_020537324.1, forward strand.
AAATTGTTCTTCCTTGGATTATTCCTCAGATCTACGGGATTCCAGGCAGAAGTTTTAAGTTTTGCGTTCCGAATAGCCTGATGTCAAGTAGTAGTGATTATTATTTTATTATATTTGTTTATTTTAATACGGTGTCTATTTTCAGGCTTGTATAATGACCGATGTTCATATAGGAAAACTACCCTGCATGCAAACTGCTGTTGATAGTTTAACCAGAGCAGGAATTTCTTTTGAAGTTTACGATAATATTGGATCAGAACCGACCGAAAAAAGGTATCAAATTAGATGTAAATGAAATTTTGCCTTAAAGCAAGTCGAATTATCTTCTTGATCGATAAAAAAAACTACTTAAATTATATTTTTTACGAAAGTCTAACCCACGCATCCGATTTTTGTCGAGCTGGAAGATTCGACGGCTATGTTGCCCTCGGAGGTGGAAGCGTTTTAGATACTTGCAAAGCTGCTAATCTGTATGCCAGTGACCCAAGAGCTCAGTTTTTGGACTACGTAAATCCTCCTATTGGTAAAGGAAAACCTGTAACTGTAGACTTGAAACCGATGATCGCAAGTAAGTAATAAATAAATAGAAAAATATTTTTTCAATTAAAAACTGAATATTGCAATATTCATGAACATAAAATGCCGATCGATTATAATTGATTGATAATAATTTTTTCAATGAAGTTCCTACAACCTCCGGAACTGGTTCTGAAGTTACTGCAGTTAGTGTCTTCGATTATAAACCACTCAAAGTTAAAACAGGAATAGCAAACCGCAAAATGCTACCGACGTTGGCACTCATCGATCCTTTGCCTACACTTTCCGTACCCAAAACAGTAAGTGGTATAAATAAATTTAAATTTTTACACAATGTTTAATAGAAATGTTCAATTAACAGGTGGTGGTTCATACGGGATTTGACCAGCTATGCCACGCTTTAGAAAGTTTCACAACTCTGCCTTATAATGATAGAATGCCTGCGCCGACTAATCCCAATTTACGACCAGCTTATCAAGGACGAAGTCCTTTGTCCGACATTTGGAGCAGGTTTGCCTTAGTTGTGAGTCTTATTGAATATCTATATATTTTACACTCACAAAGCATTTGATCGTTTTGATGTTTTGAAGAATATAGAAAAATATTTTCGTCGATCCGCACAATGTGATGGAGATGTAAAGGCTCGTTCAATGATGCATTTAGGAGCAACAGCCGCTGGTATCGGATTTGGTAACGCAGGTGTTCACCTCTGCCACGCAATGTCTTATCCAATTTCTGGACTTGTGAAAACATTTGTACCACAAGGATACAGGTGAGCAGGCAAAGCATCCATTATCAGTTAGATTTAACATAAAATATTTATATCCTCAGTCCGAAATCCAAGCCAGTCATACCGCATGGTCTAGCAGTAATAATGACGGCTCCTGCTGTGTTCGAATTTACATCAAAAGCGTCTCCTGAACGTCATTTAGAAGCTGCCCAATTATTGGGTCGAGATATATCTAATGACCGCAGAGTAGATGCTGGCAAAATATTAGCAGATACTTTACGTTGTTATATGCAAGCTCTAAATGTTGAAAATGGGTTGACAGCATTAGGTTACACAAAACAAGATATACCATTATTGGTAAAAGGAACTCTCCCGCAGGTGAGAAATTGAAACAATAAACTAATATCAATTAGGAAAGCAACAAATATATATATATATATATATATATATATATATATATATAAAGAGTTTAATATTTTAATTGCAGCAAAGATTAACTGGACTAGCACCACTTGCACAATCAGAAGAACAACTAGCAACTATTTTTGAGAATTCAATGACGGTGTATTAGAAATATATATACATGTATATATTCAACACCAACATATGTAATTTTGCTACTTTATATTATTTTAGAATACTATAAGTCAAAACACTTTTTATTATAATATTTTAGAAAACACGATTCAATAAAAAGTAAGTTTTATATAATTATAGTGAGTTTAATTTAATTTTGTTTAGTATATTCAAAACTTTACAGCTAAATAGTGTAAAATTCATGCTTTATTTCATATTTTATTATTTATATAAAAAATTATTACTTCATTAATATATTACTATTCATTCAAAAGAAATATGAAACATTTAGCTCTGCTTGTTCAATTTGATTTTGGTTTTCATATTTTCATTCATAGTCATAGTTTTTTCCACAGATTTTTTATCATCTGCTGTAGTTTTTGGTGCTTGAGTAGGTACATTTATTATGACTTCTTCCTCATTTAATTTTTTAGCTAAGAAGTAAATTTCAGCAATTGCAATTATGAGTGCACACATAATACCCATCAGTAAACGAAAACCAAAATCAAGTTCACCAAACATCAATTCCAAACCAATGAAGCCAAAAACAAATCCAGCAGCTACAGAGAATATAAACTGGAGCACTGCTATCATTTGTCTATTCATCTGACTAACTAGAAAGTAAATAAAAAATGTTATAATATATATTTAAATTTTTTAAATATATAATTCTTACTTTGGTAGGCTATAGTTTCTTCTGGTTCATGCTTGCGCTGGTTGTCTACATTTTTTGTAATACTGCGATAATGCCTGGCTTCTTGTTCTGCTCTTAGTTTTTCACACCTTGCTTCCAATATTGGATTTCTTTTAATTACTTCATTTTGTGGTAGAACTATAGTACTTTTAGCTAATAACTCATGTAAATAAATTTTGTCAGTAGATGATGCATTTCGTTTTACAATATAATCCAGAATAAAATCTAAATCTTTTAAATCTAAGTAAATATGCTTATGTTTATCATTGTTTAATATTTCTGGTTTTGTCTCTTCTTCCTTGGGCTTCTTATCAGATTTAATATCATTTTTTTGACTATATTCTTTCTTAATTTTATTTAGAACTTCAATATCTTGTGAAAGAAGTTTATTAGAGTTAGAATCATTTGTTTCCAATATTGAACAATTATCTTTCAAACTATCTGATGCCTTTCTTAGTTCATATATATTTTCTGTAAATTGATCAACATCTATATCGTTGATGAATTTGACAAGTTCTTGTGATGGTTTTATTCTTATTCTAGTATCAATAATGCTCCCAATATTGTCCATATTCAAAGCTATGTATGTAAATGCAATTTTCTATTTAAATCAGAATAAAACTCATTCAGCTCTTGCTCTTTTTCTTCAAATGTTAAATCTATTGATTGGTAACGTTGGTTTACGTCTTCCAAGAAACTTTCCCAACCAGCTTCACGTTTTGCTCTTTTTTCTAATAAAGCTTCTTTCTAAAAGATACAAAGGACAGAAGATTAATTTTCAGTGTTAATAAGTAATAAATTTTGAAATCTAAAGATGCATACAACTGATTTTTCAAAATCTTCAGAGAAAACTGATTCACTAACTTCCAGTGCTTTGTCTACAGATGATTTTATTGAGGGCAAATAAGATTCAGAACAAATCTTTGCTCGTGGTATATGAGTTTCAACAATTTCTGTGGATACTTGTAAAGTGGAGAACAAATGTTCTATTTCTATATCTTTGCGTTTTCCCTAAAATAAAAAGGTGTATAAAAAACATTACATCAGTTAGAGAAATAATATATCTTACTTCAAATTCTTGTTGCATATAATTTATCTCGCCATTCAAAAAAGGACGATGGTCAAATAATCGCATCCACGTTTCGTTGATATCTACAATACTGAATTAAATATATTACTTGTAAAACTAGATCAATTAAAAATACTTTGGACGACCTACTAACCTTTGAAAATTTCAGTCATATTTCATAAGGATAAATTATTTAGGAATATGATCCATAAATAATATATAATTTCTAGTTCTATTTATCACTTAAGCCAATTTAATATAATAATTAACAGTTCATTTTATTATAATTTTAACTATTTACTAATTTTCAAGTCATGTGACATCTAAACTTTTTGGTTTTGAACTTTTTTTGTATTTGTATTGACAGAACTGACAAAATGAAGTTGGTAACGAAAGCAGACTCAAATTTTTTAGGCGCCATTATTTAAATACTTATTTAAAATACAATTTACATAGTAAGTCCATGATCAATAAAAACGCACTTTACGTTTCAAATGGCGTTTTTAAATATTTTTGTATAAAGAAACATTCTGTACATTAACTAAAGTTTGAAATATAAAATAAGTATCAAGCCAACTTTACTTTTGAATGACACTTGTCTTATCTGTGCAAATCAAACAATTCGTTTGTATAAAAAAATGGTAAACATTTACCGACTGTGCATGGATATTAACCTCTATAAAAACTTGATTCGATATACGTTATGATATGATATTCAATCAAATTTGATGTAATTTTTTTATTTTGATAATATTTGGCCACAATGGCCACAATCAAGATATGGCAGACGAAGTGATGGCATCCCGAGCATAGTGTCAAAGTTTTATTTATGTACCTAGTACAAAGGTTAATTTTTGTGTTTGTATCGGGTTTGTCTGTTTAGAATAGCATCAGTATTTTTTATTTAGCCGTAGTGTAATTGAAGACTTCGAATACTATAGTAAAATTATTTTTAAAAATGTCGGAAAATTCAAGTCCTATTAAATATTTTCTGTCCGGTGGTTTTGGTGGAATATGTACCGTTTTAGCCGGCCATCCACTTGATACTATAAAGGTAAATTAATAATTGGTAGAAATAAACTGTATAAGTGTTGTACTATATTAATCAGGTTGTACTATATTAATCAGGAATATAAGAAATTATTTTGCATTTCTCTACAATTTCTATTGTGTTAATTAATGCAAATTTAAGTATTTAAGTACCTTTGATGGACATCATTCCAAATATGATTTAATTTCCTTCTTAGGTTCGCTTGCAAACTATGCCAGTAGTTATCGGACAACCCTCATTATACAATGGCACATTTGACTGTTTCAGCAAAACTGTACGAAAAGAAGGTATAATTAATCATTATCTTCATTAAAATGTCCACATGTAATCAGTTTAATATTAAGTTTTGCCCCAGGTGTACGTGGGTTATACAGAGGCATGTCTGCACCTCTCACAGGTGTTGCCCCAATCTTTGCCATGAGCTTTTTTGGATTTGGTCTAGGGAAAAAATTACAACAAACTAGTCCTGAAGATAAATTAAGTTTAACTCAGTTATTTGCTGCTGGAGCTTTTAGCGGAGTATTTACAACAATTGTTATGGCTCCAGGGGAGCGTATCAAATGCTTACTTCAGATTCAGGTAGTAATAAATGATTTTGCTTGATTTGGATGTATTTTATATACCTTGATGTATTATTTACTTATTTTACAGCAAGGTGGTGCTCATCCACAAAAATATAATGGAATGGTTGACTGTGCAAAGCAATTATACAAAGAAGGTGGCACTAAAAGCATTTATAAGGGCAGTTGCGCTACGTTACTCAGAGGTAGATAATTATATACTTAAAAATTGGATCACATTTTAATTCCCTTGCTTTTAGATGTACCTGCTAGTGGAATGTATTTTATGACCTATGAATACATACAGAAACGATTGTCACCTGTTGATGAATTAGGAAATCCTACTGGTAAAATCAGTTTACTCAGCACTATATTTGCTGGTGGAATGGCTGGTATTGCTAATTGGGCTGTCGGTATGCCTGCTGATGTGCTGAAGAGTAGATTACAAACAGGTTGGATACAAAAGATGAAGAAATCAGATTTATTTTCATATATATATATATTATATATATATATGTATATATAATATAAATTATTCTTTCTCAGCGCCGGAGGGTACATATCCCAATGGAATTAGAGACGTATTTAGGGAGCTCATGAAGAAAGAAGGTCCTCTTGCCTTATATAAGGGTGTAACACCAGTCATGCTCCGAGCATTCCCAGCTAATGCAGCTTGCTTTATTGGTTTCGAAATATTTATGAAGTTCTTAAATTTTGTAGCACCTAACTTATAAAGCAATTATATAGAATTTTATATTTGTCATAATTTTAATGGATCTGTATGAGATCCGAAATTTTGACTGGGTCAATTATTCATAATGTGTTTTAAAATTTATAGCATATATGATCTTGAATCACATTAAAAGTTTAAACTTTGTTAATAATAGAAGATTTTATATACAATTGTTATATATTGAAACTTTGTATAATATGGTTTATAAAATACTACTTACGATAGATTATTTTATACAATTTTGTTGTTTTATTTATAGTTTTGAATGTCATTCTATTGTCTCAATCATGAAACAAAATTATTAATTTATGTATTTTTGTATCATATTTTTAGCATTGTTAATTTGAATGTTTTATATTTATAATTGTAATCATTTTTGTTAATTAAATTCTTTATTTTTAAAGGTTTTACTAATATAAAGTAAAAATGTCTAATCCTAACGTTGATCCAGTAAGGTATTTAATATGCGGGGGAGTTGGTGGGGTCTGCACTGTTGTTGCAGGTCATTCTTTAGATACAATTAAGGTGATTATCACTAGTTTTTGAAATTTTAAATGATATGTCTTTCAATTCATTATATATTTTTATGCACAACTTGCATGTTCAAGTAGAGTCATTGCATAAATTAATTAAATATTTGGTTTGATCATTATTTAAAATATGTATTATCATTTTTTTATCTCAGGTTCGACTACAAACTATGCCCAAACCAGAACCGGGACAATTACCGAAATACTCTGGGACTTTTGATTGTTTTAGAAAAATAGTAGCTCAAGAAGGATTTCTTGGTTTATATAAGGTAATACAACCCATATTTTTGTATTAAATACCGATACAATTTTTTTTTCTTATTTTTCCAGGGTGTATCAGCTCCTCTGGTAAGTGTAGCTCCCTCATTCGGTCTAAGCTTTTTCTCATTTGGTATTGGAAAACGTGTACAACAGCGCAGTCCGACGGATGAGCTGGCTTTGCACCAGTTTTTTCTGGCTGGTGCTTTTTCTGGATTGTGCTGTACCATAGTGATGGCACCAGTGGAAAGAATTAAATGCTTATTACAGACTCAGGTAATTAAAAAAAAAAATTTTTTTTTAATATAATTTATGGTAATCAGTCTTGTTTTGCAGTCTCAAACTGATGGGAAACCAAAATATCAAGGTGTGTTAGGCACTGGATATAAGCTGTATCAAGAAGGAGGAGTCAGAAGCCTTTATAAAGGAACTGTGGCTACTATTTTGAGGGGTATGTTTATTTACTGCATATAAACAATTATATATATATATATATATATATATATATATATATATATATATATATATATATATATATATTATCGTTGATACTCATAAGTAACATTATAATCTTATTTATAAGTATCACCAATGCAATGTTAGGTATTTCAATAAACTATATAAATAGTTTAACTATTGGTTAATATATTTATATATTGGACGGTTTTAAAGTATATCTTTCACATAGAATTATAAGCAAAGTTTATAAGTTTTGGACGTATATTTATTTTAAGTATATAAAGTCTGTATATTACATAATTTTAACTTAAACAGTTGTCTTAAAAAGAGCATTAAAGTATGGTAGATTTATAAATCCTTGGATTTATTTGGTTTTTCATATTTAAGGCTAAATTTGTTAGCCAAACGTTGCAACTTAGTATTAAATAACTTTTGAGCCTTTGATCGTTTTGGAGTAATAGCAGTTTTACTGACTTCATGATTCATCGGTGATAAATAATTAATTTCATCATCTAAATAAGGAATAGATTTCTTGGAATATCGATTAGTTTCAATAACATTATTTGTAATCACTGGTATGTTATTAGTATTATTTGTGCGAGCATTAGATGAATTTAATAATTTATGCTTGTTTTTCAAATAAGATTTTTTATCTGTTTTCCTAATATTATTTCCATTGTCTGACCAGCAATGCGTTTGCTTTCTCAGTGCATGAAATATGTTCCAGTCCTTAAAACGCAACGGGCTTTCACACCTTGGTGCCATTTTATTATCATATACATACTCAAAAGAGTCTTTGCCACACTTAAAACCTTCGTCTGGAATAAATTTGCATGTACGTTTTGCTAAACGTTTCACCTTGCTGGTGATCATAGGATTCCAATCTGACATGCTGCAAGTACAGTGCCAAGGATTATTATTCAGCCGTATTAATTTTGGTTTAATATTACTAAATATAAATTTGGGCAAACTGACAATGTGGTTATGTTGAAGATATAACTCCCTCAATGATACTAATGGATCAAACAAACCTGGTGGTAGTTCACGTATTTCATTTCCTGATAAATCAAGTTTTGCTAAATAGGGCGCTCCAACAAATGCATCCATAGATATTGTTTGTATTTTACAACTATTTAGAATCAGCTCGCGCAGATCAGGAGAATTCGAGAAAGCATCATATTGCAAGGACTTCAGATCACCCGTCATAGTAAGGGATTTTAAGCTATTTAATCCCATAAATAATTCATTTGTTACCTCTGGAACATCAATATTGAATGCTAATAATGTTTCCAATAGTCCCAGATTCATAAATCCGCCGGGTCTCAATTCCAAAGGTTGTTCTTTGGAACCCAAAGCTAAAAATCTAGTAGCATTCATAACACCAAAAGTATTAGGAAACACCTCTTTGATAGGTGATTCTCTAATATCGACTTCTTTCAAATTGGGAAATGGAGCAAAAGTTCGTTCTGATAACCGAGTTAAATTATTATAAGATAAATCTAAACGTTTAAGTTTTGTTAGACCGGCTAATCCACGGTAGAATAAATTTAAAATATCATTTCTTGCTAAAGATAAAGAACGCAGGTGTGGGCAACCGTGAAAAGCATGATCAGGAATAAAACGAAGTCCATTTCTTTCTAAAGATAGACGACGTAGACGACTTAAACCGTTGAACATATCACGTTGCACATCGAGCAATGAACAATCATGAATTTGAAGCACCTGGCAAAAGATAATTATTCGCATTTATTAATAATAAAATACTTCGCAAGGGATGTTGAAATTACCTGCAAAGAAGTCCAACCATAGAATGTTATTAATGGATCATCACCCTTACTACGTTCTCTTTGAGTTTTAACATATTCTTCATAAGGCACTATTTCTTCTTCCGGTTCTTCAAATCCATAAGCCATTGCTGGACTTTCATCAACTCTATTAAATTTTAACAAAGTTATTTTCATATAATTAGCAATTATTTGTTAAATAACACACCCGCGCTTGGGTTCATCATTGACCATTTCAGCTGGACCGCTGAATCCATTTCCAAGTAAACGAGTTCCTTCCAATTTCAAATAAAGCATATCTTCTAATGGTTCATCTGTGTGAAATGTTAAAGCACCTTCATTGCCATTGACTTGCAAAGCACGCAGGTCATCTAAATGGTTTAACCAACTCGTTCTGAAATTGAATTGAATTTGATTCAATTTTTGAAATATATTTTAGTTGGTAAATCGACTTACCTTAGAACGGAGTCATTGGATTCGTTTAACTTTGTGGGTTGAATTAAGGTCAAAGCTTGAGTATCTCTTGGTATTTTATTTAAAAGTTCTTTTATATCTTGAGATCCTAAAACACATGTGACAGAGCCAACACGTGGCAGGTGATGAGCTTCTTCATCATTATCATATTCAGAGGGCAACTGAAAAATTGGAATAAATAAATAAAAATATTTTTAAATTGATAGGTAGAAGTAGTTATACAAAAAGAATGATAGACAGTAGACAATATACCTTGACAATTAACTAACTATTTTTAGATATTCTATTCTAATTGAACAATTAAATGATAAAAAATATGACGGTAATGCAAATGTTACTTATAAAATCAAAAATACTTCTGAATTATCTTGTGTCTCTGGGTTTTCATCATTGTCTTCATTTTCATAGGCGCCCACTGCCGCCGTCAATTCTGTTTCTTTAATCCATCTTACGATTGCTAATTCTTTAAATGGTGCCTTTTGGCAGCTGCACGATATAGGGCATGGTATTTCAAGTACGTTTGCCTAGAATAAAATAATTATATAAAACTACAACTTAATTAATTAGGACATAGACATCGATCGTTATGTATGTAAAACGAAAACAATGGAAAGTTGCCTCAAATTTATTTCGACCTAATATTAGAAATTTTATTTGACGTTGGCCAAAGGATACGATAAATTTATCGCGTTTAGGAAAAAAAATCTGTTGACATGTCTGATTGCGATACTGAGACTAGTGATGTTGAGCCGGAGATTCATCCGGACAGAACAGCAAAACCGCGTCCGAAAAAAATATGCACAAGGTGAATGAATTATTCAAATTTTATCTATTAATTTATTTTATTGGTAACGGATCTTCATATTTGAAATCCAATATATTGAAATTCTCAGATGTGAAATGGACGCCGAAGTGATAAGGGCCGAACAGAAAGCAATCGCTGGTCGTATAGCTGGTTTAGAATGCGATTACGCAGAACATCGATTAGTATTAGAAACATTAGCAGAAACAGACCCGAAACGCAAATGTTTTCGTGTAACAGGCGGTGTTCTGGTTCAAATGACCGTCCAGGACATGCTACCTACACTCACAACAAACAAAGATCTATTATCTCAGGTAGGAAAAAATACTAGGAATTACGCGTAACACTATTGCTTATCGAGAAATTTTCAGACAATCGATAATTTAATGGATGCATTAAATGAGAAAGGAAAGCATATGTTGGAGTGCCAGGACACATGTCACCAGCATCAACATGGGGACAGGAAACACAGTTCCAGATGGGCCAACAGCGGAGCTGGCGAATGCTCCGACAGGAAGGATGATGATTAGACGGAATATTGTTGTTATTTTAAATTCATCTTCAACGAACTAAATTACTGTCTCAGTAATACATAATTGTAAAAATCGGGTTATTTCTTTCTATTTTTCTTCATAGTCGTAATGTGTTAATTCTTTGGCTGTAACTAGTTGACGACAATTTTAATAAATTTATTTACCAATAATATATATGTATATAATATATAAAATTTGTAAACGATCATATTTTTTAAATTTTATATATTTATATAAATATTTATTATTAGTAAATAAATGTATTCAACGATACTTATACAAATTTTCCGGCAACAATCGACCAACATTTTAAGAATATTCATACATTTTCTGGGAATTTATAAATTTAAGAGTTTTTTTTTAAATAGTATCTGAACACATTAAGTATTACATTAATATTTGGTCCAAAAATTGAAAAAACTCTATACTAGCATTATTACTTGTTTATAGTACCTTTAATAATTGCGGGGATGCATGTCACCTTGTTTTTAATAAATACTTTTAAAAGTCCATAAGATCAACTTTCACAAATTTGCCCTGTATTCCCAAAAAGATGAAAATTCATCTACTCACCTTGCTATTGACGAAATGCAACAAAAGTATAAACACCACCAAAACTAGCACAATTTGTCTGCACCACATTTTGCACCACTTTCATTCACCACTAGCACCACTTTGTGAATTGGATCGGATTAGCCACGACATCGGTGGCCGCGCTCGAGTTGCTTTTGCGACTGCTGCGACTTCGCCTAACATTCGAGGAGATAACGAATGCAACCCCGCTTTTCGGAAAACGAGAATAGTAAAAATTTATCTTATTTGGAAAAGATTCAGTATCTGTATTAAAAAAAATATTTATTGGTAAATGATGATTGTTTACATTCTGGTCACATCAGCATCAAAAATCTTGAACCAAGAACCACAATCAGCTGGGAATCGTCCTAATTAGTTTTTGGTCAAGATCAAACGGGCCTCTGTTTTGCAATTAAATCTTAAAAATTCTAACGAACATCGTAAAATATTATATGTATATTATATTATAGCAAAAACACTGTATGATCGATGGTTTTATTATTAAAAATCATTAACATTTGTAATGAGGGGCTGCGTTTTTGGGACACCATGTTCTTTCTCCATGAAAACTGTTTTCAAAATAACAGTTGGATGTTTTATCTAATAGCTAAATTTTAATTAAAATATACTAATCTAGACTATTTTATTGAATTATGTTTAATTATTCCTGCAGGACTTTATTCAAAATTTGAATTTTAATTATTGAATGTTTGAACTCTTTTTATTTATAGTTGTAAATATATGACCAAATAAGTATCTTAAGATTATAAGTAGATCTAGCATTGCAACGCGTTACTCCAAATTAATTTTTATTATTTTTTTTTCAAATTGCAAAATATTTGTGTATGATATACTGTTTTGGCATATCATAAAGTTGAGGAAACGTATCGAGGATGCTGACAGGATGTATGGAGATATACTACGAACAGATAACCAAGAATGTTTTGTAAAGTGCGTTGTACTGCATCATCGTATTGAAATAATGCGTTCATTATTTTTACATTTTATTTTCAATGTATTGTCTACTAGATTCCTGACATGACAGATTCATGTAAACAAGAAAGATAATTTGCACAAATTAGATAAATAAAATGCTATTTACAAGAAACGGAATCCAATGCACAGCTGGTGCATTTTATCACTTCAACTATTATTTTGCGCAATACTAGAATTTATACATATTTATATAAATGTCTTACATGAAAAATAATTAATAAGATAGCTATTTAAAATTATATTAGAGTATGTTATTATATTATTATTTTATAAGTTTTCATTAAATGATTATTTTATCCAATTAAATAGATATTCCTGCAAGTGGGATGTATTTCTTGACCTACGAGTATTTTCAAAAGCTGTTGACTCCTATAGACCCTAAAACTGGAAAACCAGGCCAAATCAGTCTTTTTAATACCATAATTGCAGGAGGAATGTCCGGAATTGGCTGCTGGAGCGTAGGTATGCCGGCGGATGTTTTGAAAAGTCGACTTCAATCAGGTAATTATAAGAACGCAGGTAAAATATATTAATGCCAGCTATGAATTTGAAATGTTTATAGTTATTAAAGCTCTCTTGAAAACAACTGATTATTAAACTTCAATGGTCTTATAAATAAATATTTATCATTTAGATATCACATTTCTAGAATCAGCATATTGAACAATAGAAGAATAGCATTGTCTAACAATGAACATGTTTTCTTTTTCATTTGCTTAGATATATGTTTATATAATCCGTTTTGCCGAATGTTTTTAATGCATAAGAACTTGTTTAAACAATTTCAGCTCCTGAAGGAACTTATCCTCATGGAATAAGGTCTGTTTTTGCTGAACTTATGCAGAAGGAAGGTCCATTGGCTTTGTACAAAGGGGTAGTTCCTGTAATGCTAAGAGCTTTTCCGGCAAATGCAGCTTGTTTTATAGGATTTGAGGCCTGTATGAAATTCTTGAACTGGCTGACACCAATGGTTCAATAAGAAAAATAAGATACAATTTTATATAATATTTTGTATAATTTTATTATTTTGTATATGGTTAATCGTGTTTTTGTAAATTTTATGAGAAATACATGAATTGTCTTATGTTATTTACATGAGTCTTTGATTAATTTCATACTTTTAAAATAATAAAATATAAAAATATTTTCAATATAAATTGAATAGATCAAACAATTTTGCATTTGAATAAACGCGCTCTTTCAGATATTCATCCCAGTTACTTTTTCGCTCTGTTGGTATAACTTGGTTAACACGATAGAGAGAAGCCGACAGCCGTCAAATAATATTAAAATGATATTTTTTCATCTTTTGTGATATATTAATATTTTTTTTTAATTTTTGATTGCAAACTTATGTTAATAAATGAATAATGTTGTAGAATTTATAATAATTGTGCGGTTCTTAAATAGTATGAACAAATTTAATGGTACGTGCCATTTTTTGAAAGTGCAGATTTAAGTTGAGGTTAAATTCTGTAAACTATCGATTTAGGGTTTCAGTTTAAAGTACTTTTTCAATACGATAAAACATCAGAAACTCTCGTTCTATATTTGTGACGTTAGTGAACCATTTCAGGAAGCCGTCAACAACTCTAAATATCCTGGACAATTAATTGGAACTCCACCGCTTATTGGAACACCTATGCTGTCACCTAATCCGTCAATATTGCCTACAAATGCTCCGGTAGTAGCTCAAGCAATGCCTGGAGTGACCCCCATGATTCCTGCTGGATCTGCAATGATTGGGGCTCGACCAGTTGCAAATCAGGCAGCACCCCTGATCCCAATGCCAGCCATGGCGCCACCTATGTTTCCCACCATGGTGCCACAATTTAACATCCCTCCACCTGGTTTTCCTGTAATTAAACCGGTAAGTGTAATATAAGAAATTTGCATATTAATAATGATCTAGCTCTTAAATACTTTCACTAATAAAAATAATTGTACAAATTAAACTTGCTTTTAGTCATGTAGATGACAAATTTTTTTTATATGAATTGTATCATGACATAAATTACCTGCACCGTTATTGACTGGTATTTCAATATATACAATTTCTGTACAGGAAAACCATGTTGCTTTGCCACTGGCAGATTCTGTACCTAAAGTACCACCAGTAGAGCCCGCAGTACCTACTCCTTGGACAGAACATAAAGCTCCTGATGGCAGGTAGGACAATTTAAATTAGTACTATATTAAATGAAGTATCCAATATAAAAATCCCTTAATTTTACTTGCAGGGTATACTATTATAATTCAATTACAAAACAAAGTTCATGGGAGAAACCAGATGAACTAAAAACTCCTGCGGAGGTTTGATAAATTTTAATTCGTAAAACAATTTTAAACTAAATTTGTATTATATTTTTCTCATGATGTTTCAGAAACTTTTGTCATCATGCCCATGGAAAGAGTATCATTCCGATCAAGGCAAGGTTTACTATCATAATGTAAATACAAAAGAATCCAGATGGGTTATTCCTCCAGAATTAGCTGAAATTAAGGCAAGACATTCTAATGAGTGAGTACAGACAGTCAATATCTTTTCTTAATATCGGCTTTGCTTTTGTAGACATTGCTGAATTTGCCTAATATAAGTTCAAAACAGAGCATTGATAGTTCTAGGAGTTTGAATTCCACTTCCCCTACACCTTCTGTGATAGCTCCCGTTACTACATCCAGTGCTGTTACTACACAAGCATCAGGTAAATTTACATTTAATAAAGGATAGTCATCATATTTGCTCAATGGGTGAATGTTAATATCATTCCAGCCGAAGATTCCAAATCTGCTTTGGATCAAGCAATGGCAGCAACATTAGCAGCAATTTCTGTGCCAGAAACACCTCCAACAGTAGCTCAGACTGTTACAGAAGTAGTACCTGTACCTGAAAAACCAACCACTCCTGAACCTAAATCGATTGAAATCCAATTTAAAGATAAAAAAGAAGCAATAGAGGCATTTAAAGAACTTCTCAAAGAAAAAGATGTACCATCGAATGCTAGTTGGGAATTGTGTGTCAAAATGATATGCAAAGATCCTAGATACCCGACATTGAAAAAGTTAAATGAGAAAAAACAAGCATTTAATGCTTATAAAACACAAAAGCAGAAAGATGAGAAGGAGGAGCAAAGGTATGGATCGATTTTATAGATGTATTGTATTGATAATATATTAAATAAAGTTACACAAAAAAATATTTAATAAATTTATCAATAGAATCATAATCATAATTTAGTTCAAAACATATGAATATGACTAACAAGAGTCTTATTTAATTTATCACTACTGATTATAGAATAATATTGGTACATTTCATTTTCCAGATTAAAAGCCAAACGTTCTAAAGAGAACTTAGAAAAATTTCTGATGTCTTCTGAAGACATGACTTCAACTACAAAATATTATAAATGTGAAGAAATGTTTGGCTATATGGATGTGAGTAAACTTTTACTACTCATAAAATTACCTATATTCCGAATTATTATCTGATTTTTTATTTCTAGGTTTGGCGAAATGTAGCAGACCTAGACAGGAGAGATATTTATGAGGATGTTTGTTTTAATTTAGCCAAACGAGAGAAAGAAGAAGCGAGAGCTTTGAAGAAACGAAATATGAAAGTTTTAGCTGAGTTATTAGACAGCATGACATCTATTTGTTACAATACTACCTGGTCAGAAGCACAATTCTTACTCTTAGAAAATGCTACATTTAAAAATGATGTTTGCTTATTAGGTATAAATAATTCTCCCAGATGTTTTCAGCAAATCATAATTTTTTTGTGTTAAATATCATTTTGTATCGTAGGTATGGATAAAGAAGATGCTTTAATTGTTTTTGAAGAACATATTAGGGCATTAGAAAAAGAAGAGGAAGAGGAGAAAGAATTTGAAAAGAAAAGGATAAAACGGCAGCATAGAAAAAATAGGGATCAATTTTTGGTAAGTTTTAAATTATTCAGTACTTCGGGTGAATAGGTTTAAAAGGCAAAGTTTTTCATTTGTATTTTTTTAGTCTTTATTAGATTCATTACATGAAGAAGGTAAACTCACATCAATGTCTTATGGGTAGAACTATATCCTATAATTTCAGCAGACCTTAGATTTTCAGCTATGTTAGGTAAGCATACATAAAACCTTAGTATCTCTTAGTATGTAATGAATTCTAATTATTCCAATCGACTCTAGGTCAATCTGGTTCAACACCGTTGGACCTGTTTAAATTTTATGTAGAAGATCTGAAAGCTAGGTTTCATGATGAAAAGAAGGTCATAAAGGAAATTCTGAAAGAAAAAGAATTTGCAGTCAGTCCAAGCACAACATTTGAAGATTTTGCAACGGTTGTTTGTGAAGATAAAAGATCTGCAACTTTAGATGCTGGAAATGTTAAATTAACATTTAACTCATTACTAGAAAAGGTACTAACAACTTTCTATCCTATATATCCTATTATTTATTTTATATATTATCAATATTTATTTTATTGATTTGAGTAATATTTTATCTGATTATGTACTGAATTTGTGTCATTTACGATTATAGGCAGAAGCAATAGAAAAGGAACGTCTAAAAGATGAAGCAAAGAAACAAAAGAAAATAGAAAATGCCTTAAAATCTTTAATGAAATCTTCAAATTTAGATCCGAGCATGGATTATACACAAGTTGTAGAACAATTACAGGATACACATGAATGGGAGGCAGTTGAAAGTCCGATTGATAGAGAAAGAGTTTGGCAGGTAATTTTAACAGATTTATCAACACTAATAATATTATTCTCTTAAAATGATAAAAAAAAATCAGATACAACAATCAAATCTCATAAGATGTTTTTCAGAAAATACATATTTTTTATTTTTTTAAGTTGATTGATGTCTTTAGTATATTTTTATTTCAATTTAAAATATTTGCATCATGTTTATTTATTAATATATTAATTTATAATTTATAGGAGTATATACATGAAATAGAAGATAGTTGTAGTCATTATCATTCTCGATCCAGGAAATCTAAAAAAAATAAGAAGAATAAAAAAAGAAATAGATCTTCATCAAGATCTGTAAGTTGCACATCAAATATTTTATAATAAACTTATTATTACTTATATTTTATTAATTTTCACTGTCTTTATTATCAGGGAACAGAATTTTCTGAGTATGAGCGGGAACGAGAAAAATCTAAAAAGGGAAGAAGGATGTCTCGGTCCAGAAGTGTACGTATTTTAATGATATTGTCATAATTATTTAAAAACACAGTATTAATGTATTTTATTTTAAATTACAGAGTAGTTCCATAAGGAGCACTGACAGTACGGCGATGCTAAAGAAACGTAAAAACAAACGAAAACACAAGAAACATAGTCCTAGTGTAAGTATAATTTTGTCTGATAGCTCTTGATATCACCAGGCTGCAGTGCCGTGATACTAGTAGGAGCTGTGATCATTTAAGATGATTATGTCATTGTTTCCTTATATGTTTAATATATCATTTTCATAAAATACATGTTGTACAAAAATGACTATCATCATGTTTATTCAATTTTTTGTTATTTTTTCTAAAGTGCAAGTATTAACAGCCTTAAAAAATACCGGAATTGAAATTTTGAATAAGTTTTTACAAGACATCTTCATAAAAATCACACATATATATACATACAAGTAAATATTTAAATAAACAAATAAATATATATATATATATACATATATTTATTTATTTGTTTATAAATTAATACATATATTTAGAATAATTAATATTGATGTTGAAAAATATAAATACATTGTTGAAGGTCATTACATCAAGTTTCAGAATTCAGCATTTTATGACAACTAACAAAATTAATCATATCAATACTAATTGTGAATAATAATTGTTTCTCAGATGTATAACAAGGATTTAAAATCTCTAAGGATTATATAATATCGTTATTATTTTAGGTGTTTTGAACATAAAAATCTATCATCATCAATGGATTAAAAATTTTTTTTTAAGTAAAAATAACGTACAATAATAATATGAAAATGTAAAAGATAAATAGTTTGCATGTTACTGACAGTTATAGTAATTACTTTTCAAATATATATATTTTTTTGGAAACACAGAAAAGTCAATGCATCCAAGGCAAATTCAGATTCATATTTATTTAATTATTAGTTCATTGGATTATTGTACGTTATATTAATTTAAAAAAAAATTTAATCCACTGATAATGACATAGGATTTAATATCGAAACATCTGGAATAATAATGATGATTTAACCTTTTCTTTGATGTGACAATATTGTTTGAGATATATATTCTAAATCATTGTTACAAGCCCGAGAATCTAATTATCATTGCCAATCAATATGAATAATTTATTAGATTTTGCAGGATGTTAATATTATAGTATATATATCTTGATTTGTTTTTTGTGGAATCTTTAACACTTACGCTGCGAGTGACCTATTTGATTACATCATTGAGTGTCTCAACTATTGCTTATTCAATTTGTTATTATGATTTTTAATTTTATAAGAGCGCAATTTTTAATTTTGTAATACATTTTTATCGATAATGATTGGAAAATTTTAAAATATCCTGTGTAAAAAATACTTGGCTGTGTTTGCTCAGAAAACACTCTCGTAGCGAAAGGGTTAAGTATTGTCAGTTTTTTACGCAAATTTTTACTGTTATGTATAATGTATATAACTTTGATAGTTGTTTTGAACATAAAGACAAACTGGTATTTATATCTAAGGAGCGAGAAACAACGTTGATGTCTTTTAAAACTTATTCATTAATTCATTCCTATCACGTGAAGAAACTTGAATATGTAAATATCGTTATTTTAGTAAAAGTAATTAACATCGCCCATTAGTAAATTAATAACATTGTCCAACGATGCATTAACTGGACGCGAAATGTCTTTGGCATTTGGGTTTGCAGTGTTCGCCCATTTCCGAGGAGCGATCGCCGTCGTCTCGCGGCCGTCGTCACGACTCGGCCTCACCGATTGCGTCGCCGATCCATTCCGATGACGAGCTAGCGAAATCGGTTCCTAGCAAAAAACACCGCCATAAGAATAAGGGCGAGGAGAGCAGGAGGCGCAGGTCGAATTCGGGGTCAGTGTATTCGACACCAGGATCTCCCAGGTCGAATGAGGACGGCGAAAACCTTAGCGAGACGGAACTAGAAACGAAGCGGGCGCTGCTGCTTGCCCAGCTCAACGAACAGGATGAGTAGTACGATTAACAGCGCCCCGATTAACATCTCTTTCAAAACAACAAATTCAATTTAAATAAGTTAAAGACAATGGTTAAGTGGATGCCCGTTCAAGACTTCGATAGTTAAAATTTTACATACTGCCACGTCAAACGTGATGCGATTTAAGCCACTTAATGTTTCTCAAGTATCAATTTTAAAAAAACACTAATCGGCCAAACTATTGCTACGTTTGACGTGACCATCACTTCGGATTTCTATCATTTACCTCGGCATCTACAAGAAGTTCATTAATAACATTATTACGAAAACTTAATGAATAGTGATCATTTTTTATACAAAACTTGACAAACATTAAAAATATTAATTTGACACATTTTAGTGTTTTGAATAATAAATTGATTAATAAATGTACATTTTTCTAGTGATTTGGCGTAAGTAGCTTTTTCAATTTGTAAAGAAAAACGTCTACAATTTTTATCGCTAAGTGTAAATTGACAATTGAAAACTGTGCATCTGTGTAGCAACAAAGTAAATGATTAATAATAAATAAATAATATAATTAGAAGATTTTTTTGCATTTACATTGTTCATTTAATTATTAGTTCATTAGTTCGCGAGTAAATATTTTATTTCATTTACAATGTCTTAAAAAGATATTTTTTATTAATTTTTAAACATGCAATGTATATATAAATTTATGCACATGTGAAAATTGCTGATCATTTTTATAAATTTTGATATTAAATTATGTGAGTATTATTTTCAGTAATTGAGTAACACTTTTTTTTACAATGTCGCAATGTAGTTCCATGTTGTTGACAGACACATTTGGCGGATTCCTTGTGTGAGAATGCACATTTTCATTCTGTCCGATTTTATTAGTGCACCGGCATCAGATTTTGGTGAGTTGGATTCTGAATTGTTTTTATATTTAAATGAACTGTTTGAATGATAAATAATTAAGCACATATCTTTGCTTTTGGAGAATAAGATCTAAGACGGAATTGAATTATTTTTGGTATAAAATATTTCTTAATGTTAATTAATTAACGCGTTTGTTATGTACATACATATATCGCTTTTTTCATATGTACCTAAATTGGAACTAACTATTTTATTGTATATTGCCAATTAAAGATATAATAGTAAGTTACATTATTATAAAGAAATTTTGTTTATCCTGCGGTGAAAATGTTAAATTTTAGTTCAATGGATGTAATGTTTTATTGTACATAAGTTACCTCAATGTACCATACAATATACAAAAGTTAAATAAGACATCGATCGTTTTATTATTATAGTCACTAGGTTAAATTTATGATAGTATTTTTCAGTTTTACAAGTTAGCATTTACCAAATGTTTATAATTTAGCAAAAGCTTGCAAATTATTTGAATCTAGTTTATCACTCAAAATTTTTTACTTTTTATTGTAAATTTCCAAAACGCTGGTTTAATTCTGTTGATGAAATAGGCACTTTGAGGCCACAGTAAATCGTGGGTCCCTGGTAGCCACATCTGGGAAAGTCATTAGGATTCTGGTGACTAGAATTAGTCATTAGGAGGTATTTATAAATTACCAAGTAGATATAAATTAAGCACAAAGTTTATTTGCTTATTGACGGAAAAAATAGTTTGCTTTATTAATATTATTTAATTATTATTGATAATTAAATTGGCTGTAATGGCCATTTTGTTATATTCTTGCGATTTTGGTTTTTATGTTTCAGTATCTTTTTGGAATGCAAACAAAACTTGTACTATTTACGGAAACTATACCGCATAACCATACCAAGGTAAAGAAATTATTATTTTATTATTATTCGCAATATTTTTTATACTTATAAAAATATTGTTGAAGTAATATAACCCGGGCAATAAATATATTTTCACAGTTTAGTCAAACCAAAGATACGCTTAATAGATTTGATTTTTTATTACTATTTTTTTTTTAATTTTAAATTGCAAATCATTACAATATTTGTGAAATTTCCATGCTACATAAAAAGAAGTTTTTGACTTCTGGCGGTTTAGGTGCATGTAATTAAATTCTACGTAATAATAAATCCACGAACGAAGTTTTGCTCTACATCGAAATTTTATGTTCTAAAAATAATCTTCGTATGCATTGTTTAAAAATGAAACATTAAAAGCAAACATTCTTATCGTGGGATATAGAAATTAATAATGAAAAAATTCCATAATTTTTTGTAAATTTCATTTTTATTAATAATTATGAAGCCAAGTGTAAGATAGATTATGTAAGATAGATTTTTTATCCTGTAGAAATATTTGATTATCGGGGATCAATTTTCGGAAAGAATAATAATATGCATTTCGAGAATTGTTTAAAATGTTTATTGCAATAAATTTATGTATAGTGCAAAATTTGGAAGTAAAAACTATAAAATTTTGAAGCTCGTGATGAGGATCTATATACCTATTTTTTCCTGTGTCCAATGTCGGGGATGAAATTTTGAAAAGAATTTAATGATCTCCGACAGAGAATGGTTCCAAATTGAATTTGTCTCAAAATAGAGAATAATTTAAAAAAAATAATGGATGCAAAATATAGATATAAAACCTGATAAGTGGACACGCGCTTTGTAAAACGCCTTGAGATAATAATTCTGTATTTAATC
>NW_020537324.1:4495558-4518291 GCF_003426905.1 Ctenocephalides felis
AGTCTTTGATTAATTCATACTTTTAAAATAATAAAATATAAAATATTTTCAATATAAATTGAATAGATCAAACAATTTTGCATTTGAATAAACGCGCTCTTTCAGATATTCATCCCAGTTACTTTTTCGCTCTGTTGGTATAATTGGTTAACACGATAGAGAGAAAGCCGACAGCCGTCAAATAATATTAAAATGATATTTTTTCATCTTTGTGAATATTAATATTTTTTTTAATTTTGATTGCAAACTTATGTTAATAAATGAATAATGTTGTAGAATTTATAATAATTGTGCGGTTCTTAAATAGTATGAACAAATTTAATGGTACGTGCCATTTTTTGAAGTGCAGATTTAAGTTGAGGTTAAATTCTGTAAACTATCGTTTAGGGTTTCAGTTAAAGTACTTTTTCAATACGATAAAACATCAGAAACTCTCGTTCTATATTTGTGACGTTAGTGAACCATTTCAGGAAGCCGTCAACAACTCTAAATATCCTGGACAATTAATTGGAACTCCACCGCTTATTGGAACACCTATGCTGTCACCTAATCCGTCAATATTGCCTACAAATGCTCCGGTAGTAGCTCAAGCAATGCCTGGAGTGACCCCCATGATTCCTGCTGGATCTGCAATGATTGGGGCTCGACCAGTTGCAAATCAGGCAGCACCCTGATCCCAATGCCAGCCATGGCGCCACCTATGTTTCCCACCATGGTGCCACAATTTAACATCCCTCCACCTGGTTTTCCTGTAATTAAACCGGTAAGTGTAATATAAGAAATTTGCATATTAATAATGATCTAGCTCTTAAATACTTTCACTAATAAAAATAATTGTACAAATTAAACTTGCTTTTAGTCATGTAGATGACAAATTTTTTATATGAATTGTATCATGACATAAATTACCTGCACCGTTATTGACTGGTATTTCAATATATACAATTTCTGTACAGGAAAACCATGTTGCTTTGCCACTGGCAGATTCTGTACCTAAAGTACCACCAGTAGAGCCCGCAGTACCTACTCCTTGGACAGAACATAAAGCTCCTGATGGCAGGTAGGACAATTTAAATTAGTACTATATTAAATGAAGTATCCAATATAAAAATCCCTTAATTTTACTTGCAGGGTATACTATTATAATTCAATTACAAAACAAAGTTCATGGGAGAAACCAGATGAACTAAAAACTCCTGCGGAGGTTTGATAAATTTTAATTCGTAAAACAATTTTAAACTAAATTGTATTATATTTTTCTCATGATGTTTCAGAAACTTTTGTCATCATGCCCATGGAAAGAGTATCATTCCGATCAAGGCAAGGTTTACTATCATAATGTAAATACAAAAGAATCCAGATGGGTTATTCCTCCAGAATTAGCTGAAATTAAGGCAAGACATTCTAATGAGTGAGTACAGACAGTCAATATCTTTTCTTAATATCGGCTTTGCTTTTGTAGACATTGCTGAATTTGCCTAATATAAGTTCAAAACAGAGCATTGATAGTTCTAGGAGTTTGAATTCCACTTCCCCTACACCTTCTGTGATAGCTCCCGTTACTACATCCAGTGCTGTTACTACACAAGCATCAGGTAAATTTACATTTAATAAAGGATAGTCATCATATTTGCTCAATGGGTGAATGTTAATATCATTCCAGCCGAAGATTCCAAATCTGCTTTGGATCAAGCAATGGCAGCAACATTAGCAGCAATTTCTGTGCCAGAAAAACCTCCACAGTAGCTCAGACTGTTACAGAAGTAGTACCTGTACCTGAAAAACCAACCACTCCTGAACCTAAATCGATTGAAATCCAATTTAAAGATAAAAAAGAAGCAATAGAGGCATTTAAAGAACTTCTCAAAGAAAAAGATGTACCATCGAATGCTAGTTGGGAATTGTGTGTCAAAATGATATGCAAAGATCCTAGATACCCGACATTTGAAAAGTTAAATGAGAAAAAACAAGCATTTAATGCTTATAAAACACAAAAGCAAAAGATGAGAAGGAGGAGCAAAGGTATGGATCGATTTTATAGATGTATTGTATTGATAATATATTAAATAAAGTTCACAAAAAAATATTTAATAAATTTATCAATAGAAATAATCATAATCATTTAGTTCAAAACATATGAATATGACTTAACAAGAGTCTTATTAATTTATCACTACTGATTATAGAATAATATTGGTACATTTCATTTTCCAGATTAAAAGCCAAACGTTCTAAAGAGAACTTAGAAAAATTTCTGATGTCTTCTGAAGACATGACTTCAACTACAAAATATTATAAATGTGAAGAAATGTTTGGCTATATGGATGTGAGTAAACTTTTACTACTCATAAAATTACCTATATTCCGAATTATTATCTGATTTTTTATTTCTAGGTTTGGCGAAATGTAGCAGACCTAGACAGGAGAGATATTTATGAGGATGTTTGTTTTAATTTAGCCAAACGAGAGAAAGAAGAAGCGAGAGCTTTGAAGAAACGAAATATGAAAGTTTTAGCTGAGTTATTAGACAGCATGACATCTATTTGTTACAATACTACCTGGTCAGAAGCACAATTCTTACTCTTAGAAAATGCTACATTAAAAATGATGTTTGCTTATTAGGTATAAATAATTCTCCCAGATGTTTTCAGCAAATCATAATTTTTTTGTGTTAAATATCATTTTGTATCGTAGGTATGGATAAAGAAGATGCTTTAATGTTTTTGAAGAACATATTAGGGCATTAGAAAAAGAAGAGGAAGAGGAGAAAGAATTTGAAAAGAAAAGGATAAAACGGCAGCATAGAAAAAATAGGGATCAATTTTTGGTAAGTTTTAAATTTTTCAGTACTTCGGGTGAATAGGTTTAAAAGGCAAAGTTTTTCATTTGTATTTTTTTAGTCTTTATTAGATTCATTACATGAAGAAGGTAAACTCACATCAATGTCTTTTGGGTAGAAACTATATCCTATAATTTCAGCAGACCTTAGATTTTCAGCTATGTTAGGTAAGCATACATAAAACCTTAGTATCTCTTAGTATGTAATGAATTCTAATTATTCCAATCGACTCTAGGTCAATCTGGTTCAACACCGTTGGACCTGTTTAAATTTTATGTAGAAGATCTGAAAGCTAGGTTTCATGATGAAAAGAAGGTCATAAAGGAAATTCTGAAAGAAAAAGAATTTGCAGTCAGTCCAAGCACAACATTTGAAGATTTTGCAACGGTTGTTTGTGAAGATAAAAGATCTGCAACTTTAGATGCTGGAAATGTTAAATTAACATTTAACTCATTACTAGAAAAGGTACTAACAACTTTCTATCCTATATATCCTATTATTTATTTATATATTATCAATATTTATTTTATTGATTTGAGTAATATTTTATCTGATTATGTACTGAATTTGTGTCATTTACGATTATAGGCAGAAGCAATAGAAAGGAACGTCTAAAAGATGAAGCAAAGAAACAAAAGAAAATAGAAAATGCCTTAAAATCTTTAATGAAATCTTCAATTTAGATCCGAGCATGGATTATACACAAGTTGTAGAACAATTACAGGATACACATGAATGGGAGGCAGTTGAAAGTCCGATTGATAGAGAAAGAGTTTGGCAGGTAATTTTAACAGATTTATCAACACTAATAATATTATTCTCTTAAAATGATAAAAAAAAAATCAGATACAACAATCAAATCTCATAAGATGTTTTTCAGAAAATACATATTTTTTATTTTTTAAGTTGATTGATGTCTTTAGTATATTATTTCAATTTAAAATATTTGCATCATGTTTATTTATTAATATATTAATTTATAATTTATAGGAGTATATACATGAAATAGAAGATAGTTGTAGTCATTATCATTCTCGATCCAGGAAATCTAAAAAAAATAAGAAGAATAAAAAAAGAAATAGATCTTCATCAAGATCTGTAAGTTGCACATCAAATATTTATAATAAACTTATTATTACTTATATTTTATTAATTTCACTGTCTTTATTATCAGGGAACAGAATTTCTGAGTATGAGCGGGAACGAGAAAAATCTAAAAAGGGAAGAAGGATGTCTCGGTCCAGAAGTGTACGTATTTTAATGATATTGTCATAATTATTTAAAAACACAGTATTAATGTATTTAATTTTAAATTACAGAGTAGTTCTATAAGGAGCACTGACAGTACGGCGATGCTAAAGAAACGTAAAAACAAACGAAAACACAAGAAACATAGTCCTAGTGTAAGTATAATTTTGTCTGATAGCTCTTGATATCACCAGGCTGCAGTGCCGTGATACTAGTAGGAGCTGTGATCATTTAGATGATTATGTCATTGTTTCCTTATATGTTTAATATATCATTTTCATAAAATACATGTTGTACAAAAATGACTATCATCATGTTTATTCAATTTTTTGTTATTTTTTCTAAAGTGCAAGTATTAACAGCCTTAAAAAATACCGGAATTGAAATTTTGAATAAGTTTTTACAAGACATCTTCATAAAAATCACACTATATACATATAAGTAAATATTTAAATAAACAAATAAATATATACATACATATATTTATTTATTTGTTTATATATTAATATATATATTTAGAATAATTAATATTGATGCTGAAAAATATAAATACATTGTTGAAGGCATAACATCAAGTATCACAATTCAGCATTTTACAACTAACAAAATTAATCAAATCAATACTAATTGTGAATAATAATTATGTTTCTCAGACGTATAACAAGGATTTAAATCTCTAAAGATTTTATAATATCGTTATTATTTCAGGTGTTTCGAACATAAAATTCTGTCATCATCAATGGATTTAAATGTTTTTTAAAATAAAAATAACGTATAATAATAATATGAAAATGTAAAAGATAAATAGTTTGCATGTTACTGACAGTTATAGTAATTACTTTTCAAATATATATATTTTTTTGGAAACACAGAAAAGTCAATGCATTCAAGGCAAATTCAGATTCATATTTATTTAATTATTAGTTCATTGGATTATTGTACGTTATATTAATTTAAAAAAAAATTTAATCCACTGATAATGACATAGGATTTAATATCGAAACATCTGGAATAATAATGATGATTTAACCTTTTCTTTGATGTGACAATATTGTTTGAGATATATATTCTAAATCATTGTTACAAGCCCGAGAATCTAATTATCATTGCCAATCAATATGAATAATTTATTAGATTTTGCAGGATGTTAATATTATAGTATATATATCTTGATTTGTTTTTTGTGGAATCTTTAACACTTACGCTGCGAGTGACCTATTTGATTACATCATTGAGTGTCTCAACTATTGCTTATTCAATTTGTTATTATGATTTTTAATTTTATAAGAGCGCAATTTTTAATTTTGTAATACATTTTTATCGATAATGATTGGAAAATTTTAAAATATCCTGTGTAAAAAATACTTGGGCTGTGTTTGCTCAGAAAACACTCTCGTAGCGAAAGGGTTAAGTATTGTCAGTTTTTTACGCAAATTTTTACTGTTATGTATAATGTATATAACTTTGATAGTTGTTTTGAACATAAAGACAAACTGGTATTTATATCTAAGGAGCGAGAAACAACGTTGATGTCTTTTAAAACTTATTCATTAATTCATTCCTATCACGTGAAGAAACTTGAATATGTAAATATCGTTATTTTGGTAAAAGTAATTAACATCGCCCATTAGTAAATTAATAACATTGTCCAACGATGCATTAACTGGACGCGAAATGTCTTTGGCATTTGGGTTTGCAGTGTTCGCCCATTTCCGAGGAGCGATCGCCGTCGTCTCGCGGCCGTCGTCACGACTCGGCCTCACCGATTGCGTCGCCGATCCATTCCGATGACGAGCTAGCGAAATCGGTTCCTAGCAAAAAACACCGCCATAAGAATAAGGGCGAGGAGAGCAGGAGGCGCAGGTCGAATTCGGGGTCAGTGTATTCGACACCAGGATCTCCCAGGTCGAATGAGGACGGCGAAACCTTAGCGAGACGGAACTAGAAACGAAGCGGGCGCTGCTGCTTGCCCAGCTCAACGAACAGGATGAGTAGTACGATTAACAGCGCCCCGATTAACATCTCTTTCAAAACAACAATTCAATTTAAATAAGTTAAAGACAATGGTTAAGTGGATGCCCGTTCAAGACTTCGATAGTTAAATTTTACATACTGCCACGTCAAACGTGATGCGATTTAAGCCACTTAATGTTTCTCAAGTATCAATTTTAAAAAAACACTAATCGGCCAAACTATTGCTACGTTTGACGTGACCATCACTTCGGATTTCTATCATTTACCTCGGCATCTACAAGAAGTTCATTAATAACATTATTACGAAAACTTAATGAATAGTGATCATTTTTTATACAAAACTTGACAAACATTAAAAATATTAATTCGACACATTTTAGTGTTTTGAATAATAAATTGATTAATAAATGTACATTTTTCTAGTGATTTGGCGTAAGTAGCTTTTTCAATTTGTAAAGAAAAACGTCTACAATTTTTATCGCTAAGTGTAAATTGACAATTGAAAACTGTGCATCTGTGTAGCAACAAAGTAAATGATTAATAATAAATAAATAATATAATTAGAAGATTTTTTTGCATTTACATTGTTCATTTAATTATTAGTTCATTAGTTCGCGAGTAAATATTTTATTTCATTTACAATGTCTTAAAAAGATATTTTTTATTAATTTTTAAACATGCAATGTATATATAAATTTATGCACATGTGAAAATTGCTGATCATTTTTATAAATTTTGATATTAAATTATGTGAGTATTATTTTCAGTAATTGAGTAACACTTTTTTTTACAATGTCGCAATGTAGTTCCATGTTGTTGACAGACACATTTGGCGGATTCCTTGTGTGAGAATGCACATTTTCATTCTGTCCGATTTTATTAGTGCACCGGCATCAGATTTTGGTGAGTTGGATTCTGAATTGTTTTTATATTTAAATGAACTGTTTGAATGATAAATAATTAAGCACATATCTTTGCTTTTGGAGAATAAGATCTAAGACGGAATTGAATTATTTTTGGTATAAAATATTTCTTAATGTTAATTAATTAACGCGTTTGTTATGTACATACATATATCGCTTTTTTCATATGTACCTAAATTGGAACTAACTATTTTATTGTATATTGCCAATTAAAGATATAATAGTAAGTTACATTATTATAAAGAAATTTTGTTTATCCTGCGGTGAAAATGTTAAATTTTAGTTCAATGGATGTAATGTTTTATTGTACATAAGTTACCTCAATGTACCATACAATATACAAAAGTTAAATAAGACATCGATCGTTTTATTATTATAGTCACTAGGTTAAATTTATGATAGTATTTTTCAGTTTTACAAGTTAGCATTTACCAAATGTTTATAATTTAGCAAAAGCTTGCAAATTATTTGAATCTAGTTTATCACTCAAAATTTTTCACTTTTTATTGTAAATTTCCAAAACGCTGGTTTAATTCTGTTGATGAAATAGGCACTTTGAGGCCACATGTAAATCGTGGGTCCCTGGTAGCCACATCTGGGAAAGTCATTAGGATTCTGGTGATTAGAATTAGTCATTAGGAGGTATTTATAAATTACCAAGTAGATATAAATTAAGCACAAAGTTTATTTGCTTATTGACGGAAAAAATAGTTTGCTTTATTAATATTATTTAATTATTATTGATAATTAAATTGGCTGTAATGGCCATTTTGTTATATTCTTGCGATTTTGGTTTTTATGTTTCAGTATCTTTTTGGAATGCAAACAAAACTTGTACTATTTACGGAAACTATACCGCATAACCATACCAAGGTAAAGAAATTATTATTTTTATTATTATTCGCAATATTTTTTATACTTATAAAAATATTGTTGAAGTAATATAACCCGGGCAATAAATATATTTTCACAGTTTAGTCAAACCAAAGATACGCTTAATAGATTTGATTTTTTATTACTATTTTTTTTTAATTTTAAATTGCAAATCATTACAATATTTGTGAAATTTCCATGCTACATAAAAAGAAGTTTTTGACTTCTGGCGGTTTAGGTGCATGTAATTAAATTCTACGTAATAATAAATCCACGAACGAAGTTTTGCTCTGCATCGAAATTTTATGTTCTAAAAATAATCTTCGTATGCATTGTTTAAAAATGAAACATTAAAAGCAAACATTCTTATCGTGGGATATAGAAATTAATAATGAAAAAATTCCATAATTTTTTGTAAATTTCATTTTTATTAATAATTATGAAGTGTAAGATAGATTATGTAAGATAGATTTTTTATCCTGTAGAAATATTTGATTATCGGGGATCAATTTTCGGAAAGAATAATAATATGCATTTCGAGAATTGTTTAAAATGTTTATTGCAATAAATTTATGTATAGTGCAAAATTTGGAAGTAAAAACTATAAAAATTTTGAAGCTCGTGATGAGGATCTATATACCTATTTTTTCCTGTGTCCAATGTCGGGGATGAAATTTTGAAAAGAATTTAATGATCTCCGACAGAGAATGGTTCCAAATTGAATTTGTCTCAAAATAGAGAATAATTTAAAAAAAATAATGGATGCAAAATATAGATATAAAACCTGATAAGTGGACACGCGCTTTGTAAAACGCCTTGAGATAATAATTCTGTATTTAATCTGTTATCTATATCATATCTTGAAAATCGCTTTTGACGGCCAAAAAAATTTGTACGTTGTTTATCTCGCAGAGTTTCAGAGAATCACATATTATTTTAATTAAATTAATTTAAATAATAAAAATTAATAAATTAATATTTCTTGTACAAATGCAATGAATTATACACAAAAATAATATAATACCATATGTATGATTTATCGGTAATAAATTCACAATTTTTACCATTTGAATTGAAATTTGAATCATCAATATTTTTGCTGTTATTGGGTTAATTAAACTCGGTTACAAAATAAGTTTTTGAAAATTATTTTTTGAATAAAAACTTTGTCATTTCAACTAGAAGGTTCCACCTTCTATAACGACCTCAGACCGCTTGATATCAAGCAGTAGTGAATCGGTTTTTACTTGCAATTGAAGATGAAAATATGTTTCCAAGAAAAAAAAGCTTTTCTCAAACACTGCTGCATTGAATGAAAAAAATATTAACAGAAAAATTCTAATATTTTATTTTCTGCAGATGGGCTGTGTATAATTTAAGTTCTATTATTGCAGATTGATAAGCATGTTTATCTAATAAGTGAATTTATAGATAATACCAAGAATTTTAAAATCGTACAAGAAGCCGTACGTTATCTGAGGCAGCAACAAAATTTTTACCTTTAAGTGCACGGTGTGTTCGCTGATAACAGGCATCTTAAAATTAGTACAAATTCTGCTAGGGATGGCAAAGAATAATATTTAATAATTGAAATTTAGTTGCATTTTTAAAACGTTTATTACAAAAATATTTTTGGTATAAACATTATTTTTGTAACATTTTTATTAGAGATTTTTTTATTAGTTGTATACAGATTGTCTTAATGTATATTATAAAGAGAGATGATGATTTTAGTAAAGTCATTACGATTGACTCATATTTTTAATATTATTCTGATGATTTTAAAACGAGACTTTGTGAGTTTGTTACTATTATCTGATAACAAACTGCAAGTTTTGGAAATTTTGTATCCTGAGAAGCCATTATATGAACCTAAACCGTACGAGAGGAACACATTTTCCACATTTACAGGTACACCAGGACACTACGACTATTACAACCGGCCATACACAGGTAATATTTTTAATATGATAAAATATTATTATAACAATTTAATAATGTCATTGTTCAATAATTCATTGTAATGCTCATTAATCAAATTTGTAATTTATATAGGCCAATCGATGGATGGTTTCCTAAAATGCTGATACTGTAGAGAAGAAGTTTCAACACGAAAGTCTCGTTTAAGAGAAAGCAATCCTTAGATTTGTCATAATGTAGTGAACTACTCATTGGAATAACTTTCTAGAAAACTTCGACGAAACATGAAGTTTTGGCTCATAAATTTGAAAGTTGAACCAAAGATCAAATGGTCAGACCGCATGGAACAAAACATATATTTAAATGGAATTGTGAAAACTCTCCAATAACATAAAAAGTAAATTCTTACTAAAAAGTGCAATTAAATAACGTTCAATTATCTTCAGAGGTAAATGCAGTACTAATTGGTTTCCTACTGAACTGGTGTGGAAACCAGTTCGAGTGGTCGCAATCAGAAACGGAAACGTCCTTATCAACTTTTCCCATTGTGTTCGGTGAAATCGACATCCATCCCTGCATCAAGCAGTGTGCATGCTGCTATTATTCCACTGATAAACTAAAAAGCGCGTTATATCAGTATGAATACATACATACGAAATACCGCGGTTATCAGTACATTACTTTGGAGAAGATACCAGCATTGGACGTTCTATGACGCCTCCAACGTAACGCACTACACATTGCGACGTTCGTTTATGACGAACTGTTGTCAGATAAAAAAAATAAAAAAAGGACAAATGAGAAATAAAAAATAAGTAAAAAAATTGTAAATAAACAATCGTATGTAGAAGTGAAGTATAGCAGAAGTTCGATTTTTAGTTTTAATAATTGAAAAATTAAAGGAAATTATGTTGCGTGTGTTCAAGTGTGCGGATTTCGCACCAAAAAGTTTGACTTCTCGTCTTAAACATGTAAGTTAACTAATTAATTTTTTTAATAATTCAATATATATTATGGCTAATTTAATATTAATATATTTAAACCAATAATTATATTTTATTAATTTATTATTTATTCATTTTTATTCATAAGGCCATTAATTTTATATTGTTCTTTTAAGGGAAAAAATACCCCTAGGTTTTGTTAATGTTGTTAATTAATTTTTATCATTTATGTCCTGAAAGAAGTTTTCATCAAAAATTTTATATATTATGATATTTTTTTATTAAATTTTTTCCTCTATATAAAGAACAATTTTATCAAAATGTACATTTTAGCAATTTTAAAAATTGCGTTTCTTATTAAAATTAGTCTAGCCGAGTCTTCACTTGAGAGTTTGAAATTTAGGAAGATGTTTTTTTATCAATTTTTTTTTTAATATTTACAATTTTAAAATATATTTTTTAATAATGATAAGCATTTCTTTTTTCTAAATCAGACTAGCCGAGTCATTGCCATCAGAAGAGAAGACCAGAGTGTTTGGGAAAGAAGAGCGCCTTTCAGTCCTAATAATGTCAAAAGATTAGTTAAAAATAATGTTAAAGTCATTGTACAACCTTCCAACAGGAGGGCATATCCAATGCAGGTAATAATTAATACCATAAGCTTCAGTTTTTTTTATTAATGTCTTAATTTTAACTTATAAATTTCTATTTCAGTCTTACATCAATGCGGGAGCTGTGGTCCAAGAAGACATCAGCGAAGCCTCCGTGATTTTTGGGGTCAAACAAGTACCCGTAGAACAATTAATTCCCAATAAAACCTACTGCATGTTTTCACATGTTATCAAAGCCCAAGAATCTAATATGCCTTTACTTGATGCAATTATGGAAAAGGTACCTTAGATACTAAAAAACTGAACAACTAAACTAAATAATTAATCCTGTTTTTTTCCTTTAGAATATTCGTCTTATCGATTATGAAAAGTTGATGGACGAAAAGGGCCAAAGAGTAGTAGCATTTGGAAAATATGCTGGTAAATAAATTTGCACGTTATTTTATGAAATAAATTTTATGTTTTATTTGAAATGTTTAATTTTTTTGCAGGTGTTGCCGGTATGATCAATATTTTGCACGGATTAGGTTTACGTCTTTTAGCTTTGGGTCATCATACACCTTTCATGGTAATAATAAAAATAAATCGTTATAATAATTAGGAGTATAAAATTTAATAAAATATTTGATTTTTACTAAAAATACATATATTTTTTATTTTAGCATATTGGATTGGCTCACAATTACAGAAATTCCTCCATGGCCAGACAATCTATAAGGGATGCTGGATATGAAATCGCTTTAGGTGAATATTTATAATAGAAATTATAAGAAATTATTATGAGAAATATTTAATTTTTGATGTTTTTTTAGGTATGATGCCAAAATCTGTAGGTCCATTGACGTTTGTGTTCACTGGCTCAGGAAATGTATCACAGGTGAGATATATTATATATATACTAATATACACTTAATTTATAAAAAAAATATAAAAAAATTATTTGATTCACCATTGCAATATATTTAAATATTAAAATATGTATAAAAATCGGGTAATCGAACATTTATATATATGGAATTTTTAACTGTTGTAATTGTTAATGGATTTGCAAGGTAAGTCAATACACTCAAGTACTAATGATAGCTAGGTGATGAATGTAGGTAAAACTTCAATATTGATTTATTTAATGAGTGAGTATCTTATAATTTATATACTAATTTTTTGGATTTATTTTTTTCCAGGGAAGTCAAGAAATTTTCCAAGAACTACCCCACGAGTACGTTTCCCTGGATTCCTTGCGCAAGGTTGCCGAGCACGGCGCCCAAAACAAGATCTACGCCTGCGAAGTTAGCCGAAGAGACCACCTGGAGAGGCGCGAAGGCGGCGGCTTTGACGCCCAGGAATACGACGAACATCCTGATAGATACGTGAGCACCTTCAGCCAAAAGGTAAGATAATAGAATAGATAAAAAAAAATTAAACTTTATTGGTAGAACAAATCATTTTGAGTATGAAAGTGGCTGAAAAAATGTAAATCAACTACATTATGCATTTTTCATATCATTCCTGTATTTTAAATACAATAAGAGGTAAATATAACCTATTACGATAAAGTTTTATTTTTACCATAATCAGCTAAACGGATTATATAATTTTAATTATTATTTTACATATTGCAATATGTTGATTAATCAATTTCCATTGATAATGTTCATGCCACTTGATTAAATCGTATGAGCGATAAGCACGTATGAACGGTTTCATTTGTTAATTGATACTTCGTTATCTATAGGTAAAACAAATCGAAATTTATTTAAATAATATCTTGATAACGCAAATTATTACGAGCCACGGCCTTCCAACTACCAGGTTTTAAGTTCAAATCTCGCGCTCGTATTACTTGGTATTAAGCAGTAGTGATATCCTTTTTACACTAGACAAAAATATATTTCCAAGTGAAATTGGTCAAAAATAAAGTAATAAAGTCAAAAATTCTAATTATGGATGTTAAAATATACCATAACTAGAAAGGACAGGGTTGTTTTTTAATAGTCCTCTTTAAAATTAAAATAATAAAAAAATCTTTATAATGCTTTTGTTTTAATTTAAAGGTACAAAAAATTTTTTGTTCAACCAAAATTTTATTCTAATCTATTAAACCACTAAAAACTTCATTCGCTGTGAATTACACAATTGCTATTTAATTTCTGATACAAATTTAGAAAATACTTTTGCCATTTTTGTTAATTTACTATTATTATTTATATATCATATTGAATATGAATGTTGTTAAAATAAAATTTAACCTAATCGAACTATATATTTCCATATGATTTTTAATACTTTTAATTAGCATTATTGCGAATTTGAAAAATATAAACTATTGTCATTTGTTGCTATTTCATTATTATTATCTGGAATTAACTCTGCAATGTAAATAACTATTAATTATATTAATTTAGCCCACATTTGGCAAAAAATTTCCACGGAAACTCTGCGATAATGATAAGATAATTTTTTTTCGACACACATGGAAAACGTAGATAAAATCTTGTATTGTGTAAATCGAAAATGACTGACAAGTGTATGAAGATTCAAGGTTTTTTATTAGTTGAATTAAAAAATTAAATAAATAAAATTGACTAAATTAAATAAATAAAAATTGAATAGAAAAAAAATTAATAAATAAAATTGATTCATTATAAATAATAGATACAATTTTAATTGGCGTAAAGCTGTTTAATTATATTAATAAATAAACATTATTATTCATATACATAATATATAATATTGATAGTTTTTTCATATTGTTGTATCTCTATTTTTTCAAATTTATTATATTTCTGATTTACCATTACACGGTTTTTATTCTTTTTTTACCTAGATTGCCCCATACGCTTCAGTCATCGTCAATGGAATCTACTGGGCGGTAGACAGTCCAAAACTGATGACAATTCCTGATGCCAAGAATTTATTGAGACCTGCAAACACCCCCTGGTTGCCAATAAGCAAAGGTTCACCATCACTGCCTCATAGGTCAGTATCGCAGAACTCTGATAAGAATTTTTATGGTAAAGTTGCAATATCTCGGTCATGGTAACTTTCCACAGGATAATGCACTTTCTCTAAATGAAACAATAGATCGATGGTAATAGAAATATTGTTTTTTGCAGTTAATGAGATGTTCTATTCGTAGAACATTTATCTACCATAAAGCTATTTAGATATTTTATTATAATTTTTTACTATTTATAATATTATTTCCAAACTAGCAATAACAAGTTTACATTAATGATTTCACATTGGATTATCTGTTTTGAATAATGCACTTGCATAATCTCTTGATTGTGGGGTTACGGTCATGTGCTAAACTGGTATAATGCAGTATGCACTTTGCCAATATTTGATAATGATTTATTTATAAACAAATTGTTTATATTTGGAGAATTGTATTTGTTGAGAAATATCTGCTGCGCCACCAGCGATTTGAGAATATTTTGATGTCGTAATTATTTAATTTTATTATAGAAATATTTATGATTGTGTTTATTGTCTATCTTCCTCCAGGATGCTGGCAATCTGTGATATTTCTGCAGATCCTGGCGGTTCAATAGAGTTCATGAACGAATGCACCACAATCGACACACCATTCTGTTTATATGATGCTGATAGAAACAAGGACACCAAGAGGTTTGTATATACTAAATATTAATACTTAATAAGATTCATTTTAGGACTTTCATTTTAAATTTAAAACCAGCGTAAGGACGATTTCTCCTTTATAATTCATCTTACTATGTGATGTATCATAATGTTGAGTACCGAATCCTGATTTGCTCCTGTGCCATTTCTATCATTTTTATCAATTGATAATTCATTCAATTCACAGCTTCAAAGGCCCGGGTGTGTTAGTCTGTTCAATTGATAACATGCCAACTCAGTTGCCATTAGAGAGCACAGATTTCTTTGGTGAATTATTGCATCCATATGCTTATGATATTTTCAAAAGTGACGCCGAAAAACCATTAGAAGAACACGACTTCTGCTCAGCTGTACATGGTGTAAGTTAAATAAATATAAAATATGTATTTAAATATTATTTATATTCGGTGTACTTTACAGGCTGTGATTGCAAGTAACGGAAAATTGACCCCGAACTTCGAATACATTTCTGATTTGAGAGCTGCCAAGTAAGTTAAACGTTGTGTGTTTCTGTATTTAAATATACATTGTCTGTTTGAGGTCAAATACTATAAATATATTTTATCTGTTATCAAACAATGCTTATAACGTTTAAACATATATACACAATACGTAATTGATAAAAATTACATATCCATCTTTGCTTATGTAATATTGCTATTTCTGAAAAATTCTGTAAAAAATGTAAAATATGAATTAGAATTTTTTTCCAATAATATTTTGGTTTACATGTTTATTTGTTATTAGTTGATACATTATTAATTCATTTTGTGTATCATTTAACAATTATATTTAATTAATTTGAAAACACTATTTTTTCTATATTTGTCTTTTTATATTTTATTCTTTACCGCTGTGTTTTCTTGATTTAACAAAAGTGCCGTCTATTGTGACTAACCCTACTAAAAAATTCATATAGTTTCTCTTTCGAATCACAGTAGTCGTTCCAGGCACAAGTCAGACATGGGCAGTGTCGGATCTGGTTCTAAAAAACAAGTTTTGGTACTTGGAGCGGGATTTGTCTCTGCACCACTCGTGGAATACTTACATAGGGAAGAAGATGTCGAAATCACAGTTTGTAAGTAAAAGATAAAATATATAGTTTTACTAATTTAGGATCTTTGTTATGACCATTATATTTTTAATTTAAAGGTTCACAAATGAAAGAAGAAGCTGATGCATTGGCAAATCGGTACACTGGTGTAAAATCCAACTACTTACAAGTAAGATTTTAAAAATCCAAAATCTGATATCTAGCATTTGTAAATATAAAAATAGTTTTTTAAGGATACATGCTATATTTAACAGATTGATTTATTAGATGATTGATTGTGTATTTGATTTTTTAGGTAGCAAAGGACATAAGTCCTGCAGGTTTAGCAGAACTCTGCTCAAAAAGTGATGTTGTAGTTTCCTTATTGCCTTATTCCTTGCATGGTCATGTAGCAAAGACTTGTGTTGATTCCGGAGTACATTTAGTTACTGCAAGCTATGTCACAGATGAAGTACGAGAACTGCACGAAAAGTAAGTTTTATTAATTTGAAACCTGACAAAATCAATATTATATTAATTGAATTTTTATTCATAGAGCACAAGATCGTGGTGTAACATTAATGAATGAAGTCGGTTTGGATCCTGGTATTGATCATCTTCTTGCATTAGAATGCATCCATGAAGCCCAAAGACAAGGAGGAATTGTTGAATCCTTTGTATCGTACTGTGGAGGACTTCCAGCACCTGAATTCAGCGACAATCCTCTAAGATATAAATTCTCATGGTCTCCTCGTGGAGCTTTGTTGAATACTTTGTCCGCAGCTAAATATTTGAGTAAAGGACAGGTAAGCGAAATATAATTTGTGAATAATATATGCATATGTTAAAGCTCAAGTTATAAAAAAATTGTATTTAGGTTGTAGAAATCAATGGTGGTGGCGACTTGATGGCTTGTCCCAGATCTTTAGATTTTCTACCAGGATTTTCCTTAGAAGGTTTTCCTAATCGTGATAGCACACAGTATTCTGAATTATATGGTTTAGGTTCACAAGTTCAGACTTTACTACGTGGAACAATCCGATATAAAGGTAAAAATATATTTAACAATAGTTTCATCAAATTATACTTGTTTCATTAATCTGTTGTTGGTATTTGTAGGATTTTCCGAGTGCATCCAGACTATTCAACTGTTAGGTTTAATTGACACTCATCCTCATCCAATGTTGCATCCAAGCGGACCTGATCTAACATGGGTAAATATATTTTATATTCTATTTTGATTTATATTATTTAATTTTATATTATTCTTTTATCATAGCGTCAATTCGTTTGCCATCTCCTCGGAATGAACGATTCAAACATATTCTATGAAAATTTGAAATCCAAAGTAGTAGAACGAGTAGGTAATGCTGATGGAATTGAAAGGTTGGGTCTGATGGATGATGTTCCATTGAAAAAACTGAATACACCTTTAGATACACTCAGCCACTACTTAGCACACAAACTTGCTTTAGGTAAGAGAATGAAATTTTATTTACTTGTGTTTATTTATTATTTATTTATTGATTTTGTTTTTGTAGATACTTCTGAACGTGACTTGGTTGTACTCAGGCACGATGTAGGAATTCGTTATCCCAGCGGTAAAAGAGAAGAACGTGGCATCAACTTCGTCGTATACGGCGAATCTCAAGCATCAGGAGGCCACTCTGCAATGGCTAAAACAGTCGGTTTCCCAGCAGCAATTGCCACCAGGATGATTTTGGATGGAGAAATCCAAAAACGTGGAGTTGTTTTGCCATTCAGTGAAGATATCTATAGGCCAATTCTTAGCAGATTGAGAGCTGAGGGACTTCATGCCACAGAAACCGTTAAAGTTTTGTAAGATGGAGGAGAAACACTTTGTTTTATTATCGTGAATTCATTAATCGATTTTGAAAATATGACTGGCTCTTTTAGCATTTATACATATTTTTAAGCTCGCTTTGATATATCAAGACATAAGTATTTACTTAAAAACAATTTTTACCTATCTTAAGGTGGGTGTGTAAATAATAATTTGATTTTAGTGTTTTAACTAATTTAATGGAAATAAAATAATTCAAATAATTTTATTCTTGTAATTATAAATTCTGTACAAAATTATCATATTTGTAGAGATAAGATTTTCAAATATAAAGTCAATTAAAATATTAAATTACCTAATAAGTATTATTATAAAAATATCAATAATGATGTATTTTTAATATTTAAATAAATTGCATATATAAAATCGTGTTGTGTTATTTATTAAAGAAATATATAAAAATTAATATGTTAATTAATTAGGATTAAAGTTATTGCATACAATTAAGATAAAAGTGCAAAAACCTTTAGGTTTCATGCGAATGAAGTGGCAGAAACAGCTAGTTAATAAGTTGAATAATAACATTAAGTTACTAATAATAACAGAAATTTAATAACTTTTTGATACTTAAATATATATTTATTGATTAAAATTATTAGATATATTTTATACATACTCTATAGACAAATAATTTAGTATGAGAGATCACATCTTAATTACAACAAAGTAGAATTTTACCTCTTTATATTCATTAACCAAACATATAATATGCAAGTCCTTGTTATTTGAATTCAAAATAATGTCTGCTCAGTTGTTAAAAGTTTTGAAAAAAAATTAAAGGTGGGAATTAAAATCAAATACACCAACCAGAGTGCGATTGAATCGATATCGATATTTTGATACGACTTCAAACTAGTTGTTTGCAGGTTCCCTATCTTCAAAATGCAGCAATGTGTGTTTATGGATAAAGCTGAAATTATAACAATTTTCGCAATTTCTCGTTCATTTGCTTTTGTCTCCTGGGCAGACAACAACACAGGCGAGTCGACCCGGCGCCAACGTACCGGGGCCTGTTGTCTGTGGGAGAAACGAGGAACGGTTTTATAAAAGTTATTTTATGTTAGTGGAATTAACGCTTGAGCTTGGGTTCTTCATAACAGAGTGATAAGTGAGTATAGCATTTTTGTGTAGATTTTGTAGGTTTTTTTTGTTGATTTTAATACAGTGAACCTTCGGATTTATTGATTATTTTATATTTCACAACATGTTTGTATAAATATGCCAGGTTATATAATAGCTGTGTACATCATTTGAGAACAATTCAGAATTTGTCATGAGACTTTAGAGTTTAATAACCGAGGGTTGACTGTAGTTATTATATAACATTAGATGCCTTAATAATTGTAATTAGCAGTAACAGCAATATATTTCACCAATATATTCGCCAAAATTACTGAACTGATTTAGAAAGTTCAGAAAGATTTAGGGTGCTGCGAATAATGCGTTAGTTTTTGGTAAAGATCGGTCTACTCTAGCCGTTTTGTAGAAATTGTCAAAAATTTGACTATTATAATAAAACTTTGCATTCGTTTATGGTCTTATTGATTGTCCTAAAATTTGAAGTGGTTTATTAACAAAAATTCATTAAATCGTGAAACAATGGATATGAGAACAATCACTGCGTAGATGCATCTAAGAATGTGCTTGCAGTTGAAGAGCTCCATGTTTACAAAGTATGATTATAAAAGTAATTTTTTTCTAAAGCAAATATTATACAGAATCTATAATTTAAAGATATTTGTAGGTTTCTATTAACATTGACAGACAAATACTTCGTTTTATCCGTGGTGGCCTCTTTGCCTACCCCAAGTAAGCCATCTGACAACCACGTGCTTCGCGATGCATCGGCTCTCAGGGCGCATGTTCGTGTCGCTTCGCATTTCGCTTCGGATCAAAATAACAAGCAGTTCAACATGGCGGCTTGTCTAGACATGATGTATCCCAATTGTTAGTGAATATTATTTCTATTAAATTACTGACGATGTATAGAAAAAGTTATTTAATACATGTGGTTATTGTTACTGCAGTGTTTTTAATATATGTATGTGAATTTAGTAATTGTCAATTGCTGATAAATGTCAAAAACCAAGTAAGTGGTAATATATTGTTGCTTTGATAAACTTACTTTATGTGTTTAATTTATGGAATGAAAGATGTAATTTGATTATAAGTTGAAATACCAATCCAATATTACAGTATGCATCGTTATTTTGTCCTGTTATAATTTATTTTTAAACATAACCTCAAATATTGACATTGTGTATGCATTTCATTGTATGCATCGGAATCTTATGAGAATCCCATTAGCAACAACGGAATCTTATCAAAATCCAATTGCAATATAATACTTTTTATCGGGCTTTTCATATAATCAAATTTGTATTTTATTCTATTAATTTTTTGAAATTTATTAAATTATAATTTATTATACTTGATTGCAATCCAATTAATATTATTCTACGTCAAAATATTTTGCTTCGATTTACAGCGTAAAACTTTCAAAATAATATGAATGACTTGGCAACATTTTTTTTTATTTTCATGACTTTGTGGTTGAAATAATTTTATATAAAATTTACAATTTATACTGTTATAAGTTTATATGAAATTTACATTTCGAACTCAGGTATTTTTGTCTGAGGTAAATAATTGTTGTACAGGAATTATTTGTGGCATTGTGGTTCAAATTCATAGAAAATATACTAGAATTTTGAATATTATTTAAATTGTATGATCGCACATGTTTTGCAATATTTACTGATATAAATCTGTAATTAAAATTTTTATCAGTGCACTTAGCAATTCTGGTTCTATAATTACTGATTGGGCAAATGAATTTTATTTGAAACCTTTTGTTCCTCACAAAAATTATAGTTTTATAGTAATTTTTGCATCTGTGC
Organism: Ctenocephalides felis; assembly: GCF_003426905.1. Classification (NCBI taxonomy): domain Eukaryota; kingdom Metazoa; phylum Arthropoda; class Insecta; order Siphonaptera; family Pulicidae; genus Ctenocephalides; species Ctenocephalides felis. The sequence continues at coordinate 4,516,330 of NW_020537324.1, forward strand.
TGAAATGCATAAGAATAGGGAGTAATTAACTTTAAAAGTACAAAATCTTCCTACTATTGCCAGAGATTTTGAAATAGACATTTTTCAATTAATACATTTTTTTTCAATCTTGTGCACGTGGTTATGCTGTAGTTTTCTAGTGAGTTTAGATGATCTTCGAGGAGGCTTTTGTATTTGTCTGATTCTGTTTGTATTCCATGGTTCATTGTTTTTATGTCGGCGTCGGTATGTGGTAACTAATTCAGTATTTACTTTGGGGCATTCAACATTTCTTTATAATTAATTTTGGCATCTTTGAATATTTATCAAGTTTTATTTGGAAGCTGATTCCCATAGTCTTATACCTTCAAATTGGCTTAAATAGCTTTGTACAAGTAAATTTTGTTCTGCATATTAGGCTTTGTATCTTAAAGTGATTGTAGTATTTGAGGTAGCCTTCAGAATGTTTTTGGGCGTCAGGATTTTTAGCAAACACTTGAATTATTATGAAATCAAACTTCAAGGATTGGGTTATTGTAAAACTCTTAATTTTATAGGTACTTTCTGAAAAAAAATTATCATGCGAAATATCCACTTGATAGTTTTTGGCAGCCCTGAATGTCTGGTCTGTGTTTGTATTTACTAGTGTTTGAATAGAATTACAGCCCGAGGCGCAAAATTTGAAGAGGAGAGTATTTTTTTGCATTTTTGTTTACTAAAATGCACATTGCAGAGTTTAGTCAAAGGGCTTAGGACACTTGCATATTCCTGGTTCTAAAACTTGATAAAATAATTTGTAGTGCACAAAGGACTACAAATAACTAGTCTTGTGCTTTCTCGACGTTTTCAGTCATTCTGAATAATGAATAATTAATAATTTGAACAATATAAGTCGTTTAAAGACTTAAATTTTTTGATCTATTTTTTTATATACTAAAAATAAATTTTATGTAAAATTTTATATTTTATTATGCGATTTAATATTTGCTGTTGCAATTTTATGTTTTTTCACATACAATATTATCTTTTCTGTACCCTAAGCTATTACATTAGCTATCGAATTATTAGGATTTTTATTTGGTAACATATTATTGATCTTTTATAGAAATTTTGAAAACCCTTCGGAATTGTACATGGCCATAAATATATGGTTAGTCGTATATATTAGATTAGGGAAAAAGATGCCTAATATTTTTGCATGAAATTTTATGTTTAAAAAAATGGTACACAAAGGGCGAAGCATTATTAAAAATTTTGATCCATTTTTCTAAATACTAAACTATTTGTTAGTAACTTAGCTATGTACATTTTTATTTTATTACACGATTTTAATTTTTTTATTGCAATTTTATAATAATGATTTTTCATATACAATATTTATATTTCTTGAATTCTATTTTATTCAATTCTTCTAATTAGTAGGTTTTTGCTCATGGGCCATTTTTATTATGAAACATTTTTTTTTATCTATTTGGAAAATTTGTATACCCTTCGGCACTGTGCAGACTCATAAATTATATACGATCATACCTGTTGTAGGGACTTCGTTAAATATTTACGAAAAGGAAAGGCTCTCTCAACATCCCAGAAGTAAACACGTTGTCGTACCTGGTTTGATTAAATTTGCTGTGTCGGTAATGAACCATTTCTTTATCATTGAAATTAACTCATATATTGATCTAAATGAATAATTAGTTCTACCAATCGGGTATCGATACTATGCAGGTTATTTAAATTATATGTAGATGATACTTCAATAGGTGTTATTTGTCTCTGGTGCCCGGTCTGATTTCATTGTGCGGTTTCGCTGCGCCAGAACAGGACAATTCCTATTTGAAGGACAATTTAATACCTACCACAGACATGTTCCGTCATAATAAAGCCATACATAACAATGATTCTATATTCTATGCACCTGTATCTATTTCTGATATTATACTACCGAATATCTAGTTTGAATTTGCGTCATCTCGACGGCTCTCA
>NW_020537324.1:4519291-4551710 GCF_003426905.1 Ctenocephalides felis
AAATTTTTCGATTTTCTCAACTATAACAACTAACTACTAACGATTTGCTATAAAATAATTGGGTATCTTGTCAGTTGGCCCAAAACAATTACTTATTTTTTTTTTCAATCAAACATGGTGATTCAATATACAACCTTATACGCTCCTTCGTTCCTCCACAGTCGTGTCTTAGATATACAAAGTTTCCTCTCAAAATTTTCCTCGCCATAGAGTCGAAAATTATGTTTGCACACTCTATATCCTCAGAATGCCGGAATATTTGATCTATTATATTTTATCTTATTATGTCGTATTCATATCATTATATAATAATGTTAACGCATTCATGAGCAACATAGCTCCTTTCTAAATGATGTATGGTGAGTGGATTATGAAGCACTTTATATGCTATTTATTTAAGGAATATGCAAATTCTGATATTGTTTTAAAGCGTCTTGTCGAGTCGCTAATGACTTGTTTGCGAAGTGGAAAGGACTCATTCTCAGAGACAGAGTTGGAATAATTTGTTGCCAACTATTGGGTTATATATTAACCTAATTTATTTTAATGCTACATTATTCCGCAACCGCAAAATTAGAATCCGTATAACATATTTTTATTTCTTCTCTGTTCCATCCAATTACATAACAGGCAATATAAGCTCTGATAAATTTTCCATGATAAGATGCTTTCGATGCTTATTAAAACTTTCCTCCGAGGGAAAAAATGATCGTCTTCTAAGGCATCTCATATCCCAAATAGAAAGATAAAATAAAAGTGAATGGTCGGCTCGAACCGATTGTCAAGTATAAAATGTCATAAAGAAAGTTTCACGAGTTCTCACTTTCAGATGGCTTTAGATTATTTATTATCTAAGTTTCAGTCGACGAGCAGTTTTATCTTTGCTCCAAGTTTTTTAAAGATTTTTTTTATTGCGGAAAATACGACGGGAGAGGATAAGAAAAATGCGTTTGGCCATGTGAGAAACGTGAGCAATATCTTTGAAAAAGAGAAAACTCTGTGTGCTAATTTTTTTTTGTCGACGTTTAAAGTCTTATTGAATCGTTTGGCACGGTAATAGTATGCCTGTGCCAAAATTTAAGTTTTCATTAAGGTTGTCTCAAAAACTGCTGCACCGATTTAAAAAAATTAAAGGCCATTTGTTGAAGTAAGACTTCTTTAGAATTAGCAGAAAAGTGAAAACATTTTTGTTATCGTTTTTGCCAAAAGTGCTGAACCGATTTTATAATTTTGATAACGGTTTAAAAAATCAACTGCAAATTAGATTTATTTTATAGAAAAATCAGTTCTAATTATTTATTTATTTATTCCTTGTTATAACACTTTAATTCCTTTATTATTCAATTCCTTTATTATTTATATCATACCATTACATTACCATTATCATGTTAATTATTGTTTCACCGGTTTCATTTGAAAATTAGCAACCTTAGAAGCAAAGGTAAGCGAAACCATATGTTATATGCGAAACCAACTTAATTATGTGCAAATTGATATATGTGCTTGATTCTAGATTGTATAAAATTAATGGTTCTTCGTATACATATCAGATTAAATTTCAGCAAAATTTGCAGTATTATATTTGACATATTTAAACAAAAATTACATTCTTGTCATCAAGGCAACAGTCGCTAATTTAGCAGAACTCACATAATCAATATAATCAAAAAGGTAGATTAAATTTGTCAGCATGATGTACTTTTTAATCTCCGATGACTCCTTTGTTATATTAACAAATACAACCCATCCCTTAATCAATTTTCCAAAAAAGCTTCTCACAACAAAGTTTTCTCCTTCGATTTTGCCATCGAGCGGTATTTTTTGATTAATGCTTTAGCTTGAGAGCATTTTTTATCTATCGCAGAGAATGGAATTTTTGTTCAATGGAAGACAAATTCTTTTCTCTGCCGAACGATTCTGAATTTATTAGAAATATTTCTATATAAAAGCAATATATCCCTATACCTGTGTATGTGGATTTTGCGTGGGCGAGGGATGTAGTAATTTGAAATATAATAAAAAAAAAAATAATAAGTAACATATTATATTGTTCATGATTTTGTTAGATTAAGCCTATATCCAGTCCAAAATATTACTTCTGCGTGGGTTAGAGATTGTCTTGGCTATAACTATAATATATTACTCTATTGTGACAGTGGAATATCAAATATTATCATATATGGTCCAACTTAGTTCTGAAACTGAAGTTGTTCAAATGTTAACACCCGTATATTATAAAGTTGAAAAGGATTCTGCTATAAGACGTCGTACCATTTCATATGTAGGTGGTATAAAGTTTATAAACTAGGGAATTCAGGGGAAACCGGGGGAATGGGGTCATAAGTTCACTTTTTTTTACTTATTCGAGACGTGTTTTAGAATAGTATTGTAATAGGAATATTTGGAAAATGTTGTTACAAAAAAAAAAACAAAAATCTACAGGATAATTAGAATGCCTAATATTAACGTTGCATAATTTGTTTAAATTATTTGATTTTTTTTTATTGAATGATTATGGATTTAATCAGTTCGGCTTTTACTGGAAATAGAGAAATTCTTTGGCTAGATCTGAGTTGTGTTCAATTTTATAAAGAAATTCCCATTTTTTGAACAGCATTAGAAATATATATTAGACCATGTGAACTTTATAAGTAGTATCTACCTACAAAACTTAACTAGATATTATTGGCTTAATTTTGAGTAAATGTGTTTTTGAAAAATAACCAAAAGTTATTTTAATCGACAAATTTGATAATATTTTTACCACTGGACTAGCTTTTTCTAACTGTTTCTATCAAATCCTCGAGTAACTTGTAAATTCCTACTTTGTGTAAAATATTATCTTAACCCCAGTCTCCTGTATTGTAGGTAGCAGCGTGTTCTCTCAAATGCGTTTATACATTCACAAACAACGTAAAGCTCTCTATTATAAATTCATGCTGGCGAAATGAAAACATATGTAGATATTCGAATGAATATTTGTATATAATTATGCGTTGGCACATGTGCACATAGAATTATTTCTTTTAAAGGATAAAAGATATAGAACAATCTTCATATGAAAAAGTGCTTGGCACAGTTAGAATTTTTTTTTTATTTTTGTTCTTATAATAAAAAATTTAAATAAATTTTTATGTTTGAAATTTAAAACCCCTTATTTGTTCAGGTATTTAATTTGAATCGCCTTCTTTCTTTTGTGTATTGCATTACCAAATATCGAAATTCATATTATTTCACCTTTTTAGTTTTTCACGTTTGATTTTAAGTTAAATGGAACTTTTATTGCCAAGTTTCCATTATTATTCACTGTTTAAATATTGCCACCACGTACAACGGACAGTATGTTTATTAACTGTTTTGTTGGGATATTTATGGTATAAATTTCAAAACAACCCTTTATCTATCGGCCATAGATTAACGTGCCCAATAAACTGGGAAAGTTTATGTTCACAAAAGCCCAGAGATCTCTACCCGATAATTCTAACATTATGGTCGACATAGTATACAAATAAAGGACCATATCCAGCAGAATGGATATACTGGAAGTGTTCATGTGTTTAATAAAAAGTAGATTGTATTGGAAATGCAACATTACGATGTTAATGCACTGATAAAATGTATATTTTATGTATCGTGGAATTTGTCGTGTATTAAAGTTGCGCAATTTTCTGGTGAACTTATGATCAATACGTGATGGTAAATGATTGATGAAAAACCTAAGTTTGGTTATTAAGGACCAAGAAGAAAGTTAAGTAAAAAAATTTGGCAACTTTTGTGCTAATCATCTCTTATGACACTTTGAATATGTAATAACTTTAGCACACGATTAAGTAAAGAAATCTATTTTTCACTTCCAAGATTTTGATTATGAAATACCCATGTTTTAGAGAAAAATGCGAAATTTTCATAAACTTGTGGACAGTAAAAATTTAGTACCTACAATGTCATCCAATAAAAATTATTAAGGTTGGTTTATGTTAGGGCAAATAAATATAGATATTTTTTTTTTTCAAGGTCTTATTCAGATTATATTGTGGAATAATTATTAATTTATAATTAGGTAAAAACAAGTGTTTTATTCCTAATTTTGTTTTTGAGAAACGCATATTTTAACCTCAGGCCAAGTGGCACAAATCGACCCAATCAATAAGACTTAAAATTTAGCAACATTTAAAATTGTGTTGATAGAATTTATGAATATTGACACCGCCATTATTTCAACTTGGATTTTATAATTTAACCACTTTTCGCAGGCCTATAATATGTTAGGATGTCCATTAAGATCATGAACTCTTTAATCTGTCGTTATACTAACGTTCATCAAAATTGTGGAAATTATTTTTTCCAACCATCTTTACCAAAAACTAATCAGCATGATATCTAACTGATATCTTTTGAAAGGTTTTTAAATTTCCAAAATCCGTTCAGGAATTTCATTTTTCTTCGAAAAATGAATAAGATAAGATCTGTATTGGCAGTAAGAGGGGGGTAGTACAAGTAGTAGTAGCTGAAGCTTCTCAAATATATATTTTTTTCAGTAATTTAATATATTATCAATTAAAAAATATTTTTACTATATCAGACTATTTGAAATGTCTCTAGTATAAAGTGTATTTTATATCTCTCCAGAAGGGATTTCGTCCGTGAAACTACTTAAGTGCGATCAAAAGTTGGCTTGGGCTAAAGCTCCTTTACGGCTGTCGCACAAATTTCCCATCGAATGAAATACACGCGCAATGTTTATGAAAATAGTCCGGGCGGTTATAAAACTTTCCGGAACTAGATAAGTATGAGCTTAAAGCGGTCGTAAATTTATTTATTGTTAAAGTAAAACTTTGCTCTGAAGAATGGGCTCGCCAACTTAACTATGAACAATGCCTCTAGTTTATTCGCTATATACTCTTACTTTCAAAGTAAACAGAAGTTTAAAGAAGTGGCTTTTTTAAAGAGTTGCTGTAAATTATACATTCGCTGAGTGGGTATGCGCTGTGAAAACAATGATAAGGAAAAGAGAGTTAAGCTCGGTAAGCTCTGCGAGGGTTATTATCGTGGAAGTCATTAAAGACGTATTATGGGCTTTTGCACTGCACATTTAAATAAATGTGTATGTTTTTCTAAAGCTTTTTGTTATTCTTTTCGCCGAGTATGATAGACAATAGTTTGCTTTCATAATCTACGTTATTACATTTTTTCACATTTGTAATATTAATTTTTTTATAGTAAGAAAATTGCGATACGCAAACAAAACTGCAAATTGATTCTGCATTTTAAAGAGGAATGAAATATTATTCGATCACCAAAATGATTATTACGAAATATGGTATGTGGTAGGAGGGTGAAAATGTGGGGCTATATGTGCCTTTTATGCACATTATAAAAATCAAATAAAAAATTGGTTGAAAAATAAAAAAAATCTTGAGGGTTGCTAACCCTTACCACTTAGGCGTATAAAAAATAGATGTCTGATTCTCAGTCATCTTTCTTTACAAGTTATAAGAAGGCATGTTCACAACTACTTTTTGTTTTTAACTCTAAATTCTTTTATAGTTATTACCTACTTAATGTCTTTTACCATTACGCGAGTGCCAGTTGTGTGACTCGTAACCATCTTTTATGCAGCACATTATCATATAAATTAATAGCGACTCTGTTGTGTGGATATTTACTAAAATAACTTTGTTTGGCTTAGTTTGTTTTGCGAATGCGAAACATAGATGAAGAGGAAAACAACTGAAACAATAGTAACTTCCATAACAATAGAGAATAGTCTCACACATCTACAAAAGGCATTACTTCCGACGGAAAGTTTTCCGACGCCTTCGGGGGACACTGATTAGCGAACGGCCGAACGTCCTGCGACAAATCCAATGAAAACTTTCGTCGTCGATAAAACACTTCCAAAATAAATTAGTACAGGTCGTTTGCTCTCTAAACGTGCCGCTTAACTCATTAGTACCGGTATATATTTGTATCAGGGAGGATATCAAGGATTCATAGTCCTCATAATTAAGATTCATGAATGGTTCCAAAGGTTCCATTTACAAGACATTTGGTATCATGGATAGCTTCTAAGGATTTTTATTACTCATTCTATATTTCTGTTACCAAATTGGGTTTTGAATTACATCGGCGTCGATTTTGGCAACGATCATAATAGTAGGAGCGTGTAATGATCGCGCAATGAATCATACTCGGCGGTTGTACGAAATTGATCTCTATTTTACCATGTTCGATTTGATGGGCCAATCCAATGAAAAGCCCATTTGTAATATGCGATGATTAATATGTTATGAATCCATGTGCTGCGAGCTTCTATTTAATTAGATGTTTTATCAATTTCGTGATAGATACGAGTGGGCTATAAATTTAACTAATAGAGAAAGCGGACCAACGGGGAAAACAATTGAATGGAATTTGGTAATGCGATCATTTTATTATTATTTATGACTGTAACAAATCCGTATAATTTGCACGAGTTTTTCTCATATTACTAAAACTTTCATCGCTTAGATCTAAGTATATTGCCCTCAATCTTCTACGGAATTTAGTACATACCTAATCTTCATTGAACACTTAAAACTTAACTTAGTTTCGTCTTGAGTTTTAAGAAACTTGAGCCATATTATTATTAGGAAATTCTCAGTAGCAGTTAGTTCTGGTTGCTGAATCTCAAAACTGCAGCATTCCACTTGAATAGTTTGTATTATGCTTCAGATTTAGAACTTGAGGGGTATTATCTTTCTAATATCTTTTATAAGGGATAATTTTAATATCTAACTATAATTTAATAAAGCAGGAAAAATAATTTTATTCTTGCGAAACAATGTATAAACAACTAGTGGTGTATGACATCGTGCTTTAGGGCCAATTGCTGGAACTTGCAGTACTGTAATAAAATATTTAAAGGAAATTGAATGTTTTAAATTATATTATTAAAAATACTATAAGTTTCTATATAGGTATTTTATAGACAAAATAGAAAAGCTTATAAATTGGACAATGATGTTTATATAAGTTTTCATCATAAGTAAATAAACAATCAGCGCTAATCCCCATGAGTGAGAATCGATTGCTTTTTCAATCATTTTGTCGAAAGCGTTGACAAAAAATTGTTTTCACACATACATAGACTCACACACATCCATTTTTTCTGAGGTATGCCAACATGTTCAGAAACCTTTAAAACCTGAAGATATGCAAAAAAAATTATTTTCGATTTTTGGCTATAACTTGTCCGTTACTATAACTTGTCCATTGCTATAACTTACCCTAGGGGAAGTTAATTAATCGATTTGCCTTCTATCATTTACATATTTTTGGGATGTTCTCGGAATTAAAAGTATCCCCTTACTCAAGAATGTTTCCAAACTTCGCCCGACTCGCACTTCCATAACGTGAAAGTTTTAATTTTCCAACTAATTTTTTATTCTAAAGCACTTGTTTTTTATTTAAGTGCAAGCAAGTGGCTAGCATAAGTTTTGCTGTGTTTCGCAAACGTACTGATGTATTTTATTTATTCATGTCACCTTCGTGAGAGCAGCCGGACTGGACGCAACTATAATGGCTTGGCTTGGCTCCTCTGCTGTGCTCCGGGTTGCCTGTGTGCGCTCGTTGTCTATTTCAATGGGTTAAAGTAATTTTCACACAGAAAATGCACTGTGGTGTGTTGTATTTAAAACAAGTTTTGAGCACACGCTTCAAAAGTGTATATTCACATGATGCGGTTGCGTGAAGTTGTTTTTGAGTGAGGGATTTGTTTCGTTATTCGGTCGTACGATTTTAATTGGGTAAGAGACACAATATAGTACTATATCTATACTTGTGATGTACTAATTTTATTTACCATCTAATAATACTTACAAGACATCATTTTCTTAACAAGACAAATCTTTACCTCCAATACCCATCTCTATCTATTATTGTGCTGTTCAAGTAAACATCTAGACACTATAAATCAGTTTGTTGAGCGCGGGTAAATTTAATTAAAATTCAAATATTCTATTACCTTTAGCCCCTTCGTTTACATCGCCGAGCCTTATCTTTTTCATATACACCCTCTCGGGCCCTTTTTCCACGTGTGAGGTGCACGCAGAGTCCCGACAGCGTCGGAACAATATCCCGGTTCATTTCTCGTGTGGGCGATTGTGTTGGTAATCGAATGGCTTGTGGAAAAATAAGAATTGAGATGAAAATGTAATATAATTTATGGTTAATAGATTATAGAAATATATTGAAGCATAATGCGATTTGAAAGAGAAAATGACTAAAGTTAGATAATAACCCTTTATCCTTTGGCTGCGCTGGTGCTTACCGTAGAAATGTCGCGTCATGTGCAAGCTAATAAGCAGCCCCAATATTTGTTACACAAATTATTTTATGTTTTTCCAATCGTGGTCCAATAAAAATGTTTTTAATTTTTCTCTTTTCCTTTCCCTTTGGCCGGTGTCTTGCAGCCCTTGTTCTATCCCTAGCGTGGCCTGGCTAACGCTTGCGTGCTCGATTGTATAACGGTGGAGGCTAAACTGCAATTTAGATCCGCTAATTGCTCATTAGCTATCTTAATCCGTTCTGTCTGGGTACATATGTATCATTAAACCCCTCTCGCCTTACAACTCTTGGCTTTAAAAGGATCGCTCCATCTACCTACTACCCACCCGATATTATTAGTCGTCGAGTTACTTCCAACACGCAGAGCTGTAATTTTATGCAACGTTTAATTACTTCTATTTACATATATGATTGAATGGCGTTTTTTAATTAGTTTCAAATGCGCATTCGAGAAAATAGATTATGCTAGGCGGATCTATGGTTGAATGTGAATCAGGGGAATATATTGGCCGTGTGCAAATTTAGGTCACATGGTAAATTAGTCTCTATTATATTTTAACAAATACCAATACCAAAAATGAGTTGTTTAATTAAGATAAATTAAAAATATTAAGATAAATAAAATCGTTTATCTCCAACCACAACTTGTTAAGGGTCTGAAATTACCAATAACAGTATACCTGTTACTATTGATTCATTTAAAATGAATTAATTATCCGCTCGTCAAATTTCAATTTACATCTGCCAAGAGCAAAGCCTATTCGTAATATATGCCAGTGTTCTGGATTCTAATTCTAATTCTATTCTGTACCATTTCTGAAACACAATATATCTAGATCTACACGTGCCAATTATGCTCTTATGTAACGTCTTACCTGGAATATCAGGTAACATATGAGCTCTGTAGCATTCTGGAGTATTAACCATTAATCTTATATAGGGATCTTGTTCGACAATATGTAGAATTTTGCTAAGGTATTCGGTAGTTATTGAAATATAACGAATTTCTGAGTCGACTAAGACAAATGCCAGGGGGTTTCATAAACTGTACAGCATTTTGGGCGATCTGAAGCATTTCAAAAGATTGTTTTTAGGGTCATTTACCGTAAACTTAGTCTTTTGATTAGTTAGAATTTTGGTAAAATAATAATTTTAATTAGCAGTTAATTATCGTGCCACAAGTAAAAAAAATATTTTGTCTACTGATTCGCATCATCCTTTATTGATATAGATGTACAATTTTATCGCTTTTTCCCATATATAATTTTTATTTTCTGGATATTATTATAATTGGCGATTAATAATAATTATTTCATCACTCTGTTGCAATTTAACGAAATTGTTTATAAATTAATTAAAACAAGTTATTCGTCACCAAAATGTCTAATTGGAATTGGTTGATATCACGAAATGATTGTCGTTCGTGCAACAAAACCTAATTTAAAACAGTATGGTATCTAAATGAATATAAATTCAATTATATTTTGAAAATTGTGTGAATATATATATATATATATATATATATATATAAATTGTATGATGTGCTGGGAATTATTTAGCTCGAGGCAATTGCAATTTTAAACGTGCGAAATAAATGAAATAGAATGAATTATTACAATCTAGATATTTTCGAATAATATTTAATAACTATTTGTATTTTTATATTTCATTTTCACTAGGTTTGTTTGATTTAACATCATAAATGAAAGTAGGTGTGCCATTTAAATTTATTTGCATACGCTATTTTACTGAATTCAAAAATCAAATTCATATATTAAAAATGTATACAGAATTGCTAATGTCAATAATGTTTTCTCACCAGCAATATTTTCTATTTTCTATTTTATTACAACATTTTATTATTAATATAAATTTTTAAAATTCACTAACGATTTTGTAGAATTTGTTGTGAAAATAGTGAATACAGCTAAATAATATTTAAAGTAATTTACATTAGCACTGTAAAACAATTAGTATTCATTCCAAAAACATATGTGAATAATGAGCTGACGCTGTGACATTTACAATTGTCTCATTTCAGTTACACAGCAACATTATTTAATAAAAGCAAACATTCTGTTTTCGGATTTTAGTATGTAACAAATCTACGACATTTATTAATTCGCGCTGTGTAATTAAATGAGCAGTACTAAAATTTACTAACAATACGACAAAATTAATAATACGTACAACAATAAATAATACGAAATAATTATAATTCAGCGAAATAATGCACGGATTGGAATTAAATTCTATCAATCGGAAACGTAACGTATGAAATATTGGACACGAAATTAAAATATACTGCTCGTTGTTTAAATAAATCGGAATAAATAAATAGAAATGAAATATATTTCGTTTGTTCATTTTTAATCAGTTGCACAATTGTAACTGTGATTTAATTTTAAATTAAAGGCGTTTCATCATTAATAAACCGCAATCTGGCTAATCAATATAAATAGGATTCTGAAAAATATTAATGATGGTAATATGTAACAGAGCGATAATAGATGATGTAATTGAAATAAAATAAATAAAGTATAGTTAAATTTTTATTCTTGTTACATAGTTGAACATATTTTATTTATAATAATTTGAATTTAACGTTGGCAACTAAGTAATTACGAATTTTTGTTAGAAAATCAAAGAATTTTTTTTGATGGAACTAAATAACTTTACTTTGTAATATACAGTCCATTTTATCAATGACTTTTTGACATCTTTCAGCAGCAACGAATCTAAAAATTATTATAATAGATAGAGATAGAAAAGCCTACGAATAGGCTACAATTTTTAGATAATTATTTGATGTTCTTGCTACTGCACGTCTGATTCAACATGTTCCCACTTCGAAGTTGATTAAAACGAACATGAATTACCCAAATAGGCCGTTATAACGGGGACATAACAGATATGCAGCACTACTAATATACCAAAATACCCCATTATCATTATGAATCCGTGCCTAATACTATCATAAGAACCCTGTAATGGTTCCACTCGTCGGGCTGGTACTTATTGTTTGCTATTAACTGAAATGACACAGTTTGGGATGTGACATTACCATTCTGTATGGCGAAGCATTCTCTATGTCGTGATAGCGAATCGTACAAGAATGAGCAATTAGTGTGTAATTAGTGCTCGTTTTTATCTCGAAACTAGATTACTGGAGCAGCGAAATCACACCGCAGACACAGGTTGCAATTTGGAAAGCACGCCGGCGGTACAGTGATCACGTAATATCAGTGCATACGACAACTTTATAGTGTTATAATAGGGGATGCAAGCGAAAACCAGTCGTAAGGGGAACGTGTCAAGTAGGGGAAAACGGGGGAGAATTGGACACGTAGTAATAATGCATGCCCGGAACGTTTTGGTTAAAGCAATTATACGGTGTTGATGAATATGCAATTGTAGCGATGTTTAATGCTATGTACTGGAGATGGGCTTATCATATCCGAAGCCGGATTTGACTCCGCTTCATGGTGGAGTTATATCCGCTTAACAACTCTACGACTCCGACAATTTTGAAACTGAAATACTCGACACAAAGTATTCTATAGTGCGTTGTTTTTATCTAAGGTTTCTCAAATCCCATTAATTATTTGAAATGAAAATTTATGATAATATTTGTAATTTTAGCAGTGTTGACCAAAGTATAAACGCAAAACTTGAGAATCAAATTCAATTTATTTATTTCCTTTTGATCAGAAAATAATCATTTTTTTTGTTCATTATATAGTAAACTTGTAATAAAAGCAAAACATAATACTTCTGCTTTCAAAATTTTTCTTCTGCTATTTTCATTTGAGAATTAATATTATATCGCGTAGTTCGATTAGCATATTATTACTTTTACACAATTATATAATTGTGTAAAAGTAATAATATAATACTGAACATTTTTTGCTGCTTAAATACTAATGATATCACTGATAAATTTTGTACTCTAAAGTGTTGTTATTTCAGGCTATGGGAAAACCAGATTAAATAAATGTATTTCGTTTCGTATATTTTTCGGTATGTATATTCCTGATTGCCGTCAATCACGGCCAAAGATTGTCGTAGTTAAAAATATGACCCCTTACTATCAATAAATTATACATTTGAGCTATTCACACTTGAACACAATTTTATTGTTCTGTATCTTTGAAGTAATATTTTTGTATTATTATTTATTAGATTTTGTATTATTATTTTGAGTTTCATACCCAAAAGGTCATAAAACTGTCTGTGAGACGAGAAAGTGACCGCTTCCTTTCCTAAGCAAAAACGACAAAAACAGTAAATATCTGCCACGAGTTAACAGATTTAATACCAGTTTAGGGAAGTCGGATATGACAAATCCTATGAAACAATTCCACTCGGATTCACTCCGAGGGAGGAGTTGTATCGGAGTGATAAATCCGGAGTGAGTTACCCATCTCTACTATGTACTAATAAAAACTCTATATTATGGAGAGTGAACCTCAAATATTCCATAGGGGTCTAAAAACAATCATGATAAAAATTAAAATTATTGTGCATTGTGTACTTAGAAATGGGATGCTGAATATAGGTCATATCAATGCATTCAAAACATATTAAATGTAAATAACTTCGTTGGTAAAACAATCGATAAAATGTGACGTGATCGTGAAAATGCCATAAATGTGCAGTTATAGCTGTGACATTTTTCCAAAGCACTCTATAATATTTATATTACCCCGCATTAAAATATTTCCCTGTTTTAAATCTATTTAATAGCTTTATTTTTATACCGAGCGGGAACTTAAAGCCCGCGGTAATAGTGTTTACGTGACCTACAGCTAGTTCACTTCTCCGGTTGGGTGATTTTCTCCGGTGTCCCAGGCGCCCACCACCGTTGTGCGGCGGCTCGGCTGTCGGTTTGATTTTAAAAGCATTTGTGTGAAATTCATTAATGGATAAGTTTTGTTTGAAAGCGGCTATCACAAGTTCAGTGGCGCAAATTGATTTACGGCGAAAATCACCCGACGATTGATCACTACGCCGCAGTATAAATTATAATCACGCTTTGTCTGCCGGATTTAAACTTTGCCATTTGAATAATTGATATTTTCGAAGTTTATACGAATGGCGGATTTAATTTATAGTTTCCCACCTTAATGCTGTTATTAGTGGTTGGAGAAAGTTGAAAACAGTAGACTATTAGTCGAGATCGTGAAGTATTTGCTTATAGTATAGAAAACTATTCAATAGAATATCGACCCGCCTGATTATTATCCGACTTTACTAAATTAATAGAAAATATTTGACTCAAACTGTGCATTTGCTATTGTCAATTTCCCTGGTCTCGGGTTTTATTTCATACTAGACATCTGGATCTGCAAACCATGAAACTGTCGAGTAATTTTGCGAGACATGTCGAGCTTTATCCGAGGTCTTAATAAGGAAAACTATTTTTATTAAATAAAGTTTAGATATAAAACCCTCGTGATGAGCCAACGCGTGTTACTTGTCAAATCAGGCTAATGAACTGAAGTTTCAGACCACGAAAGCAAAATACGACTTCGGTCACCAGAACTTTTCTGCTTCTTGTCGTGATAAATAAATGATTCGATTAAAATAGTTCGCTCGGTGTTCGTTCCGTTATTACCTACGTTAGTTCGAAACAAGTCTCATTTAACTCGGACATAAATATAAATTATCTATATCTTTTATTTCTTAAATGGCATTTTCCAGTATCCAATAAAGAACAAAAAACAAGAATATCAAGTTTAAGCATTTGTTGAAGTTTCTCTCAAAATACTTTTGTCAATTAGTTGCTAATTAGAAACATAATTGATTTTTAAGTACGATCATTAATATATTTTTCTATTTTTTCCAGGGTGGTGATGTGGTTCAGGAGAGTATTTTTTCAAATATCAGCGATGACGCGGTGACTTTGGAGTTTCAGCGTTCTGACGGAACCCTCGTTACACAGCTGGTTGATTTCAGAAATGTGAGTGATTTTTAATTTAATTTTAGTATTAAACCTGAGAACGTAATCCATATACGTTTGCAACAGTTATTTTTCATTGTAAAATTGAAGTTCTCATTTATTATATTTAAGAATGATCGATATAAATTGCAACTAGGAATTATTTCAACCCATTCTTTAAATGCAAATATTGATAGTATTACGATTTTCATAGCGAGTCATCCTACCTACTTCTATTAAAATCCGAACGAAGTTGATTTAAAATCCGTATATATCTAATTCAAACAAATTCAAATGAAGGCACCTGAATAATTCCGCAGAGAATGTATTTGTAGAACTAGTGTGATTTTACCTACAAATTTTATTCGAAAAATATTTCAAGAATCATAGAAAATAGTAGACTGGCGTTTGTTTAATTTTATTTGGAAATAGACGATTTTTGTGCATCGTACGTTTATTTATTCCGGAGGTACATGTTTGTTTTGCAGTATTTATTTTAGTTCTATAAAAATATGTGATGAAGTAGGTAGATCCGTTTGATATAAGCAAATAAAGTACGAGCTCTGTTTTTATATATTTCGTTTATATTTGAAATGTAGGTATTTATTTTGTGATGTTTGAAATAGAATTACATGATTTGCATTGGAATTAAACATATTTTAAATACAATACGCGGATAAATTTAAAATTAGATTATTGAAATCTAATGAATAATTTATTATACGAAATTTAATTATCATTTGGATCGTAATAATTATTGAATTTTTAAATTTCAATATATCAATTGTAGATTGTTTTTGAATCATTGCAATGGCCTTTAGGCGAGTATTTAGTGACTAGTTTTAACTGCTATCGCTTTGAAGGTTTTACAAGTTTATTCAAAAGGCTAATAAATAGATCTACTTAATTTAGAGCAATAGTAAAGTACAACTCCCAAGTGAAAGCTACTGAAGTAATCATTCCCAAATATTACTGAAATAACACACATTTGCTTTTAGCAAATATGTTTTTACATTTGGCTGATTTATAATTATTTTAGATAAGCAAAATTGTTCATGTGTCTTTTTCACTAAATATAGAAACTGATTTTTTTACGGTTCGAATTTACTGCCAGTTCTTTTTAATTTACATTTTAATACAGATCAAATACTACTGGCTGTATTCCCACCTCGACTTTCTCGATCTCTTCGAATAATCGCCTACCTGCATCTTATTAAAACTTGAGGTGTGAGTACTTGTTTTTTCTCTCAAATGGAATGAAAATAAAAACTGATCGTTCCTCTGATTTCCTTCGCCGTTTCGCAATAACATTTTATGGTTCCCGTCGGCTTTTCGACTTTCCCATCCGACTGCGTAGGATGTTCTTAGTCCGTAGTAGCATCGTCGATTGTTGTGTGTTGATTCGTTCGTTAGCGGCATTCGGGCGTTCGGGCGTTCAGGCGTTCAGGCGTATTGCGTACCCATTGTGTTGCCTAATGGCCGGACGAGTGAGGCAACACGCCTCGATACCTATTCAGGAGACTAGTGTTGGCAAAATCGAAGGGGGGAATGGAATTATAAAAGTTGTTCGATAGCTATATATTGCGATTTAATTATTTATTAAAGACGTCGATACTTCATTGACACTTCAAATTATTTTGCGGTAAATATTTGTTAATAATGCTGAAGCCTGGAATCTTTCAACAGTAATAAATATTTTGTCAATGGCGCATCAATGGTCCTTTAAAATTTCATATTTCTTCTGCCAAGTTTGTTAAATTATCACTCAATATATGTTACTTGAATCTTGAAAGTTTGTTAAATTATCACTCAATATATGTTACTTGAATCTCATAAAAACTTTATGCATAATTAATTAAAAAAATAGCGTATTGTATTCGAATTTGAGATAATGATATAGTAGACAAGGTGCATATTCTCTACATATCATTTTTACAAACTAATTACAGTTTTCTATTACTATTCGATTTGCCACAATTTTGCATCACTTGTACTCGGTTTCGGAACCGAAAACGTGAATTCCTATATAATTCCATCAGTATGCATATCACAGTCGTGGGATAAGTAAGCCAATAGCCAGCGAATTGCGTCATTACAAAGTCCCTATGGGCCGATTTCGGGCACAACGTTTGCGAATAGTATTCCTTTCATTCCCCATGTAGGCGAAAAATACCGGTGTGGGTATAAAAAACACTGATTAATATACAATTTTGTATTTGTATTTTTCATTGAAGCCATGTGATGTGGCATTTACATTTTTCATCAGCGTTGATGTCAGTAATCTATGGATTATTGTATTTACACAACACTCGCGACCCCGTTAAAAATGAAGTTCGTATCGAATAAAAACATTTATATTTATTAACACGATGATAAATATACACTAATTTGTCGCTCACCGGGGTGCTGTGAAATTTTAATTAAAACGCTAACATCGTTCACGCGGTTGTAAATGTGATTTTCTACCACACATATTACATATAAATTTCATGGCACCGCGCTGCGTCGCGCCGCTTCGAAAATATTAATTAGTTTTTCATTAAAACAAAATTAATTACCGCGACGTAGCCCATCTCTCGCTAGGAGAACTCCAGAGAAAATATTAAAACTCTTAATACAGCACAATTCTGGCGAAAATGAGTAGGTTATATCCGTAATTCAATTTGTCGGAGCGAAATGCGAGCGAATTCACCACCATCTGTTACTTGATTCGAGGCTATAGGGACCTAGGTACAGTATCTGTCGCGATTCTTCTGAAAGGGGCGACTGCCTAAGTGGAAAATAAATGGTTATTAAATACGGATGAGGAACATTAATGTTGATTTTTCTGTATATTTGATTTTTGCAAACGAAGTGCTTTGCGCTTTAATGGATTTTGGATTGCGAGAAATATCGCTTTGTATTTTGTTATTAATTATTATAAACATAAGAAATATACTAAATGTTATTTTTGGATTTTTTGCGGTTGATTATTTCCTTGATAATTTGACTTCTTGAATTAATGCTGAATTGAATTGGAAATGTGGAAAATGCACAAACTATTATATTATTTCTGTATGTTCTTATAAACATAATTGAAATGCATCTATAAAAGATTTAGACTATTTCTATCCGATTTACATATTCGTTTCCATATTCAAATTGAAGGTATTGAGATAATAACGTAATTGCATATCGATTAGGTACATTCTTAAGTGAATAACTTCCCCAGAACTCCAAGTAGGTATGGAGGTTAAGTTTGTTTCAACACGCTACAACTATCAGAGCCTTCTGATAAGTTTTGTTCTATTTTCGCTAACCGATATTTTATCGAGGCCAATCAAAACAGCGCATCGGATATATTCTCTATTGCAACCAACTCGGGATTCAATAGCATCGTATCGAAATATTGCCGTAGACGTTCTCTGTACACTTTGAAATCATTTTTAATAAAAATGACTTCGGTATTTTATATTGAGTGTCTATTGAATAAAATTTTATCTTGTGCGAACAATCTTCACACGCTAGAATTCTGTCGCGACATTCGGACTGTACAAGGCGTCTCCACCGTACTAGTTAGTGAAACTTTGTTCAAATTATAGCCGGCTAATGAAAATTCTTAATAACTTGTTTTTTAGCTTAAAGTTCTTAGCCTTTTAACAAAAATACAAAGCTTAAAATATATTGTTATTGCATCTCTTGGTTTATTACTCCGCTTATGGTTTATTTTAAGGGGGTCTTCCTATGTGATGAGTTGAAAAAATTGAATTTTTTTTTATTTCATATTTCAGTAGATTATACCTTTAAAATAACATATTAAAATTTCAAATCGATATCTCAAATAGTTTTTGAGTTACAGTCATTCAAAAAGTATACATATAGTATATAGTACAACGATCATTTTATCTTTAAACGCGTTTTTCTCAAAACTGTGTTTTTCAAACTTGTCTCCATTGTATCTCAGAAACGGCTGGACCGAATTACTTGAAATTTACAGGGCACATTCAATATATTTAAGCGCATGGAATGATCTATTATCAATCAAAAATTTCAAAACTTCGATTTTTTATAGCAAAAAAACTAAAAAAAAAAACGCCTAATTTGCAACTTTTATTTCAAATGTCTATAAAACATCCAATTTTTTTTGTATTCATTTGATTGTAGATCATTCCGTGCTTTTAAGCCTACAAATTAAAACGCCGTTTATTTTTTTTTGGTCAGATAAGCCGATCAGCCGGAATCGTGGAGACAGTGGGAGCTCTTTTTTTTTGAGGGGGGGGTGTTTAGAGCGCTGTAACTCTAGTTGGACTAAATTTTTTTAGCTGAAATTTTATATTTATACTGTACAAATATGTATTAATAAATGATAAAAAACTTGAAGCTCTAACTATTTACTGGTCGTAGAAAAAATATTCTAAAATATCCCTAAAAAACAGGCCGTCACATAGGAAGACCCCCTTAATCTAAAACACAATATCGCATCTTCAATTTTACCCTCTAGAGACTGTAGCGGATTTTGTATCCAAATAATCGAGCAAAGCGAAAACGCTTTAACACGATTAATAAAATCGTTTTTCAACGTCAAAGTATGGACGTTTTATAACCGTTACGATATTAATTTCCCTTCAAAATAATTTTTAATATAAACATACCGCTCTCTTCTCGCTTGTCTGCTCCGTCAGCATGATTTCAGTTTGATGTGTTCAGCTATGCGAGTCGAAACCTAATTTCCTCGGCACATCAAGTTTTTCACGTCTGTTTTTACCGAAATTGATTCAACTTTTCCGCTGTTTCAGTATTAACAACGCGGACGGATAACGAGTGAAATATTGAAAACAAACCCACGGTTTGCGTATAACCTTCGGCGGTTTTTATGGGGTATAAATGTAAAGAAGTGTAAAATTTATTTTTATTACAGGATTAACTTTTTTGTAATAAAATGTTAATTTAATTTCAAAATTTTGTACATTTTAATAATAAAAACAGAATTTTGTAAATTTGACTTGTGACATAGTAAGATCAATGCATAATAACGAAATAATGGTATAATTAGACCAATTAGCATAATAATGAAAATTTCAAATCGTTTTTAAATAATATTTACGAGGTTATCTATTGTGGTGACTTACTTAATATAATATGCAGTATATGGATATGCATAGAGTTTAGTTTTGCACTTTTCCTGTAAATCGGTTCGTGTCATTTTCTACTTACGATGTACTTTATGTTTAAATTGAATATTTAAAATTCCGCTGTCACCTGCAGATCAAAAGCTCGTTGTTAGCAATCCCGATCGTTTCGAACAATTTCACCTTCGATCTGCACAGCATTTTCGCCTTATCCATCGTTCTTGATTCAAAGTCTTCGTCTCATCTAGGGCACACGGTGTGTAAACAAACCGGTGTAAACATAGGACTCCTGCCGCGATTTCACTTGACGCCGTGTTTACTGAACGTGTATTCAAATAAGCGAACCTTCTCGCTCGATGACGCCGCCTCGTGTCTGCCTCTGCTTTTCGCTTGAGTCCTTTTATGTCTGCTGCCGCGCTATATTTGTTTCCATTACCCGGAAGCCTGTACTGTTGTTGAAATTAAATATAGATTTCAAGAATTTGTCTCGTCGGAAAAATCACGATAAGCGCTGAAATATCTGTTTACCAACGATGGGTTACTAGAAAAACCTTAAGGCACATTTTTTATTTATGAAAATAATAATTTTTATGCATAACATAGTTCTAGGTTCTATTTAAATGCTCAAACTTTCCAAACTACATGGGATAAATTTTATTTTTAATTTTTTTCATGAATTTTTACAATCAATATTGTCACCCCCATCCTGCTTGATATTGTGTTCTTCGACATCCTGTATATAATTATACACTCCTGATATTTGTTAACTATAGCACTGAATCTAAAGTATTTATATCGACTTTACCGACTCCGCCAATATTGTTACTGATTCAATAAAATATTATACCGTGCAATTCCGTATCAAACAATGCTTTTCCTTTTCCGTGACTCTTGAGGGAGAGATATGGAACGTTGTTGAAAATAAAATAAACCTATTATTGTTTGTTGCCATAATAAGATGGTATAACATACACATCCTACTTATTCTATTTGCGTTCGCGTGCATGCGTTTCATCGTCTTTCTACATGTGCTTATTATTTGTTCAGGATTTGTTTGCTCTCATGTCTTGTTAACAAAATCTTGGCTATGAGTATGATGTCTTGTATAAAGTATATTACGCCGTGTTGTTCTTCGATAACTTCATCCAATTATTTAGTTTATTTCGTTCATTAAGAGATTCTGATATAACAAGTTTGGATAACGGATATAACAAGTTTGTTATTTATACGAGAACGTGCCATAAAAATTGGGTCATAAGTATAAGGAACTTCGTAATAATAGGAATAGATTTTTGGGTTGTCTTTTGATAAGTCTATTTTTTATACGTAAGATATTTTCCTCAATAATTCAATTATTTAATACATAATTAATATTTTTGCATATATTTATTGCCGATCAAATCTAATTTATAACTGTTTTTCAATCTAGACAGAGTAATTGCTTTAACAAAATTTGAATGACCTATTTAGATAATGTAACAATAAATCGATTCACTATTCCATAATACTTTCTGCATGCTCACTTTCCGCAAACCATGTTTAATTGCTCTATAATTTTGTCGCTTTTTGTTCATTCACATTTCCAATATAGGTTTTACATCACATGGAATTTATAGTCCATTAAACGCGTTGTATCTGACCGTAATTAAACTTTATAACTGGACAAATTACTTAAAGCGCGTTGAACTTTCATTAAAATTTATACGAATTAGTTGCAATATATGTGTTGAGTTTACGAACACTCCACCCGGAGCCCTTGCAACACAACAATGCACTCATGATGTAATAACCGTTAATTTCGTCTGCTAGTTGCGTCCTTTCGGTGCTCCCCAGCGGCTTAGTTCGCGTCGGGGCCCCGTTTGGATACTCCGCCGCCGCCGCCGGTAGGTTTGACCTGTTCATTATTATATGTCGCCGCATAGAGCTTTGCACACGGAACGTGTGTTATTACGGTAAATTTATAATCTTAATATTAGGTTTGACTAAATACAACGATATTGTATACATAGAACTAATATATTTGCCTAGTGGATGATACAAACGTTGCAGTGTTTTTTTTTATAAAATGGTTTTTTATAGGTCACGTTTTATGCTTTGTGTTTGGTAATTGAAATTTCATTCGCTTGCTGTTGTTTGATTGATATGCAATTTTGGAGCATTGAAATTGATTGCAATATATTTTTGGTGTAATACTATTTCTATTTTTATACGCATATTAATATTATTCACTAGAAACGTGATTGAGTTGAAAGTACAATGAATGAAACAAGTTTTGTATTGCATTTAGTGCGATACAACACATTTTATATATTTTTACTTGCTATTGTCGAAATCTCTACTTTTCCATTTCTACTATTCCACTCCCAGATTTTACTTTTCCCTATGAATTTACGACTCAAGTTTTATTTACATGCATTTACTATGATTAATTTTACATTTTACCATTTTAGAGTGCAACATTTTTTTTTCCGCAGTCGCTACAATTTCGGCTTCGCACCAAACGCAATTATTCATCATTTGATTCTGAAACTATTTGCTTAACTGCTAGTATAGAAGTGATTTATATCTAAAAGTGCTATATGCAACTCGTCGTTAATGGTTATAAATATTGGCTCTGCGTTGTGCAAATATACAAATGATGATTTGTAGCCTCCATTGGCATATGGAAAAAGCTCTTCAACAATTCGAATATTTTAAGATTTAATGTTTATATATTGTTGTTAGTAATAACTTATACGATATATTCAGATTTGCATTTATAACGCAAAAAAAATTAAAAACTGTCTAATTCTAAAAATTATACAAAGTGATTTATCTATGAATGTAATTAAAAATATAATTACTCCGGTAAGATTTTTATGTAAGTTTAATTATAATCTACCTAGCGAGGCATACTTCTAAATATTTTATCGAATTACACGACGGTTGCTTTTACTGAATGCATTCATTCTATGTACTTTACCTAGTTTAAAATATTAAAATTAATTTTCTTTGAACGTCGAGAGAACTCGACTATTCAAGATGCGGTGCTTACAAAGATTACTTTTTAAGACAGTGGTTTGTTCTTTGAAAAATTAAATGTTACGGGTCGTGGAATCGTGCAATTATATTTTTATCACAATCCTTTGCCAGTTCAAATAGAAAAGAACAGTAGAATGTTATTTTATTATTTTGATGAAAATTAAAAAATCAGGGGAAAATCGGCATTTTAAAGTAGCTGTATTTACGGAAGCAATTCTATATATTTAGCATGGACATGGTCGATTATAAGTTAGTAATAAGTAAGCATTTTGTTGTTTGTAGTACTTAGATCCAACATGATTTCACTCAACTGATGCCAGTTTACCAATGTGTCTACCTATCAACAGTTTTCACAATCGGTGTAAATAATCTAAAACAAGAGCATTTCGTCTGGAATTTGTCTCTCGGCGTTTATTCAATTCATCCACATCGTGTTTACATGGTGAAACTTTTGACGTTGCATAGGTACTTATCATAAATTCTCTCAAGTCTTCAGAATGTCGTTCTTATCGCTTCCTTCCTATTATTTCCCGCCTGATCCCGTCCCGTTCCCGCCGAAGTGCCGCTCGGAGTGTCACTTAGTGTTGTCAGTGAAGCTCTTTGCATTTCCGATACATTTACTACCGCAGTAAGTTTGCAAGAACTCGATGCTTAAGTTTATACTTAGCTAACTTTTGATACTCTACTTCACCTGAAAGATATTTTCTTGTTTGTTGAGGTACACCACTGTGAAACATATCATTCACATTATAAAACAGTGAAAAGGATTGCTGATATAATATTATAATTCAGAAGGATATGTTGTCGTTTTATAGAAATTATGGCTATAAAATATTTGTGCAACAATTTCCTGTATTTAGATTGTTACTTGATTTTTAGTAGTAATTTGAAAGGCAATAGAATTCATTGCATTACAAAAGCGATTTATTAAAAAGTAACATTTAAAGTAATAGTTTTTTTTATTTAATTAATTTTTAATTTAATCTGTTTTACATATTCATTAAAATTAAGCAGAGATTGCTAACAATAATTATCATATAATATAAACAAAAAGATAGTAGCAACACCCAGCGGCGTGTCTACTAGGTAATTTAAAGTAATAGTTAAATCTCAATTTTTGTTCTCGCATTATTTCGAATAAAATGAACTAAATAGTTAAAATAAAAAAGTAAAAATCTAGTATTTTTTATTGAATGCATTAGTTCATTCATACCATATTATGGCATCGATATTCTATAAAATTGTTGTTTTGATTTTATATATATTTAAAATTCATGATATTCAGGAGCTTCTCAATTATTCTCATCCATCCATAATAATAAATATTTAAATTATTGTTTGTACTTTATTATTTTACAATTCATATTCGTGTTTTAAATTCAAAACGTTTGTGATTATTGTGTAAATAGTTAAATAAAAATGTATCCATTTTATATCAATTCAATATTGTGGAATTTGATAACAATGAAATCAAGTATTTGAAATTTTGATTAAAAATACTTTCCTTCTTTGGATACTTTTCAATATGATTCCGGAGAGCGTGTTAATTTTAATATATTCAGGAAATCTCATTTGTATTAAATTATGCGGATTTCAAAATTGAATAATTGAGCGCTTTTAAGAATCGATTTCGAACTGTATAAAAAATCTGAGAATTTTGTAATATGTTAATCTGGAAGTTGTTATAATAAAATCATGTTTCTCAATATTAATAACTATGATCTAAACCAGTGATTCCCAAAGTGGTCCACATGACACTTAGGGGTCTATGGTAACATTCAAAGGATTTTTTAATATTATTTTGAATTAATTGAATTTCAATTAATGAATGTGTACAAGTAACATGTATTTTACTTTTAATAAACAATAATGAACTTAGTACAGTTAGAGATTTATATTAATTAAATATATCGCTATTAATTAAATAGGACAATCATGGCACGCACAAAAAAGTTTAGGAATTAATTATCTAAACTAACAACATTATGAGTACATAAGTGTGCATGCATGATTATGACTACATTACCTTCTGTTATTAAGTTACTGTATCAATTGTTACTTAATAAAACATATGTAGGATCTATAATCTGTTCTACTACAATACATGGAAAGCTTATTTATTTACTAACTGGCAATCGGCTTTAAAATTGAGATAAGCACAACGTTTTGAAAATACTCTACATTTATAGCATTTGATGGCAGAAGCGTCAAGCTCCAGTTGTAGCTAAAGTACAAAAACTCCCAAAACAATAATCGATTATTATCTGAAGACGTTTATTCCCTACTCGTAGAAATAAAATTTCAATCCGTTGCCCGTTGAACATGCCAGTTCAGACGTTTCTCGAGCATTACACAAACACAAATGGATAGAACGTCGTCCCGGCACGGGAGCTATCAGCGCATCTGATGCTATAATAAAACTCTCCCGGTGCAGAAATTCGGTCGTGGCGGAAATAAATGCTTTCCGCGCGCTCCATAATCGTTCGGATGCGGGGACGCGTGTCGTGAATGTTTAACCGGTTTCGCGGTTAAACATTCGGTTGCAACCGTGCAACTTGTAATTCCCGAATGTTCGCATTCGTAAATTCTATTCACAGGGATTCGCCGGAAGCTACGACGGAATACAATTGCGGCCATCCCCCATTAATGTGTACACTGGATGCACAAGTAACAGCCTGAATGATAAAACACTTTGGAGACGATTTACAAGCATGTTAAATGTTATAACACTAGCATGCATTTTGATTATCTCATCATCAATTTTGAACCAGTTTTGTGGATTCAATAGTGGCTTTTGCAATTCCTGAATTTTCGTATTCAACAATTTTATTTACAGAGATTCGCCCGCGGCTCGAATGCAATACAATAGAAGCGAATGCAATAATGATTCCAGCAAAAGGCTATCTTCTATATATATAAAAATAAGTCGGGTTTTCCTTCCTGACGAAATAACTCCAGAACGCACGAACCGATTTCGACAATTTTGCATTCGTTGGAAAGGTCTCGGGCTCTGCAAGGTTTATAGCTAAGAAAATTAGTTGTGCATGGCATCGTGCCTTAATGCAAGCTGCTGGAACTTCACGCACCGTAATTAAAAATTCGAGTAATGACATTAGTGACAATTATCAGAATTATGCTTGGTTAAGTCAACGAGCAATTCTTGCCACAAAGAATAATGATGTACACGCACTGAATTTCACCATTCAATCAAAAATTGCTGGCGATTTGGTGACATACCAATGATTCTGACTGGTCTTCCGTTTGACTTCAAACGATTGCAATTTCCAGTTCCCCTTGCGTTCGCAATAACAAGTCGCAAGGCCAATCGCTTGGTGTTTGCGGGATAAATTTCAAATAGATTATTTAGAAAATCATTGTTTTTCACATGGGCAGTTATACGTTGCCTGTTCATGAGTTGGAAAACCATCCGCTTTGTTTGTGTTAACGTCAGACCAAAAAACAGAAAATGTGGTTTACCAAAGAGCTTCAATGAAACGGATAATTTGCAGATTCACTTTCTTTTACTTAGAGAAGTTCAACTAAAAAACACTTCATTTTTGTAATCGAAATAAATTCATTACTGTTGTGCAATAAAATCAAATTTTTCCTTTTCAAATATAAAACAAACAAAAAATTTCTTTAACTTTCTCACGAAACCATCTGGTGGCGAAACGGAGTTCGTCGGATTTGCTAGTTATGATATAAAAGTACTCAAGATTTATCACAATACTTTATAAGACTTAATAATTACTTAACCTAATAATACGATAGATAACCTATTACCTATCATACTATACTATATTATTGTATATCATAGGTAGATATCAATTATCAATCTATTATCAATCATACCGTTAGATACCTATACCGTCATTAACTTATTATATACCTACATACCTTTTACTTCTTATAAATACTACTATCTAATTTATATATTCACCTATTTATATAGGTATACCTTACGCCCTGTATTTTTTTTTGTTATCTCTACTTATACCGTGTGATACCTATACCGTCATTAACTTATTATATACCTACATACCTTTTACCTCTTATAAATACTACTGTCTAATTTATCTATTCATCTATATTATATAGGTTTACGTGACGCCCTATGTATTTTTTTTTATTATCTCTACCTATCTATTGTCTATACCGGGATTTGAACCCAAGACCTCCGCGTGGCGGTCGCGCGCCTTAACCACTACCCTATCGGGTATCCCCACCAATAATATAATATGGGACGCACTGTTGTTACCGCGGCTCATTTTCTTATTAATTAGATAATTAATACTAAGGTAGCGCGACGACACGCGAAAAAAGTCGGTTGATTGTAGCGGTACGGTGGCGTAGTGGTTAAGGTAGCCGCGTTTCACGCGGCGCACCCGGGTTCGATTCTCGGTAGCGTTAATGTAGTGTGTAAGGAAATTATAGGTAATAGAATATATAGTAGATATAGGTTAGGTGTATTCGGTATACAATGTAGGGATTTGAGAGTATATGATGAAATATAGCGTATGGTATAGATGTAAGGCGTGTAGTATAGAATGCAACGTATAGGCATACGTAAGGCTATAAAAATACACGAATAGGAACCTATGATACAGGTGTTAGCGTATAAGAAATGCGAATGAATATAAGATTTAGTTATTATTATTATTTTAATATTATTATTTGAAATATTATTTTTTCTATAAGAATTTTTATCTCGGTATTAAATATCTAAGATATCCAAAATATCCGTTGAGGCATCGATTACATCTTACTGCTGCCTTTGCCGTTATCACTTCATAAAAAAATTAATTACTGCACTTTTAAACGATTGTAAATTTTATTAAATGTTTGAGTAACTTGTGCGAGCTGATTTTCCTAAGATGTTCTTAGTCTCGCAACTTACTGAATTCTAAAAATTCTAAATTTAAAAATATAATATAAAAATTATTATATCGCTGTCTGGAAGGGATGGCAATTTATAAATATACAGACTAATACATACAGAGTTTGGAATTTTTCTATAATCCGTAATATTGAGAAAGTTTGCATTAGACCTAAAAAGAGATGCTTATTTACCTAAGCTATGGAAATATATATGGAAAAATTATATGATTTGCACATAGTTTAGCTCACTTAAACTAAACAATGATCATAATATATTTAACGAATTTTTAACAATTTATTTTATTTACAAATTACATTCAAATCACCCAAAGCAAGTGGGTTAAAGTCGTGTAATTTTTTAATTTGCCTCCCCCTTTTGAATTTAAAAATGGATTTTTCTGTGGGGCGTACGCCCCACGTTGGGAATTACTAGTTGCTTATACATTTCTGGAGTACAACAGTTTAAGATCTGTTGACCCATATCCTTAAAATATATTTGCTTAATTTGTAAAATACTGCCTTAGGATCTACTTAGGTTTGACAATTCTATGGTCTCGTAAATCTTAACCTATAATCCGACAGATTTTCAATCCGTTCATTTTTAACTCATTTATCTATGAACACTGAACGGCGTAAGGTATATTTTTAAAATCTTTACCGAATTTTTATAATTAAAACCACTTCTCATAGGCCTATAATATTTTAAACTTTTTAATATATTTTGCCCATGCAAAGTTTCATTAAAATTATAGAAGAGTAGACCTGAGGTTCTCCTTGTTAGTAACAAAAATTCATACATGGCTCGTTTACTACTTTAGAGTATATTTTTACCTAAATATAATTCTAGATTTTTTATATTCTTTTATTATTATTGTTTGTTCTACACAACAATGAGTTCTCTAAAAGTTTGTGTCTTCTAAAACGTAAAGAATTCAATGCTGGTATCGGAGTTAAGTCCTCGGCTTTGTGATATGGCTTTTGTACCAAATTGATTTGGGTTATTAGAGTTTTGTTAAAGCCATTTCGTTTATCTACCAAAGATTTTATATCCTTGTTTTTCGCTGTATTGATTTCAAACATTTATTGGTTTTTAAGTAAAAAAAATCACGACACGGTTTTTGGATAAATTTATGGATAAAGCCACTGGATAATTTTTTTACACAAACTTCCACTTTGGTTTATATGGAATATTCTCAATGCGGCGATAGCTATTACCGATGGGTTCTATAGAAACAATATATTGTCTGTAGCATTATCACATTTTCTTGTGAGAATAAAGACTTCAGGGAGCTCCATGTCTCAAACGTGTTCAAGATGGAGATTCTAAAAATAGGAATAGAGTAATACAACCTACAGATCATTTTCTTCATTGAAAATACGAAAAAAAGAAATAAACGTTTGAGAGAAAATAAAGAAATCAATATTACTCGTGTACGTCAACTGCGAAATTTCTAGTGCACAAATTCGGAGACCTTCATATCGAACCATTTTGGAATGATCGAAATAGTAGTCACAATTTTCTCGGTTTTAATTTGTGACATTCTATATTAAATATTTGACTGTTATCTTAAATTTTGTTTGAATAAAATGTGTATCTCAAAGATCTGTCGTAATTAAAATTTGCATTCATAAAATTTTCTCGAAACAGATGAAATATGCTTGGAATATTTCACTATTAAATTCCTCTTGCATATAGTTCGTCAGATCCTAGTTTTTAATTATATCTGGCACTCTGAGACGAGATGAGTTTGTGTTTTCTGTCATAAATACATTATGGTAACATTTTGCGGCTTTATTCGAACAAGCGGTTTGCTGTTGCGTTACATATAATTTAGGCGACCGCATATGACTCTACGCGGTCGGCTTAGTCAAATAACGAGAATTTTGCCAAATTGAACGTGCCATGTTTGTTTATTCATATTAAATTGAACAAATATTGATTTAAAATGCTACATAAACAAATACAGAATTTTACGAGTTAATGGATAATTGAAAAATGAATTATTTTGGTGCAATTTGCTTTTAGCTGAAATAAATATAAAATTCTCTTGCACACTTTAAAGAATTATTTATATAATATATTGTCTGATCTTTTCAATTTTTAAAATATATGCAAATAATTTTTCATCCGTTTCTCAACTGCGTACGTTTAATGCATCTCTTATAAATCATGTCCGTTGAAAAAATAAATAAATCATAGCATTTCCTCCAACATATCATAAATAAAAGTCATTCGTGACTTATAACATAAAATATTCTATAGTTTGGCTGCTGAATGCTTACATTCTCGTGGGCTCATAGAAAATTGTACGTGTGTATAGAAAGCAACTATTTTATTGCTGGAACGCGAATCGCCTTTTTTGCCAGTGATTTTTGTTTGTTGTTTTTCATTTTTACAGTTTCTTTATATCGCTAGCAATTCAGTTTTGATTCATTGTTAAATGTTTCACATGAATCGAGACATATATAAAGGAATCGGTTTGCTTTCATCGACTTTCTCTGTTTGCGATGAAAATAGTTAGTTTTTGAACATGAAATTAGGACGAATATTGTGTTTTTTGTATAAATCTTTTCCAATAAGTTTTTATTTATTATTCAATATCCATTACCCTCTATAATTAGTTGAGCGCTGTACAAATCACTCGCGGTTACATAAAGTTGTAAACTTATTCTATTTAAGAAAGTTCTTATATAATAAATTGATCAAAGTATTTTCCATTTCTCTGAGTAATATTTATCTCGAAACTTTTCACAAATTCAATGATGAAAGAAATCGAAATATCCGTCAAGATGGAAAACATTTTTTCTCGATAGCTCGGCT
The DNA here is from genome assembly GCF_003426905.1 of Ctenocephalides felis. Lineage (NCBI taxonomy): Eukaryota > Metazoa > Arthropoda > Insecta > Siphonaptera > Pulicidae > Ctenocephalides > Ctenocephalides felis. The sequence continues at coordinate 4,549,389 of NW_020537324.1, forward strand.
TTTGGAATTACTGACGTTGAATCACAAAAGTTTTAAGGGACTTAGAGGTAATTCGTTCGTTTCTTTAACATTGATCGTTGATAAAACAGATTGGGTATTATCCTGGGGCACTTGATTTGTATTCGTTTATTGGAATGATTTACATTTAAAATGGTATTTAGAACCTGTATTTGGTTTCTAATTATTTTTTTTTTTCATTATTTATGAACAAGTTATGATCAGCATTATAGGTAGATATTTCAGTATCAACGGAAATTAGTAGCTTGTCACCAGAGTAAAAACGCAAGAAATAGTAATAATAATTTCCATAGTATTAAATGTCAAGTCGAAGTTTAATTATGAATATATGCAAAGAACTTATGTTAACATTTTGTAGACAATTGCTGGAATGAACAACGGTCTTGCCTTCGTTATGAATACACTACGTGTTTATACCTATTAAATGAAGGTGTTCGCACACGACTATACGTAGACTAATTACCATGGCCGCTGTATTTAATATTTGTATATAGAATTTAATATCGTCCAAGCTGCAAAGCGGCATGTTGCGTTTTGCGCCTGCTAAGCTTTCCGGCCGGAGCTTTGATCTCGTCGCGCTAAGCCTTGATAGCGCGCTCTCGCGAGAGCTTTCGCATGCGGCGAACTTTAACTATAAAGCGATCGCAAACACGCCACTCGACCTGTGAGTTTGAATTCGTTGCGAAGGAATTCACTCCGAAACTGAAGGTCATTTAAAGTCGATTGCTGCGGCTGCATGTCCCGCTGCGATTACTGCAGTCTATTCTAAAAGCCTTTGAAATTGTTGTGAGTTGTGATTAATAGTTCGGACTCAAATGACCAAACTTGTTGAACAAAGTAAATATATCAAAAGGCAGCGGACCTATTTGGTATAAAGCTCTGCGTTTGATACTGCTCTCTAGATGTATTATGGAAAATGGTCAAATGCATGAATGGTTTCACAAAGTGGCCTTTTAATCAGCATGGCGATTCTTGAATACCTATCGCTTTAAATAAACTATCAACAAAAATTATCAGTTTGCTACTTTCCTAGTCTGAAACTCATATTAGAATGCAGTTTATTTGCGAAAGATAGAAAAGAATTCTATTAAGTCTCTAATTTTAAACCGTATAATTTGGAATTAATTTTATAGAATGCAAATTACTATTTATATAATGTATCCTCTAAATCATTCTTCAACGGTTTTTTGATAGTGATATGTAAGATTTCATTGAGAGCAAAATTGATGAGTGGCTGGCTCCGCGCTCAATACTAACATTTAAATAGATGGTATGTTCTCAAAAACGCGATTTTCGATTTTGATGAAACTTGACACACATGTTATTGTACTTTACCAAGATCGTGACCAAAATTTAAAGTTGGAACATGCAATAGTTTTTGAGATATGCGAGGTTGATGTGTGGCTGGCTCCGCTCTCAATACTAGTATTGAAACAGATTGCACGTTTTCAAAAATGCATAGTTCGATTTTGACGAAACTTGACATACATAGTTACTAACACTTTACTAAATATTTAACAGAAATTTAAAATTGGAACACTTAATAGTTCTTGAGTTATGCGAGGTTGATGGGTGGCTGGCTCCGCTCTCAATACTAGTATTGAAACAGATTGTACGTTTGCATAATTCGATTTTGATGAAACTTGACATACATTGTTACTATACTTTACTAAGACTACGACCAAAAAAAATTGGAACAATTAATAGTTTCTGAGATATCTCTATATCCATTCATTGTCGAGTAGCCATTCATAACATTGTAATGCATTTTAAATATTCAAAATTTTAGAATGATGTTCATTTATCAAACGGGCTATTAATTTATAATGTTCAATCGCTTGTCGAATTCCATAATCCATGGTCACTATGCATATTCCACCTTTATTATTAAAATGGGAATTATTATTCAACGGACATTACCGCGAAATCCTTCATTATGAAGTTGCGCTATACCGAATCAGCATAGAAATTTACATATTGTTCGGCCGCACATTTGCATTTTGTTGCATCGGTAAATGCGTCTAATTTCAACATTAGTGTATAACGTATGCGCATATTAATTTTGGATAATTGATTTGATGAAATTCACCGCGAGGGACTCTGACATATTTCATTTAAATATACCTGTTCTGTAGGCAGTCTTGGAGAAAGGATAGCCGAAGAGCTTGGAAACTGAATAAATAAAATATTCATATGTGTTGCTTTTAAGATTTATGTATGCTGCCAACTATGGACTATTATTTGGCAACAGATTTAAAAAATATTGGCATGCTCAACCAGTATAGGTCCTAACGAAATTTCCAT
>NW_020537324.1:4552710-4576017 GCF_003426905.1 Ctenocephalides felis
TCTCAATTTATCAATAACAGTATAATGTTACTATTGATTCATTTAAAATGAATTAATTATCCGCTCGTCAAATTTCAATTTACATCTGCCAAGAGCAAAGCCTATTCGTAATATATGCCAGTGTTCTGAATTCTAATTCTAATTCTATTCTGTACCATTTCTGAAACACAATATATCTAGATCTACACGTGCCAATTATGCTCTTATGTAACATCTTACCTGGAATATCAGGTAACATATGAGCTCTGTAGCATTCTGGGGTATTAACCATTAATCTTATATACGGATCTTGTTCGACAATATGTAGAATTTTGCTAAGGTATTCGGTAGTTATTGAAATATAACGAATTTCTGAGTCGACTGAGACAAATGCCAGGGGGTTTCATAAACTGTACAGCATTTTGGGCGATCTGAAGCATTTCAAAAGATTGTTTTTAGGGTCATTTACCGTAAACTTAGTCTTTTGATTAGTTAGAATTTTGGTAAAATAATAATTTTAATTAGCAGTTAATTATCGTGCCACAAGTAAAAAAAATATTTTGTCTACTGATTCGCATCATCCTTTATTGATATAGATGTACAATTTTATCGCTTTTTCCCATATATAATTTTTATTTTCTGGATATTATTATAATTGGCGATTAATAATAATTATTTCATCACTCTGTTGCAATTTAACGAAATTGTTTATAAATTAATTAAAACAAGTTATTCGTCACCAAAATGTCTAATTGGAATTGGTTGATATCACGAAATGATTGTCGTTCGTGCAACAAAACCTAATTTAAAACAGTATGGTATCTAAATGAATATAAATTCAATTATATTTTGAAAATTGTGTGAATATATATATATATATATATATATATATAAATTGTATGATGTGCTGGGAATTATTTAGCTCGAGGCAATTGCAATTTTAAACGTGCGAAATAAATGAAATAGAATGAATTATTGCAATCTAGATATTTTCGAATAATATTTAATAACTATTTGTATTTTTATATTTCATTTTCACTAGGTTTGTTTGATTTAACATCATAAATGAAAGAAGGTGTGCCATTTAAATTTATTTGCATACGCTATTTTACTGAATTCAAAAATCAAATTTATATATTAAAAATATATACAGAATTGCTAAAGTCAATAATGTTTTCTCACCAGCAATATTCTCTATTTTCTATTTTATTATAACATTTCATTATTAATATAAATTTTTAAAATTCACTAACGATTTTATAGAATTTGTTGTGAAATTAGTGAATACAGCTAAATAATATTTATAGTAATTCACATTAGCACTGTAAAACAATTAGTATTCATTCCAAAAACATATGTGAATAATGAGCTGACGCTGTGACATTTTACAATTGTCTCATTTCAGTTACACAGCAACATTATTTAATAAAAGCAAACATTCTGTTTTCGGATTTTAGTATGTAACAAATCTACGACATTTATTAATTCGCGCTGTGTAATTAAATGAGCAGTACTAAAATTTACTAACAATACGACAAAATTAATAATACGTACAACAATAAATAATACGAAATAATTATATTCAGCGAAATAATGCACGGATTGGAATTAAATTCTATCAATCGGAAACGTAACGTATGAAATATTGGACACGAAATTAAAATATACTGCTCGTTGTTTAAATAAATCGGAATAAATAAATAGAAATGAAATATATTTCGTTTGTTCATTTTTAATCAGTTGCACAATTGTAACTGTGATTTAATTTTAAATTAAAGGCGTTTCATCATTAATAAACCGCAATCTGGCTAATCAATATAAATAGGATTCTGAAAAATATTAATGATGGTAAATATGTAACAGAGTGATAATAGATGATGTAATTGAAATAAAATAAAATAAAGTATAGTTAAATTTTTATTCTTGTTACATAGTTGAACATATTTTATTTATAATAATTTGAATATTAACGTTGGCAACTAAGTAATTACGAATTTTTGTTAGAAAATCAAAGAATTTTTTTTGATGGAACTAAATAACTTTACTTTGTAATATACAGTCCATTTTTATCAATGACTTTTTGACATCTTTCAAGCAGCAACGAATCTAAAAATTATTATAATAGATAGAGATAGAAAAGCCTACGAATAGGCTACAATTTTTAGATAATTATTTGATGTTCTTGCTACTGCACGTCTGATTCAACATGTTCCCACTTCGAAGTTGATTAAAACGAACATGAATTACCCAAATAGGCCGTTATAACGGGACATAACAGATATGCAGCACTACTAATATACCAAAATACCCCATTATCATTATGAATCCGTGCCTAATACTATCATAAGAACCCTGTAATGGTTCCACTCGTCGGGCTGGTACTTATTGTTTGCTATTAACTGAAATGACACAGTTTGGGATGTGACATTACCATTCTGTATGGCGAAGCATTCTCTATGTCGTGATAGCGAATCGTACAAGAATGAGCAATTAGTGTGTAATTAGTGCTCGTTTTTATCTCGAAACTAGATTACTGGAGCAGCGAAATCACACCGCAGACACAGGTTGCAATTTGGAAAGCACGCCGGCGGTACAGTGATCACGTAATATCAGTGCATACGACAACTTTATAGTGTTATAATAGGGGATGCAAGCGAAAACCAGTCGTAAGGGGAACGTGTCAAGTAGGGGAAAACGGGGGAGAATTGGACACGTAGTAATAATGCATGCCCGGAACGTTTTGGTTAAAGCAATTATACGGTGTTGATGAATATGCAATTGTAGCGATGTTTAATGCTATGTACTGGAGATGGGCTTATCATATCCGAAGCCGGATTTGACTCCGCTTCATGGTGGAGTTATATCCGCTTAACAACTCTACGACTCCGACAATTTTGAAACTGAAATACTCGACACAAATGTATTCTATAGTGCGTTGTTTATGTATCTAAGGTTTCTCAAATCCCATTAATTATTTGAAATGAAAATTTATGATAATATTTGTAATTTTAGCAGTGTTGACCAAAGTATAAACGCAAAACTTGAGAATCAAATTCAATTTATTTATTTCCTTTTGATCAGAAAATAATTCATTTTTTTGTTCATTATATAGTAAACTTTGTAATAAAAGCAAAACATAATACTTCTGCTTTCAAAATTTTTCTTCTGCTATTTTCATTTGAGAATTAATATTATATCGCGTAGTTCGATTAGCATATTATTACTTTTACACAATTATATAATTGTGTAAAAGTAATAATATAATACTGAACATTTTTTGCTGCTTAAATACTAATGATATCACTGATAAATTTTGTACTCTAAAGTGTTGTTATTTCAGGCTATGGAAAAACCAGATTAAATAAATGTATTTCGTTTCGTATATTTTTCGGTATGTATATTCCTGATTGCCGTCAATCACGGCCAAAGATTGTCGTAGTTAAAAATATGACCCCTTACTATTCAATAAATTATACATTTGAGCTATTCACACTTGAACACAATTTTATTGTTCTGTATCTTTGAAGTAATATTTTTGTATTATTATTTATTAGATTTTGTATTATTATTTTGAGTTTCATACCCAAAAGGTCATAAAACTGTCTGTGAGACGAGAAAGTGACCGCTTCCTTCCCTAAGCAAAAACGACAAAAACAGTAAATATCTGCACGAGTTAACAGATTTAATACCAGTTTAGGGAAGTCGGATATGACAAATCCTATGAAACAATTCCACTCGGATTCACTCCGAGGGAGGAGTTGTATCGGAGTGATAAATCCGGAGTGAGTTACCCATCTCTACTATGTACTAATAAAAACTCTATATTATGGAGAGTGAACCTCAAATATTCCATAGGGGTCTAAAACAATCATGATAAAAATTAAAATTATTGTGCATTGTGTACTTAGAAATGGGATGCTGAAATATAGGTCATATCAATGCATTCAAAACATATTAAATGTAAATAACTTCGTTGGTAAAACAATCGATAAAATGTGACGTGATCGTGAAAATGCCATAAATGTGCATTTATAGCTGTGACATTATTCCAAAGCACTCTATAATATTTATATCACCCCGCATTAAAATATTTCCCTGTTTTAAATCTATTTAATAGCTTTATTTTTTATACCGAGCGGGAACTTAAAGCCCGCGGTAATAGTGTTTACGTGACCTACAGCTAGTTCACTTCTCCGGTTGGGTGATTTTCTCCGGTGTCCCAGGCGCCCACCACCGTTGTGCGGCGGCTCGGCTGTCGGTTTGATTTTAAAAGCATTTGTGTGAAATTCATTAATGGATAAGTTTTGTTTGAAAGCGGCTTATCACAAGTTCAGTGGCGCAAATTGATTTACGGCGAAAATCACCCCGACGATTGATCACTACGCCGCAGTATAAATTATAATCACGCTTTGTCTGCCGGATTTAAACTTTGCCATTTGAATAATTGATATTTTCGAAGTTTATACGAATGGCGGATTTAATTTATAGTTTCCCACCTTAATGCTGTTATTAGTGGTGGAGAAAGTTGAAAACAGTAGACTATTAGTCGAGATCGTGAAGTATTTGCTTATAGTATAGAAACTATTATCCGACTTTACTAAATTAATAGAAAATATTTGACTCAAACTGTGCATTTGCTATTGTATCATTTTCCCTGGTCTCGGATTTTATTTCATACTAGACATCTGGATCTGCAAACCATGAAACTGTCGAGTAATTTTGCGAGACATGTCGAGCTTTATCCGAGGTCTTAATAAGGAAAACTATTTTTATTAAATAAAGTTTAGATATAAAACCCTCGTGATGAGCCAACGCGTGTTACTTGTCAAATCAGGCTAATGAACTGAAGTTTCAGACCACGAAAGCAAAATACGACTTCGGTCACCAGAACTTTTCTGCTTCTTGTCGTGATAAATAAATGATTCGATTAAAATAGTTCGCTCGGTGTTCGTTCCGTTATTACCTACGTTAGTTCGAAACAAGTCTCATTTAACTCGGACATAAATATAAATTATCTATATCTTTTATTTCTTAAATGGCATTTTCCAGTATCCAATAAAGAACAAAAAACAAGAATATCAAGTTTAAGCATTTGTTGAAGTTTCTCTCAAAATACTTTTGTCAATTAGTTGCTAATTAGAAACATAATTGATTTTTAAGTACGATCAATTAATATATTTTTCTATTTTTTCCAGGGTGGTGATGTGGTTCAGGAGAGTATTTTTTCAAATATCAGCGATGACGCGGTGACTTTGGAGTTTCAGCGTTCTGACGGAACCCTCGTTACACAGCTGGTTGATTTCAGAAATGTGAGTGATTTTTAATTTAATTTTAGTATTAAACCTGAGAACGTAATCCATATACGTTTGCAAAAGTTATTTTTCATTGTAAAATTGAAGTTCTCATTTATTATTATATTTAAGAATGATCGATATAAATTGCAGCTAGGAGTTATTTCAACCCATTCTTTAAATGCAAATATTGATAGTATTACGATTTTCATAGCGAGTCATCCTACCTACTTCTATTAAAATCCGAACGAAGTTGATTTAAAATCCGTATATATCTAATTCAAACAAATTCAAATGAAGGCACCTGAATAATTCCGCAGAGAATGTATTTGTAGAACTAGTGTGATTTTACCTACAAATTTTATTCGAAAAATATTTCAAGAATCATAGAAAATAGTAGTCTGGCGTTTGTTTAATTTTATTTGGAAATAGACGATTTTTGTGCATCGTACGTTTATTTATTCCGGAGGTACATGTTTGTTTTGCAGTATTTATTTTAGTTCTATAAAAATATGTGATGAAGTAGGTAGATCCGTTTGATATAAGCAAATAAAGTACGAGCTCTGTTTTTATATATTTCGTTTATATTTGAAATGTAGGTATTTTTTTGTGATGTTTGAAATAGAATTACATGATTTGCATTGGAATTTAACATATTTCAAATACAATACGCGGATAAATTTAAAATTAGATTATTGAAATCTAATGAATAATTTATTATACGAAATTTAATTATCATTTGGATCGTAATAATTATTGAATTTTTAAATTTCAATATATCAATTGTAGATTGTTTTTGAATCATTGCAATGGCCTTTAGGCGAGTATTCAGTGACTAGTTTTAACTGCTATCGCTTTGGAAGGTTTTACAAGTTTATTCAAAAGGCTAATAAATAGATCTACTTAATTTAGAGCAATAGTAAAGTACAACTCCCAAGTGAAAGCTACTGAAGTAATCATTCCCAAATATTACTGAAATAACACACATTTGCTTTTAGCAAATATGTTTTTACATTTGGCTGATTTATTCTAATTATTATAGATCAGCAAACTTGTTCATGCGTCTTTTTCACTAAATATAGAAACTGATTTTTTTTCGGGTTCGAATTTACTGCCAGTTCTTTTTAATTTACATTTTAATACAGATCAAATACTACTGGCGTTATTCCTACCTCGACTTTCTCGATCTCTTCGAATAATCGCCTACCTGCATCTTATTAAAACTTGAGGTGTGAGTACTTGTTTTTTCTCTCAAATGGAATGAAAATAAAAACTGATCGTTCCTCTGATTTCCTTCGCCGTTTCGCAATAACATTTTATGGTTCCCGTCGGCTTTTCGACTTTCCCATCCGACTGCGTAGGATGTTCTTAGTCCGTAGTAGCATCGTCGATTGTTGTGTGTTGATTCGTTCGTTAGCGGCATTCGGGCGTTCGGGCGTTCAGGCGTATTGCGTACCCATTGTGTTGCCTAATGGCCGGACGAGTGAGGCAACACGCCTCGATACCTATTCAGGAGACTAGTGTTGGCAAAATCGAAGGGGCTAATGGAATTATAAAAGTTGTTTGATAGCTATATATTGCGATTTAATTATTTATTAAACAATATGCTTTTGTGACTTGTTTAAAGACGTCTGTACTACATTGACACTTCAAATCATTTTGCGGTAAAAATTTGTTAATAATGTTGAACTCAAATATATACCTATTGATTGCAATTGCGTATAAAACTGAAAATCTAATACGCCTGGAATTTTTCAATAGTAATAAATATTTAGTCAATGGTGCATCAATAGCCCTTCAAAATACAACGTTTTTTTTACCAAGTATGTAAAATCATCATTAAATATATGTTATAACTGTGTCTGAATTTGAGATGATATAGTAAACAAGATGAATATTCCCTACGAATCATTTTATCAACTAATTAGTTTTCTATTACTATTCGATTTGCCACAATTTCGCATCACTTGTACTCGGTTTCGGAACCGAAAACGTGAATTCCTATATAATTCCATCAGTATGCATATCACAGTCGTGGGATAAGTAAGCCAATAGCCAGCGAATTGCGTCATTACAAAGTCCCTATGGGCCGATTTCGGGCACAACGTTTGCGAATAGTATTCCTTTCATTCCCCATGTAGGCGAAAAATACCGGTGTGGGTATAAAAAAACACTGATTAATATACAATTTTGTATTTGTATTTTTCATTGAGACCATGTGATGTGGCATTTACATTTTTCATCAGCGTTGATGTCAGTAATCTATGGATGATTGTATTTACACATCGCGACCCCGTTGAAAATGAAGTTCATATCGAATAAAACATTTATATTTAATTAACACGATGATAAATATACACTAATTTGTCGCTCACCGGGGTGCTGTGAAATTTTATTAAAACGCTAACATCGTTCACGCGGTTGTAAATGTGATTTTCTACCACACATATTACATATAAATTTCATGGCACCGCGCTGCGTCGCGCCGCTTCGAAAATATTAATTAGTTTTTCATTAAAACAAAAATTAATTACCGCGACGTAGCCCATCTCTCGCTAGGAGAACTCCAGAGAAAATATTAAAACTCTTAATACAGCACAATTCTGGCGAAAATGAGTAGGTTATATCCGTAATTCAATTTGTCGGAGCGAAATGCGAGCGAATTCACCACCATCTGTTACTTGATTCGAGGCTATAGGGACCTAGGTACAGTATCTGTCGCGATTCTTCTGAAAGGGGCGACTGCCTAAGTGGAAAATAAATGGTTATTAAATACGGATGAGGAACATTAATGTTGATTTTTCTGTATATTTGATTTTTGCAAACGAAGTGCTTTGCGCTTTAATGGATTTTGGATTGCGAGAAATATCGCAATCTTTGTTATTAAACATAAGAAATATACTAAATGTTATTTTTGGATTTTTTGTGGTTGATCATATTTTTCGATAATTTGACATCTTGAATTAATGGTGAATTGAATTGGAAATGTGGAAAATGCGCAAACTATTATATTATTTCTGTATGTTCTTATAAACGTAATTGAAATGCATCTACAAAAATTTAGAATATTTCGATCTGATTTACATATTCGTTTCCATATTCAAATTGAAGGTATTGAGATAATAACGTAATTGCATATCGATTAGGTACATTCTTAAGTGAATAACTTCCCCAGAACTCCAAGTAGGTATGGAGGTTAAGTTTGTTTCAACACGCTACAACTATCAGAGCCTTCTGATAAGTTTTGTTCTATTTTCGCTAACCGATATTTTATCGAGGCCAATCAAAACAGCGCATCGGATATATTCTCTATTGCAACCAACTCGGGATTCAATAGCATCGTATCGAAATATTGCCGTAGACGTTCTCTATACACTTTGAAATCATTTTTAATAAAAATGACTTCGGTATTTTATATTGAGTGTCTATTGAATAAAATTTTATCTTGTGCGAACAATCTTCACACGCTAGAATCTGTCGCGACATTCGGACTGTACAAGGCGTCTCCACCGTACTAGTTAGTGAAACTTTGTTCAAATTATAGCCGGCTAATGAAAATTCTTAATAACTTGTTTTTTAGCTTAAAGTTCTTAGCCTTTTAACAAAAATACAAAGCTTAAAATATATTGTTATTGCATCTCTTGGTTTATTACTCCACTTATGGTTTATTTTAATCTAAAACACAATATCGCATCTTCAATTTTACCCTCTAGAGACTGTAGCGGATTTTGTATCAAATAATCGAGCAAAGCGAAAACGCTTTAACACGATTAATAAAATCGTTTTTCAACGTCAAAGTATGGACGTTTTATAACCGTTACGATATTAATTTCCCTTCAAAATAATTTTTAATATAAACATACCGCTCTCTTCTCGCTTGTCTGCTCCGTCAGCATGATTTCAGTTTGATGTGTTCAGCTATGCGAGTCGAAACCTAATTTCCTCGGCACATCAAGTTTTTCACGTCTGTTTTTACCGAAATTGATTCAACTTTTCCGCTGTTTCAGTATTAACAACGCGGACGGATAACGAGTGAAATATTGAAAACAAACCCACGGTTTGCGTATAACCTTCGGCGGTTTTTATGGGGTATAAATGTAAAGAAGTGTAAAATTTATTTTTATTGCAGGATTAACTTTTTTGTAATAAAATGTTAATTTAATTTCAAAATTTTGTACATTTTAATAATAAAAACAGAATTTTGTAAATTTGACTTGTGACGTAGCTTAACCACATTGTATAATTAGACCAATTAGCATAATAATGAAATTTTCAAATTGTTTTTGATTTTATTTTAAATAATATTTACGAGGTTATCTATGGTGGTGACTTACTTGATATAATATGCAGTATATGGATATGCATAGAGTTTAGTTTGCACTTTTGCTGTAAATCGGTTCGTGTCATTTTCTACTTACGATGTACTTTATGTTTAAATTGAATATTTAAAATTCCGCCGTCACCTGCAGATCAGAAGCTCGTTGTCACCAATCCCGATCGTTTCGAACAATTTCACCTTCGATCTGCACAGCATTTTCGCCTTATCCATCGTTCTTGATTCAAAGTCTTCGTCTCATCTAGGGCACACGGTGTGTAAACAAACCGGTGTAAACATAGGACTCCTGCCGCGATTTCACTTGACGCCGTGTTTACTGAACGTGTATTCAAATAAGCGAACCTTCTCGCTCGATGCCGCCGCCTCGTGTCTGCCTCTGCTTTTCGCTTGAGTCCTTTTATGTCTGCTGTCGCGCTATATTTGTTTCCATTACCCGGAAGCCTGTACTGTTGAAATTAAATATAGATTTCAGGAATTTGTCTCGTCGGAAAAATCACGATAAGCTCTGAAATACCTGTTTACCAACGATGGGTTACTAGAAAAACCTTAATGCACATTTTTTATTTATGAAAATATATATTTTTATGCATAACATAAATAATAATAATAGCTCTAGGTTCTATTTAAATGCTCAAACCTTCTAAACTACACGGGATAAATTTTATTTTTAATTTTTTTCATGAATTTTTGCAATCAATACTGTCACCCCGATTTGGCTTGATATTGTGTTCTTCGACAATTATATAGTCCTGTTATTTGTTAGATCAAACTATAGAACTAAAGTATTTATATCGACTTTACCGACTCCGCCAATATTGTTATTGATTCAATAAAATATTATACCGTGCAATTCCGTATCAAACAATGCTTTTCCTTTTCCGTGACTCTTGAGGGAGAGATATGGAACGTTGTTGAAAATAAAATAAACCTATTATTGTTTGTTGCCATAATAAGACGGTATAACATACACATCCTACTTATTCTATTTGCGTTCGCGTGCATGCGTTTCATCGTCTTCCTTCATGTGCTTATTATTTGTTCAGGATTTGTTTGCTCTCATGTCTTGTTAACAAAATCTTGCCTATGAGTATGATGTCTTGTATAAAGTATATTACGCCGTGTTGTTCTTCGATAACTTCATCCAATTATTTAGTTTATTTCGTTCATTAAGAGATTCTGATATAACAAGTTTGGATAACTGATATAACAAGTTTGTTATTTGTACGAGAACGTGCCATAAAAATTGGGTCATAAGTATAAGGAACTTCATAATAATAGGAATAGATTTTTGGGTTGCCTTTTGATAAGTCAGATATCAACAATAAAATGATATTGTTTCGTATGTTGTTTTGTTCTTATTTACTATAATATTTAAATTTATTATTATTAATTGTAACTTGCCTATTTTTCAACATGTCAAGACAAGAACATCATGTCGTCATTAGTGTCTTCCACTACAAGTGATAGCAAAGTATTTTTTTTGATACGTAAGATATTTTCCTCGAAAATTCAATTATCAAATTCAATTTTTTTTCCGCATATATTTATTGCCGATCAAATCTAATCTATAACTGTTTTTCAAGCTAGACAGAGTAATTGTTTTAACAAAGTTTGAATGACCTATTTTCAGATAATGTAACAATAAATCGATCCATTATTCCATAATACTTTCTGCACGCTCACTTTCCGCAAACCATGTTTAATTTCTCTATAATTTTGTCGTCATATATTTCAATGCTAATTTCTACTACTTTATCGCTTTCGGTTCATTCACATTTCCAATATAGGTTTTACATTACATGGAATTTATAGTCCATTAAACGCGTTGTATCTGACCGTAATTAAACTTTATAACTGGACAAATTACTTAAAGCGCGTTGAACTTTCATTAAAATTTATACGAATTAGTTGCAATATATGTGTTGAGTTTACGAACACTCCACCCGGAGCCCTTGCAACACAACAATGCACTCATGATGTAATAACCGTTAATTTCGTCTGCTAGTTGCGTCCTTTCGGTGCTCCCCAGCGGCTTACGTTAGTTCGAGTCGGGACTTGGGGCCCCGTTCGGATACGCCGCCGGTAGGTTTGACCTGTTCATTATTATACGTCGCCGCATAGAGCTTTGCCCACGGAACGTGTGTTATTACGGTAAATTTATAATCTTAATATTAGGTTTGACTAAATACGATATTGTATACATAGAACTGATATATTTGCCTAGTGGATGATACAAACGTTGCGGTGTTTTTTTTATAAAATGGTTTTTTATAGGTCACGTTTTATGCTTTGTGTTTGGTAATTGAAATTTCATTCGCTTGCTGTTGTGATTGATCTGCAATTTTGGAGCATTGAAATTGATTGCAATATATTTTTGGTGTAATACTATTTCTATTTTTATACGCATATTAATATTATTCACTAGAAACGAGATTGAGTTGAAAGTACAATGAAACGAGCTGTTCAAAAATTTTTGTTCAAAATTCAAACCAGATTTATATTAAATTATCTTAAATAAAATGTTTTAAATTATCAAAAAAAACGTAAAAAATATTATAGATAAAAGATAAAATAAATATGAATTTTTAAAAATAAGATTATATAAAATTTTGCATAATTTTCTTCATAATACACTATTTCAAATCGTGTTTGATATGCACAATTTTTTCGGTTCAATTTTTGCGAAAATAAATGAAAAAACTGGACAAAATTCTAAATTCAAGACAAATATAGAAAAATCCAAGACGTAGAAATTCGAGATGTTTTATATTGCTTTAGTCAATTATGCAGTATGTTTACGTCCACAAAATGTTTTTTTAGCATGACCCGAACATTAGATTCGTAAAAATTGCATCTTTTGTTTTTAATCTAGATTAATCTTTGAGTAATTTGTTGTAAAATAATAAAATGGTATATTTAAAAAAAATATCTTCTTAGATAATATGTAATTGATTATAAAATGATTAAAAGATATATTTTTAAAAAAATATCTTTTTAGACAATGTGATGTTTCTACTTAATCAAATATTAATACATTTTTCTTGTAGAGCTGTTGTTGGAAGCTCTACTCTTCCATTTCTACTATTCAACTCCCAGATTCTAGTTGCCACTATTAATTTACGACTCAAGTTTACTATTATGATGAATTTTCCATTTTACCATTTTAGAGTGCAACAATTTTTTTTCCGCAGTCGGTACAATTTCGGCTTCGCACCAAACGCAATTATTCATCATTTGATTCTGAAACTATTTGCTTAACTGCTAGTATAGAAGTGATTTATATCTAAAAGTGCTATATGCAACTCGTCGTTAATGGTTATAAATATTGGCTCTGCGTTGTGCGAATTTACAAATGATGATTTGTAGCCTCCATTGGCATATGGAAAAAGCTCTTCAACAATTCAAATATATTTAGATTCAATATTTATATATTGTTGTTAGTAATAACTTATATGATATTTAGATTTATATTTATAACGCAAATACATTTGAAGAGCGTCTAATTCTAAAAGTAATTTATAGTGATATATCTATGAACGTAATTAAAAATATAATTACTCCACAATGATTTTTATGTAAATTTAATCAATCTACCTACTAAAGACATACTTCTAAATATTTTATCAAATTATACGACGGTTGCTTTTACTGAATGCATTCGTTCTATGTACTTTACCTAGTTTAAAATATTAAAATTAATTTCCTTTGAACGTCGAGAGAACTCGGCTATTCAAGATGCGGTGCTTACAAAGATTACTTTTTAAGACTGTGGTTTGTTCTTTGAAAAATTAAATGTTACGGGTCGTGGAATCGTGCAATTATATTTTTATCAGAATCCTTTGCTAGTTCAAATAGAAAAGAACAGTAGAATGTTATTTTATTATTTTGATGAAAATTTAAAAAATCAGGGAAGAGTCGACATTTCAACGGAAGCATTTCTATATATTAAGCATGGACATGGTGGATTAGTGATAAGTAAGCATCTTTTTGATTGTAGTATTTGGAAACTAACATGATTTCACTCAACTGATGCCAGTTTACCAATGTGTCTACCTATCAACAGTTTTCACAATCGGTGTAAATAATCTAAAACAAGAGCATTTCGTCTGGAATTTGTCTCTCGGCGTTTATTCAATTCATCCACATCGTGTTTACATGGTGAAACTTTTGACGTTGCATAGGTACTTATCATAAATTCTCTCAAGTCTTCAGAATGTCGTTCTTATCGCTTCCTTCCTATTATTTCCCGCCTGATCCCGTCCCGTTCCCGCCGAAGTGCCGCTCGGAGTGTCACTTAGTGTTGTCAGTGAAGCTCTTTGCATTTCCGATACATTTACTACCGCAGTAAGTTTGCAAGAACTCGATGCTTAAGTTTATACTTAGCTAACTTTTGATACTCTACTTCACCTGAAGGATATTTTCTTGTTTGTTGAGGTACACCACTGTGAAATATATCATTCACATTATAAAACAGTGAAAAGGATTGCTGATATAATATTATAATTCACAAGGATATGTTGTCGTTTTATAGAAATTATGGCTATAAAATATTTGTACAACAATTTTCTGTATTTAGAGTGTTACTTGATTTTTAGTAGTAATTTTAAAGGCAATGGGATTCATTGCATTACAAAAGCGATATTTTAAAAAGTAACATTTAAAGTAATAGTTAAATCTCAATTTTTGTTCTATCATTATTTCGAATAAAATGAACTAAATAGTGTATGAAGTGTATAAAATGAACTAAATAGTAATAATAAACTAAATTTCACGAAAAAAAAACCGACCGTTAAGTGGTAAATAAAAAAGTAAAAACTTAGTATTTTATATTCAATGCATTAGTTCATTCATACCATATTATGGCATCGAAATTCTATAAAATTGTTGTTTTGATTTTATATATATTTCAAATTCATGATATTCAGGAGCTTCTCAATTATTCTCATCCATCCATAATAATAAATATTTAAATTATTGTTTGTACTTTATTATTTTACAATTCATATTCGTGTTTTAAATTCAAAACGTTTATGATTATTGTATAAATAGTTAAATATTTATTTATTTATTTATTCATAAGCAAGCCGTAATCAATAATAATAGATATTATTTCAGGCTCTTGTCAAATAAATATGTATCCATTTTATATCAATTCAATATTGTGGAATTTGATAACGAAGAAATCAAGTATTTGAAGTTTTGATTAAAAATACCTTCTTTCTTTGGATACTTTTCAATATGATTCCGGAGAGCGTGTTAATTTTAATATATTCAGAAAATCTCATTTGTATTAAATTATGCGGATTTCAAAATTGAATAATTGAGCGCTTTTAAGAATCGATTTCGTACTGTATAAAAATCTGAGAATTTTATAATAAGTTAATCTAGAAGTTATTATAATAAAATCGATGGTTTAAAATTCAAAAATAACTATGATCTGAACCAGTGATTCCCAAAATGATCCACACATGTCACTCAGGGGTTCATGACAACATTCACAGGGTTTTTTTAAATATTTTTTTAAATTCAGTTAATAAATGTATACAAGTAACTAGGTCCACTACACAAAAAAGTTTTGGAAACTATTATTTAAATTAACAACTAACAATATTAATAGTACATAGGTATGAATGCATACATGATTATGATTACCTTATGTTTTATTAAATTACTGTATCAATTGTAACTTCATAAAACATAATGTCATATCATGAATGCTGAATGGCATTTATGAAATAAATAAATTATATGTAGGGTCTATAATCTTTTCTACTAAAATATAGTGAAAGCTTATGGATTTACTTACTACAAATTTAATATTGAAGATATATACAACGCTCTGCAGATACTCTGCATTTATAGCATTTGATGGCAGAAGCGTTGAGCTCCAGTTGTACTTAAAACAAACAGTACAAAAACTCCAGGATTACTTCCAGTTTGTCTAAGAATCTCCCAAAATAATAATCGATTATTATCTGAAGACGTTTACTCCCTACTCGTAGAAATAAAATTTCAATCCGTTGCCCGTTGAAGGTGCCAGTTCAGACGTTTCTCGAGCATTACACAAACACAAATGGATAGAACGTCGTCCCGGCACGGGAGCTATCAGCGCATCTGATGCGATAATAAAACTCTCCCGGTGCAGAAATTCGGTCGTGGCGGAAATAAATGCTTTCCGCGCGCTCCATAATCGTTCGGATGCGGGGACGCGTGTCGTGAATGTTTAACCGGTTTCGCGGTTAAACATTCGGTTGCAACCGTGCAACTTGTAATTCCCGAATGTTCGCATTCGTAAATTCTATTCACAGGGATTCGCCGGAAGCTACGACGGAATACAATTGCGGCCATCCCCCATTAATGTGTACACTGGATGCGCAAGTAACAGCCTGAATGATAAAACACTTTGGAGACGATTTACAAGCATGTTAAATGTTATAACACTAGCATGCATTTTGATTATCTCATCATCAATTTTGAACCAGTTTTGTGGATTCAATAGTGGCATTTGCAATTCCTGAATTTTCGAATTCAACAATTTTATTTACAGAGATTCGCCCGCGGCTCGAATGCAATACAATAGAAGCGAATGCAAGGATGTTTCTAGCAAAATGCTATTGCTTATATATTTCTGTGGTACAACATTTCAAAATCTACGTACCACAATTCATGAAATATATCTGCTTAATTTGTAAAATCCTGCTTCAAGATTTTAGGTTTGACTACTCTGTGCCCTAATAAATCTTAAATTATACTATGGCGGAATTTGAACCCGTTCATTTTTTAACTCTTTTATCTATGAAAACGAACACAAAAAGTAGGAACAGGCGTGTAAACTGATGAACACGGAATAGAAGCGGTCTATTTTTAAAAACTTTAAATAATTTTCATAATTTAACCACACCTCATGGGACTATAATATATTAAACTTCCCAGTTTGACCATCAATTCTTTTACCATGCAAAGTTATATGAATATTCTAGAAGATTCAAGATGAGTCAGTAACAAAAATTCATTCAAAGCTTTTTTTTTAAATCTGATTTTTAAATATAATTCTAGATTTCTCTCGATTATTCAGAATGTTTGTTCTATACAGCAATGAGTGCTCTAAAAGTTTGTGTCTTCTAAAACGTAAAGAATTCAATGCTGGTATCGGAGTTAAGTCCTCGGCTTTGTGCTATGGCTTTTGTACCAAATTGATTTGGGTTATTAGAGTTTTGTTAAAGCCATTTCGTTTATCTACCAAGGATTTTATATCCCTGTTTTTCGCTGTATTGATTTCAAACATTTATTGATTTTTAAGTAAAAAAATCACGACACTGTTTTTCTATTCAACAACATATTAAGGATGTAACAGGTTTAACCACTGGATAATTTTTTTACACAAACTTCCACTTTGGTTTATATGGAATATTCTCGATGCGGTGAGAGCTATTACCGATGGGTTCTATAGAAACAATATATTGTCTGTAGCATTATCACATTTTCTTGTGAGAATAAAGACTTCAGGGAGCTCCATGTCTCAAACGTGTTCAAGATGGAGATTCTAAAAATAGGAATAGAGTAATACAACCTACAGATCATTTTCTTCCTTGAAAATACGAAAAAAAGAAATAAACGTTTGAGAGAAAATAAAGAAATCAATATTACTCGTGTACGTCAACTGCGAAATTTCTAGTGCACAAATTCGGTAGACCTTCATATCGAACCATTTTGGAATGATCGAAATAGTAGTCACAATTTTCTCAGTTTTAATTTGTGACATTCTATATTAAATATTTGACTGTTATATTAAATTTTGTTTGAATAAAATGTGTATCTCAAAGATCTGTCGTAATTAAAATTTTCATTCATAAAATTTTCTCGAAACAGATGAAATATGCTTGGAGTATTTCACTATTAAATTCCTCTTGCATATAGTTCGTCAGTTGCTAGTTTTTAATTATATCTGGCACTCTGAGATGAGATGAGTTTGTGTTTTCTGTCATAAATACATTATGGTAACATTTTGCGGCTTTATTCGAACAAGCGGTTTGCTGTTGCGTTACATATAATTTAGGCGACCGCATATGACTCTACGCGGTCGGCTTAGTCAAATAACGAGAATTTTGCTAAATTGAACGTGCCATGTTTGTTTATTCATATTAAATTGAACAAATATTGATTTAAAACGCTACATAAACAAAAACAGAATTTTACGAGTTAATGGATAATTGGAAAATGAATTATTTTTATGAAATTTGCTTTTAGCTGAAATAAATATAAAATTTACTTGCACACTTTAAAGAATTATTTATATAATATATTGTCTGATCTTTTCAATTATTAAAATGTATGCAAATAATTTTTCATCCGTTTCTCAAATGCGTACGTTTAATGCATCTCTTATAAATCATGTCCGTTGAAAAAATAAATAAATCATAGCATTTCCTCCAACATATCATAAATAAAAGTCATTCGTGACTTATAACATAAAATATTCTATAGTTTGGCTGCTGAATGCTTACATTCTCGTGGGCTCATAGAAAATTGTACGTGTGTATAGAAAGCAACTATTTTATTGCTGGAACGCGAATCGCCTTTTTTGCCAGTGATTTTTGTTTGTTGTTTTTCATTTTTTACAGTTTCTTTATATCGCTAGCAATTCAGTTTTGATTCATTGTTAAATGTTTCACATGAATCGAGACATATATAAAGGAATCGGTTTGCTATCATCGACTTTCTCTGTTTGCGATGAAAATAGTTAGTTTTGAACATGAAATTAGGAGGAATATCGTATTTTTTGTATATTTTTTCAATTATTTTTAAATCTTTTCCAATGAGTTTTCATTTATTATTCAATATCCATTACCCTCTATAATTAGTTGAGCGCTGTACAAATCACTCGCGGTTACATAAAGTTGTAAACTTATTCTATTTAAGAAAGTTCTTATATAATAAATTGATCAAAGTATTTTCCATTTCTCTGAGTAATATTTATCTCGAAACTTTTCACAAATTCAATGATGAAAGAAATCGAAATATCCGTCAAGATGGAAAACATTTTTTCTCGATAGCTCGGCTTTTGGAATTACTGACGTTGAATCACAAAAGTTTTAAGGGACTTAGAGGTAATTCGTTCGTTTCTTTAACATTGATCGTTGATAAAACAGATTGGGTATTATCCCGAGGCACTTGATTTGTATTCGTTTATTGGAATGATTTACATTTAAAATGGTATTTAGAACCTGTATTTGGTTTTTAATTATTTTTTTTTTTCATTATTCATGAACATGTTATGATCAACATTATAGGTAGATATTTCAGTATCAACGGGAATTAGTAACTTGTCACTAGAGTGAAAACGCAAGAAATAATAATAATAATTTCCATAGTTTAAAATGTCAAGTCGAAGCCTAATTATGAGTTGAATAACATTCACAGGGAACTAAAATAAAAACACGCAAAGAACTTATGCCAACATTTTGTAGACAATTTCTGGAATGAACAAAGGTCTTGCCTTCGTTATGAATGCACTACGTGTTTATACCTATTAAATGAAGGTGTTCGCACACGACTATACGTAGACTAATTACCATGGCCGCTGTATTTAATATTTGTATATAGAATTTAATATCGTCCAAGCTGCAAAGCGGCATGTTGCGTTTTGCGCCTGCTAAGCTTTCCGGCCGGAGCTTTGATCTCGTCGCGCTAAGCCTCGATAGCGCGCTCTCGCGAGAGCTTTCACATGCGGCGAACTTTAACTATAAAGCGATCGCAAACACGCCACTCGACCTGTGAGTTTGAATTCGTTGCGAAGGAATTCACTCCGAAACTGAAGGTCATTTAAAGTCGATTGCTGCGGCTGCATGTCCCGCTGCGATTACTGCAGTCTATTCTAAAAGCCTTTGAAATTGTTGTGAGTTGTGATTAATAGTTCGGACTCAAATGACCAAACTTGTTGAACAAAGTAAATATATCAAAAGGCAGCGGAAACCTATTTGGTATAAAGCTCTGCGCTTGATACTGCTCTCTAGATGTATTATGGAAAATGGTCAAATGCATGAATGGTTTCACAAAGTGGCCTTTTAATCAGCATGGCGATTCTTGAATACCTATCGCTTTAAATAAACTATCAACAAAAATTATCAGTTTGCTACTTTCCTAGTCTGAAACTCATATTAGAATGCAGTTTATTTGCGAAAGATAGAAAAGAATTCTATTAAGTCTCTAATTTTAAACCGTATAATTTGGAATTAATTTTATAGAATGCAAATTACTATTTATATAATGTATCCTCTAAATCATTCTTCAACGGTTTTTTGATAGTGATATGTAAGATTTCATTGAGAGCAAAATTGATGAGTGGCTGGCTCCGCGCTCAATACTAACATTTAAATAGATGGTATGTTCTCAAAAACGCGATTTTCGATTTTAATGAAACTTGACACACATTGTTATTGTACTTTACCAAGATCGTGACCAAAATTTAAAGTTGGAACATGCAATAGTTTTTGAGATATGCGAGGTTGATGTGTGGCTGGCTCCGCTCTCAATACTAGTATTGAAACAGATTGCACGTTTTCAAAAATGCATAGTTCGATTTTGACGAAACTTGACATACATAGTTACTAACACTTTACTAAATATTTAACAGAAATTTAAAATTGGAACACTTAATAGTTCTTGAGTTATGCGAGGTTGATGGGTGGCTGGCTCCGCTCTCAATACTAGTATTGAAACAGATTGTACGTTTGCATAATTCGATTTTGATGAAACTTGACATACATTGTTACTATACTTTACTAAGACTACGACCAAAAAAAATTGGAACAATTAATAGTTTCTGAGATATCTCTATATCCATTCATTGTCGAGTAGCCATTCATAACATTGTAATGCATTTTAAATATTCAAAATTTTAGAATGATGTTCATTTATCAAACGGGCTATTAATTTATAATGTTCAATCGCTTGTCGAATTCCATAATCCATGGTCACTATGCATATTCCACCTTTATTATTAAAATGGGAATTATTATTCAACGGACATTACCGCGAAATCCTTCATTATGAAGTTGCGCTATACCGAATCAGCATAGAAATTTACATATTGTTCGGCCGCACATTTGCATTTTGTTGCATCGGTAAATGCGTCTAATTTCAACATTAGTGTATAACGTATGCGCATATTAATTTTGGATAATTGATTTGATGAAATTCACCGCGAGGGACTCTGACATATTTCATTTAAATATACCTGTTCTGTAGGCAGTCTTGGAGAAAGGATAGTCGAAGAGCTTGGAAACTGAATGAATAAAATATTCATATGTGTTGCTTTTAAGATTTATGTATGCTGCCAACTATGGACTTTTGGCAACAGATTTAAAAAATATCGGCATGCTCAACCAGTATAGGTCCTTTAATTTTCATGCACAAAACATTTGCTCAAATAATATCTTCATCAATGCTCATCTTTAAGTTTTGGCACTTGTGTGTTGTCAACTGTTGACTAATTTTTTATGATTTGAACAACATTGATTTATTGATATTTTTCGACCTTGAAAACAAAATCAACAGCAAAAATACACCACGAAACTGTAGTATACTAATGCATTATTACACCATTAATTTTATTGAGTCAATTATAAATTCCGCTAGTGAAAGCATATATAAAAAACATTTTCCACATATAACTCATAAATTCCAATTATTACCCATTACATTTTTATTACAAACAACATTAAATGAGTTCACAGAATTAACATTCAATCGATATTGGGAGCAAGTTAAGTGCCTCATTGCGTTATAATGGAATTTTTGTAGAAATAATAAAAATAACGAATGGAATTTCTTAATTGGAAAAGCGCGTCGTAACAAGTTCATGCCCTCGCCAGTTTTCATTATGCCAGCCTACTTTTTTCCATTGAATGTGAAGGAAATTAATTCATTGGAAAATATCTAATGAATTTTAGTAGATACGAAGAAGTAAAATTAAAACGCAAAATATTTATGTGGGATGTAATTAATTATAGAAAATACAGTCGTAATAAAAAACAAATAACTTGTTAATATTTATTATTATTATGAATTCGTTTTAAATATTATTATAATTACTATATTATTTAGCAGGAACTGGATGTACGTGCATATTCTATATTTTTTCTAAGTAAATTCGTATCTTCCAATCATTTTCTTACTCCACATTTTTTCTTTCACTTGCACATATTTATTTTAGTTATAATTCCATTTACCTTTTCAAGGAAGTGTTCAATGGTTATTACATACTCTTATTAATACGCATTAGAGGTAAATTCTACAAATTTGAATTTTTGCTGAAATCTTGGTCTTGGTAAAAAATTAAGTATTAAATTATATATAAATTATATTTGAGGTTCAATACTTCCAGCATATCTAGATGGGGGGCGTCATTAATCACGTGAACTATTTTTAAGGATTTTTGGACCCCCCTCTCCCGTGGTAATCATGGTGTTATTTGAAATAAACTCCCGTCCCTCTTGAATTTTCTTTGAAAACAATGTGACTACCAAATAGTAAATATCAGATTTTTTCCCAAACCGTAGTTGTTCCTTTGTAACATCCACTCACAGTTCGGAAAATAAACATCTCACCCCAGTACCGGCTACATTGTTAGATATTGTCGAGAACTTGTATTCTTGCATATGTTGAACACCGATACCAGTTACTTTTTTTGTTCCCTCTCCATTTCGAAGCAAATTCATATTATTATCACGGCATCCTATTTGCAGTTAGGGACGAACTCGAAACCGCTCGTGCTGATCTCGAGGCGCTTTTTATCCGAATCACTATCATTCCAACTCACCAGGGACGTTTAACTATTCTTTTTCCGGCGAACAGTGGAAAATTTCTAATTTTGTATCATATTGTTTATAGAAGTAATAGTTTTTACATGCACAGAGAATTGGACATTGCAACGTACCGTGTTCTCGAGGAGAGTCGAAGGTAGTATCATTATTACAAGGTTAATTATTTATAATATTTTGTGCTGCATTATGAAACAACCAGTACTGTTATGATAAAGTGCAGTCATACTACATTAATATTTTTGACTATAAATCATAAATTTTTAATTATGACTATGTCAGTTATTTGAAAACACTGATCTAGAAGAATAATCATTTTAATTATACCTTATAGCCAATCTTCTCATTCCTTTAACGTTTAAAGCTCTGAATTTTTCCTCTAGCAAGATTCCCGACCTTTTATTTCCCGGCTGGTCATCGGACCTTTCGCTCCGTGAATATTAAAATATCTACGACGAAACGCGTGTTAAGGCACCCGAAATGAAATTCAGACCTCAGAAAAGGCCCGTGACGAATTTCTACCCTTACAACCCCTGCCGAACTGTTGAATATTTCAACTGTATGTAGATTTTTACAAAATAAAATTCTTTTATCCCGTTAAAGATCCGTAGTGAATTCGCAATGTGACCTTTTATGCAGCGATAAGATGAGACACGTGCCGTTGAATAATCAAGGATTAATAAAGGATGCTGTTTTTATACTTGAAGTAATGTTGCTTGAATAAATATTATAATGAAGCTTGGGGAATGGAAATATCTTATTTACATGAGAGTGGAAATCTATTTTCGAAAGAATGCGAAGCTATTAATAGATACATTGATTAAAATTCTGTTTGAGGAAAACAATTTCTTAATTATAACGTTGTTATTTTCTAAGTACT
>NW_020537324.1:4576117-4629934 GCF_003426905.1 Ctenocephalides felis
TCACCATATATGTTATAATCTCATGATGACACTCTGTTGAGCCTCTAAGACACGTTCCTCTGATGTTTGACACGTGCGAGTTTGTTAAAAGTTAAACGTAGTTTAAGCTCCTGTTTAAGGCTAAAGTTCTGTTAATTTTAGCACTACTTGTTGGGTAGTTTGAGGTCGATGTTCTAGGGGCAAATTATATACCATACATGTTATGTAATGGTTCGGGAAGTTCTTAGAAAATGTACCAAACTTCGTTTTATAGTTAGTTCGACGTGCTGGTACTGATTCCATGCAATAACTGCATTGTTATAGACTGTAATTATTATTGTAATTTGAAAGTTAATAAAGTTTGGATTCACGCAAGAGAAAACGAGTGAATACTTGCGATTACTGCGAATTTTATGTTGTGGATATTTTTTTCTCTGTCCACTACCACTTTGCCTAATAAAAGCTGTAAAAAAGTATTGCTTAATATATTTCAGACGTAATTCTATTACGCACATAAAATCCCCTTAAAAAGTAAATCTCGGCTATAACGCGGCGAACCGTCGGACCTCAGACTCAAGTCGTAATTCTCTCGGGATATTTTTGTCATATCGGCAAGTCAAATTACCGCAATTACATGGGGCAAAGTTATTTTTCCTTTGGAAAAATACGTATAATACAATTATCGTTCGCTTTGCTGGTCTCCAACGGTTTTCGAGTTTCCATAAATAAAATTTATTGTTGTTCGCCCGTTGCGTCGTTTGCGGGCGCAAATGAATCGCCCTGATGTTTATTTACACCCATATGTTTATGTTGCGTTTGCTCTGCGCAAATTTGTGTTTTATGGATGTATTTACTCAGGTCGTTGTAATTAGTTGGAAGATTTGTAGAGGTATAATTTGATTTTTTGATGGTATAAAAAACAGACTTTTTGGAGTTCCGGATTTGAACTCGATATACAAATATATATTTCCCCTGAGGCGGCCGGTAATCACAATCAAATGGATACGAAATGTTGAAGGAGATCAATCGATAATTTGAATAGTTGCTGCTTTCTATGACAGCCTGATATATATTCCAATTATATTATATAATGTAGAATTGTAATGGTTCGGTTCAGTTGCTGTTATTAATTATTCACCCGATAGTGCTAAAGTGCCTTTCTCAGCAATCGTGACAAACATCATAATTGAAGATCTTACACATAAACGATGTGTCTCTGTTATGTGTCGCATACCTTCACTTATGCACTAATTACTTTAGTTTGTACTAAACATTTCTGGGATCATTGTCCTTAATATACTACATTCTGCAACCATGTACGTCGCATAACACAAACATGGTACAAATTAACCATGTCGGCATTTCCCTTATGTGAAACTAACTCACATACATGTTATAAACTAATAACACAAGTTCTAATAAAAAATTATAGGTTTTTATATTTATATTGGCATTGCATATCTCTTACTTAGGTAAATATTTTTTTTACAAACAGTGATCAAAATGCTACAAAACTTGTTTATAATAACTTTCAATACTTTAATATTAATGTTAAAATATACATTACAGTATGTATGTAAATTAACTGGGAATGCAAAGTTTATAAGCAAATTGATTGAATTTGTGTACAGTACATTCATCTATTTCATGAATTAAAGTGTTTTATAAAAACGCGGTTGATATACTAAATATTTTTCCGCTTTCCACTTGACTATAATTTTTTTCAAAAGTGCTTTGCACGAGAACGTGTCTGATTTTAAATTTGTATACGCCTACGCGCGTGCATATGTATGTTTCGAAAGGGCATTATACCGGTGAATAACTATACGTATCACCTGCATTATACAGTTTATTCCGTATACAAAACGTAAACATTAAACCAATTCGCAATTCGGCTGTATACACTGTTGGGTCGTATGTGCATAGTTGATTTTCCGCGATGCATATTCGATTGTACGATTTCGAGTGAGCGCGTCGAATGCGAATTTCCATAACCATGGCGAGAGCACCTAATATCGGGGGGCCTCGCACGCCGGAGCGCCTAAGTGCTCGTTGGCGAGACTTTGCTTTGTTCGCCGGAATAAAATCATTCCTAGCACAGCCAGGAGACTTTTTGGTCAAACGACTCTGCCCAGGAAAAACTGCTGAGAAAGCTTCTGCTCCCGAAAGCTCGTGGGAAAACATGGAAACCCTTTTTCGCATCGCATAACTAACATGGATTTATTCGCATTATTTACACACGTACCGAGAATTATTAGGGAACAATACATACTACTACTACTTACATATATTTTAATATGTTAAGTTTTTTGTATTGTTAATTATAACAATACAAACAACGTTGTGTGAACTGATGATAAATATTACATAAACTAAGCCTGATATTTATGCCTATTTGATAGTGCCTAGATGCATTACCAGCAATTGTTGTGAATAACCATCTTCAATCTTGTTTTATGATAATGAATTCCATGACTATTACAACAGAAGTAATATTTCTCATTTACCTCAACATATGCTTGTATGATTTAGAGCACCTTCAGAATGATACCGACTAAAAGGGGCCCCCGACCGTCTTGCGGTATTGTCTTGAGGCTTTCGACTATAATTATTATAATCAAAAGAGAAGAAGCAGTAGTTAGTGCGTGCTATCAAAAGGGCTTATCATATTCGCCATTCCTCAAGTTATAATCATTTCGGTTGAGCCGTGAGCATTGCAAGGGGCATATGCGGGCTTCTAAATGATAAAAGGCCGAGGTTTCCCTTTGTTAATTCGTTCTCAAAGAAAATCTCTCGAAGGGAAAACGGGTTCTGTAATGTGATTTAATTCTGATTTATATCCACGACAAAACGTCGAATCGTCGAGCGGCATGTTGCGGAACATTAGAAATGATATCATTATAATTACGGATAATTAAAACGTCAGCTAACGACCATTGCTTTATGGAATGTATTCTATTTGATGTTGAATGGAACATATAAAATCTGTAACGTTTATTCAATTAATTGAATTAAAGAGGTATTACATATTTTATGAGAGACACGCTTGAATGAAAATATACATTACACCCATTTATTATAGCTCCGAGTGATTTTCCTTTGCAAATATTTTTAGTTTTGTTGCAACGCGAGTACTGCACATAGTAGACACAATTGAACGCAGAAGTCTCGTTTTTGTTGCCGCTGAACTGTTCATTTTTTGTCCTCGTTACGTCGGCGTGGACATTAATTTTCTTAATGCTCTACTTATTTTTCTAAGTGATCTCGCACAATTCACAATTCATGTCTGCCGTCCCGAGGGGACGAGTTAGGATGAAAGTATAACGAAATACTTTTGCAACAATGACTACTACTCTATGGATAAAACGGAGTGCACAAACGGTAATGTCAAGAGACATGAAAGATGGGATCTACGACTATGATAAATATAAAATATAATGCAGAAGGCGAATGAGAGATTTTGCTGACCGGAATATTTACACTTATACTTCATCTTGCAGATTAAAATAGAGTTCATCCCCAATTTTATGCTTTAAAATTCAAAAGGTTCAACCAGGCGTCATTCTGTTGTTTAAGCAATGTTTCACTTCATGTCAAAGATATTTACAATTTCCATTGCTATTTCAAATTGCATTGTTATTTTTCTATGTACCAATTTTCCACTTTTATTTCCACATTGTATAGTTTTTCATAAATCTTTCTATCAAGCCCTGAAATAACCCGCAGCGTGTAATATATGAGAAAACAAGTTTTTGGCATCACTTTGATAGCACTGCGCAGATCCATCATGACGTGTTAGGATTTCATGGCACAAAATATAATTATATTGTGTAACTCCCTTATCTGGCTTGGGAATATATTCAGTCCTTTCTGTTGTTATGAACGTCACTTGTTTTAACGAGTTTATTTTCCAGAGCTTACATATATATTTGGCATACTCTATGCAGGGGATAATTGACATTGTTTTCAACAAGGATAATTATTTTTTTAATTAAATCAAATATTTGTTAGTATTCACTAATTAAAGTATAAACTAGAAATGTTTTATAATTGAAATGATAGGTGTGTAAATAAATTTAATTATTTTTCTGACACAAATCCGTAGGTCTGACTTCCGCAATCGCGTCGTATCGGGTTAATGTGAAGGCGGACGCGAGTCCATTTCTGCGCTCGCCTGCGTTTTTGTATGGAAAGAAGGACCGGAATCGGTTCCGGTCAGTGGTCCGCACTCATAAATAAGAAACTTGTTACGGAGAAAAGCTTTGCCGTCATAATGCATGTGCCATGCTCTTGTTTCATATCCCTCGTATGTATGTATTATTTATAGTATCTTTGTGTTATTTTATATTTTGTTATTTGTACAGTTTACGCTTCAAAGTACATCGTCGAGTTTATTACATGGGAATATGAATGAGACATAAACCCTTGGCGTTGGGTTTTATTTAAAGATCGTCGGAAAAGCCGCTATGCGGAGAGGAACTGTTTTAAAGTTTGATGTCTATCAATATTTTATTTGGATGACACGAACTAATGTATTACGAATAGCATAAAATTGTCGCGCGTTTATTTCCACATAAAGATAACTTAATGTAGCTCGTACGAAAGCTACTTTTTTAACTGCGGCTATAAAAACGTTAATTTAAATGACTTTCATGTGGGGCTTTGCATCTAAAAAGTTCCGTAACAAATTTTTGTAAAAAAAATTATATATATATATATATAAATATTATCGATTTTTTTATTAAGTAGGGTCCATTCCCGTCAATTTCAATTACAAACCTCACCGGAGCAAACAAAAAGGTTATTTTCGACATCTGCCAGGTTTGCATAAGGTAATCAAAATGCACATTTCATTGTGCAGTTGATGTAAAAACTTCTACTGCTCGACACGTACGAACGCTTTCAATTATTTACACCGGGCCCGGTGGAGAGCAGAGGTGAATCCGGGGGAGTTGAACTCGGATAATGCACTTTTAGTTATGAAAACATCGGTTTTTACTTTAGGTTTTTAATAAATAATAATAATAGTAATGGATGAGTTGATCATCTTTATTATCAACCATTCATTTTCTTTGGGTAATAATTTGTTTTATTTGCTTGGAAGGAAATCTATTGAAATAAAGTATATAGTATTATTTTAATCGAATATCTATTCAAGTTATCTATCCATTTCTAAATAAATTTATCGTATCAATAAATAATTGAGAAATGATATTAGAATTTCACGCATGTTCTGAACTAACTAAATTATCTTTGAAGTCTACTTTGAAGTACTGATGTTACAAATAATCTAATTCAAAAATTTATTGTGATCAAATGCATAGTAACTTACAAGATGATCTGAAAATTTGATTATATCAAATGCATATATGTTCTATCAGCCATAAAAATTAATTATTTGTAATGTTGCTTTAACTATAAATAAGAAAATCATAAGTTTTCTTGACATAGAAACTTGAACCTAAATTTAAAGGTGCAAATAATACTTGGTTCGAAAATGATTGAAAGCAAGTTTACTTTGTGGTATTATAATCTAATACTTGCTATCATTGAACAAATTATTATCATCTGCAAGTTGTTTCAGGTGTTGACAAAATCTTGACCGACTCTTGGCCTAATGATGTCAGTATTTGTGCCGAGTCCCTGAGGTGCTGACCTGTCCGACCGCGTGATAATATACTTCCCATCGTCTTCTTCATGTAATATCTCATGTGACGCCCACGCTCTTGGCTTTTGTCTATTTGATATTATTTGTGCAAACATTGGACGTTTAGACATTACAATTTAACCATAAAGCAAATAATAATATATATACACACACTTATAAACGAAGTAGCAACGACAAAAGTTTTAGTTCATCAATGTTTGGAATATTGGTACAGGCTATGTATAAGTCACAATAAAACTTACCGGTCGAAATAAAATGTCATTTTTAATCGAAATTGAATCGAAATTTAACCAATTTGCTAGCAGTTATCTTGCAACAACTAATCAATTAAACTGCACGTTTGAACATTTTTATTTGAAGTCAGATGAATTTATGATTCATGTATCATTTACCTTGTGTATTATATTTCCTGCATCATTATGACTCATACAGCCATCCCGATTTCCATTATAATCATCAATGAAAATCAAAGAGACTATAGCGTTTTCTTGTATTCATCAGGTATTCTGTCTGTTGCATTTATTTCTCGATATATCCATCCTTTGTGACCGTGTTCTCTCTAAGTCTCTTGTTCGAAAATGTTTAATTATTGGATACTTTTATGTACTATCACGGTCGATATACTTTCAGCCAACAATGTCTTTACGACAGAGCAGCGTTATGAAAACTTTATCGTTGCTTCTTTGATCAAAAACGCAGAGACTGCTACAGACAGGCGTTCTGATTGCGATTGTGTCTCAGTCCCAGGGAGGATATGATATATTATGATACTACTGTGATAGAAAAAAATAATAAAGTATTCATTTTATTCGCCAGTGTTATAATCTTTTGTTCTCGTAAAATTTTTAATTCGATTTCAATCAAAGGTTTGCTTTTTTTAGGTATCAATTTCTCATTTGCACAAACTCTGTGTTTATATAATTTTTCCGCTCATTAATAGTACAAGTTCTATTAATGAACAATCGTTGAAAATATATTACCTTTGCTATACATAATGCAAATGCAATTAGTATTAACATCATAAAACGGAATCAACAAGAATAATAAAATTATACCAGCGTTAAAACAACAAAGACCAAACATTGTGTAAATACAATTTAAATTAATTAAAATGGAAATGCAGTTAAATACCTATTTACATATCATAAATTGAATGAATTAACAGAATCATACGTGAATATTTCGAATAAGTGAAAATATGCGTGCATAATATTAATAGAAATTGCTCATTTTATTCATTATGATAATATACTGAATATTGTTTATGTAATTCGTACATTTAATTGAAATAATATTTGAAACTAAAATTGGAAATTTATGGTACTCAAATTTACAACTGGGTGGCAGCTGGGTGGTAGGTGTAGTTTTGCGATATGTACCAATAAAAATCACACAATGAATTTAATTTTGAATGGCAGTTTTCTCTCAAGTCTTCTTATTCGTTATGATTTGGCACAAGTATTCAATAAATCCACTATTCTACGGCAATAATTATCACCCATCACGTAATATGTAATGAAATATGAGCCATAGCACTCGGGCTTTCGGAAAATGGCTGGCGGCTGTTAACCGCGTAATTAGCTCTTGATGACGTTGTTAGCTGTAGCATATATGTACAGTAGGCTGTAGGACTGTAGAACTGTAGGTCTATAGGGTTGCCGCGGACAAATGAATGTATTGCTAACAGACACGCTAACTGCAAACCGCCGTCGTTATCGGCCGCTTTGCGATAATTTGCGTCCACCGCTTACGCAATAGTAAGGGATTTATGCTATACATAGAGTTACAAAATTTTAGTTTAAAGACAAATACTCTTAGTCGACCAAAAAAATGGAAATCAATCACATTCCTACAAGACTTCTGAAAAATCATCTAAAGACATCATAGTGTTAACTAAGTCGTCTACCTTCGGCTTAGAAAAGAAACTTGTACACGCGTATTAGATCTCTCATGAAAATATCCCTTCGATAACTCGGATTGTTAAGGTATAATTTAACATTTGCAACTATAAACTGTATAAAACACTGATTCGTTGGTATAATTTATGTATTGGTTGCAAGTTGTTACTTAGTTCTAATTAATTCGAAAATTATATATATTTATTACTTGTTGCGAGAAGTAAGTCCGATCCAACGGTAGCAACCGTTCGGTACAAAAGCTCAATGTAATGAAGATCGCTGCCTTCGTGGCCAAACTAATAATATGAAAATATGTTTGAACAAAACTATTAGTGGAAAAAATTATTAAAAGACTTGAAGAAAATATAATAGTTTTTTATAATAATAAAGGGCTAGTACTACTTTTCTGAGGAATTCAAACTTTAGTGAAACTCGGATTATTACTCTTCAACAATATTAACTCATTCGCTTAATCATACTTAATTTTAGCTTGTTTGTATAGACAAGTAAAATAAATTCAATGTTAATTAATACCGTATTATTTATATTTTTCAATACCTTAAATTTCGAGAGTTGAAGATGTTTGCAATTGCATATACGCGTTTACGCACATAATTTAACATATTTTTTACATAATTTATTATATTTCTAAATGTTACCTAGGTAAAGGTTTCTCAATTTCGTTGTACCTACATTTATCGCACTTTAGTTTATATAGTTATAATTATGTCTTCGTGAATTTATTTCCTCTTAATCCGAAGTGAATATATTATTACCTCTGCAGAGGGTTCGAGTAAGAAGTAAGTTGTACAAATAACAGAACTTCACATAAAAGCTGTGAAGTCAGGCAAAAGTAGTCGGATCAGATAAAATAGTGGAATCAGAGGGGTTAAACTGATTTGAACCGGACTGAACTGGGATTTCCTTCTCCAGATGGAACTGGCAGATCCAGATTGCAACTGTCATAGTAATGCATTTATCTGTAAGCCGTACAAGTAGCTATCTGCTCGTTGCACACTGTCTTATAATATATTTATGGAAAATAGCACGTCAAATTGCATCCCGTCTGCTAGGATATTCGAGTAATCCGCGGAGGTTGCTGTCTTTTAAAACATTTTGAAGACTGATATAACGGTTTACATACCTTTTTTTTTCAAAGTTTCCGAAGTTTGTTTTGAGAAAATCCATTTGCTAATTTTGTGTTTTCTTTGCGTTTTAGAAATAGCAGAAAAATATTAATTGACCGAGATTCTCTATTACGGTATAAGTTTTTTTTCGAGTTTTTTCATATATTTACCTTGTCCTATGTATCATTTACCTATTCGTTGGAGAAAACGGTTGGATCGTGTTTACATAACAAGCAATCTTTGCTGAACACACATAAACGCAGACACATCCACGTTCGAAAATAAACATTGAAATATGTATACATTTGCTGGAACGTGAAACGTATACGGTCTTTGGCAAATATAGACCAAAATTTATACTATTCCCGACTGAATATTGACTTTGTAATAATGTTCGTCGGTATAATGATGAATGAAACGTGAATTTAATTATGTTGTATAGTAGTGTGTGCATTTTAAAGTAGGTTGTTTAAATATAAATCAGAACGTGCTGTGGTAAAGGTGAAGTAGACTATCAATAAGGCGCTCGAAATTCATATTACACAAAATTTGTGTAATTGTTGACTTATTACAAAATTATAGCAAGATGTAGATTATAGCAAAATATAAAAAAATACATTAAAAATCAACAAAAACGCAAATCAAATGCTATATTTAACTTTTATGATTTAAATAATGCAATCCAACTTGTGATTATTTGTTTTATTAATTCAAAACGTTATAGAGACTTCATTTATATACTTCATTATTTATCATTACAATAATCCACTAAGTTCTATCATGTCTGGTTTGAATCTACTGCAAAATCGTGTTAGAAGATTTAATGCCATATAAAACGTCGAGCTGAGTAATAAGATTTTCCCTCCGAGCATATTTTGTTGACACTCATTTTGCAGGGATGAATTTTGTTTAAATTTGTTTGCACAGTCGATATACATTTTTCGCACTCCTTAAAAAGAAGGAAATATGCTTCGAAAATGATTTTGAGGTAGAGAACTGAATTTCTAATGGATAGAGGGTGTTGGAAACCTGTATAATACTAGGTCCTTATTCTTGGCTTCCACTCAAAGGATATAGTGCCACATAGGAGTTACTAAATAGAACTTACATACCCATTACCAATGCACGACATTCGAATTTATTGCTAGATATTTTTTTATAAAAAGTTAGAGCATCCTTTTGAAAATGTTTGTTCTCCTCAGTATGTTTTATCACAATGTTCTATCGCGTTGTCCAAGTGTAAAATAACGTAATATAAATGACAAATAACGAAATAACTCGACGCCATGGTGAAAAGTGTTGAAAAGATTCAGCCCGTTTCAACTTGCACTTATCCGATGTATATTTTTCACAGCCGCTATTTTCCACATCGTTTTTCCATACGCGTGATGCATCCCCGCATAAGTGGAAAACGTTATTATGCTCCCGGAGAAACGCTTTGTCTGCATCCTGCACCAGATCTGCACCATACTCTTATTTGTTTAGCCCGAAGGCTGATATAAAGGATACACGGTTTTAAAATATTTAATTTTTTTTGGTAAAAAAAATTGTTAAAAAAATCAACTCACAGCAAGTAAGTCCTTGCAGTTTTTTTCTTACTTCGATTATATTTGAGCAGAGTCCAATGATATGATGTAGGCGCATTTTAGCATTTTGATATCAGCTAAGATCCTTTTACACACTGCCGCTGTTGTGATGTTACCAAAACATTTTACTTTAGTGTTACATATCTTGCAATATTTCAAAAGTATTACTTGAAGTAGATTTCAAAATTACATTTCTTAATATTACTACCCACGACCTTCCATTAATTTAAACTCTTCCTTGAATCTGCAACTGATTCAAAGGATAAGATATTCGAGACGTTCTACGTTTGATGATGTTTTAATCAAAGATTTGCGGGTTTTCAAGTTCCATCAAAGGAAAGTATGTCAGCTCTTTGACTATCTCGAGTGTGAATAAGAACATAAAAAAATCTGCTGACAAAAAATAGGCAAGAAGACATAACTGGATTACTGGGTCGGAGATCCAAAGACGAATGCATCCTTTGGAGAACATCGACGCATTTAGTACGGAGGAATAAAATTGGAGAAAAGATATATAAATTTTAATATGTTACTTGAATATTCCTTTGAATCAGTTGTAGTTGGTGTGGTAGAAGGCATTTGTTCTATTTTGACTGCTACTTTTTTCAAGGTGGTAACATTTATTGTAAGTCTTGGGTATATGGTTTTTACTTGGAAATATAGATTAGATAGCAATTGGTGCATCAAGAGAAAATTCATCAGCATTATAGAAGTTATAATAATAATTTAATCATATACAGATAGGACAACTGTTTGGGTTGCCACATCATTTAGGAATTTGTCATAACACCTCATAGTTAAGTTCTGATTGCTGTTAAAAAGCTAAGTAAAAAGAATTTCTGTATCCTAAAAATGGTCTGTATATTTTGTTTCCTCTTCGTTATTTTCGAGACAGAGTTATGATAATATGAAAACAAACTCTCGTTTCTTCCAACGAATGTGGCGAGTTCAGTTTTCGTGAATTTTATTCCTTCGATTTGCATACGGGTTTTCGCCTCGGGCTAGGAAATGACATCGTATTTCTTTCAAACATGCTCCTCTGTTTATGGGTATAAACAGCAGGAATTAATTCACTTTCGAAAGAAAATCGCATGTCCTTCGGATAAATGATGAGAAAAAGTTTTCCAATTATAAAAGAAATATATAGTATAAAATGAAGTGAAAATTTAAGATCGATTCAAATACGTTTGATGTTGAAAATTATTTTTTAAGCGCAAGAGCTTTAATTCGATAATGTAAAGAAGCTTAACTATTACTATTCATGTTAATCCAGAAACCGATTCCAACTTTGGAATCTTTTGAGATACCGTTGGTATTTTCAATATAATTCGCAACAAAGCGAAATCAATTTCTAGATATCAATTCATTTCATGTCTCAAGTTTCATCTGCTTCTTTCAATTTCTATAATTACATTTGTTTGCCTATTCATCGTTCATATTTCTGAGTCTTTTTATTCGTATTCATACTTACTCTTGCTGAATAGAAATGTGCTGGGTTTTCTTGGGAATATAATATAGAAATGGTTACTGGTAATAACTTGGGACGTTGGGAACAGTTATTGGGAGAAGTTTCTTGTTTTTGGCAAATTAGATAATTCAATACTCTACAAAAACAGCTTTGTATTTAATTATTCATTTATGTATTTCATATAAAAGTCTAGTAAATTACATAGATTCAATTTTCTATGAATTATGAAAAAGCTCTTTTAAAAGTTTGTACCACCCACCTTGCCAATGTTTAATATTACAACTTGTTTCCATTACATACCAGACTGAATACCTAAGATTTATTCCGAAGTCGATACATCTGCGTCGTATTATTCTTGTATAAATAATTTATAATATATAAACGAAATATATATTCATAGAGAATATATACTCGTATATACATAAGTCGTCCAGTATGCATTGCCCGGGCGGATATGAATTTCTACTAGATTCACTACACCGGAACCAACCGGAACCAACTTCGTGACTAACGTACAGAATATCCGAATGGATTCTCAAACTTAATCTATTTTTCGGCACAGGTGCGATACTGATTCATAGAATATAAATTTTGAAATATAAATATAAGTGACACTGTATAAATCGAAGATATAAATATAAATGTAGTGCAGGGTGTACCAGATCTTAACGAAACAGAGTTATTGATAGTTAATTATTTTAAATTAATCAAAATTGCGGGCTTTTGTTTCTGTATGCTTTTTTGCTTTTGGGTTTTGTATAAAGTTCTATTAAATTTTCTTCATAATTAATTTAAAAAAAAATAGCACTTGTTCCTTTGTTTTCATAATGTTTATTAATTTCAATTTTAATTTTCGAAAAACCAGGACAAACCGGGACGAAAGATCTAAATTCGGGACAAATATTGCTTTTAGAAAATGCAATATTTGCTTTTTCCCGCAGCAGTCCCGGGAAGATCAAATAACACAAATTATAGGGAAGGTTTCACCCACTATAAGGCGACTATAATTTATTTATGTAATACATTTTTTTGTTTTATCATTCGAAATCAATTTAAATTTTAGTTTCAAATACATGTCTGAAATGTGGTTTACATTGTAATATAAAATGTACCATGGTATTATTTCTGTACCATGTAGATAGTATGTATCGCTTTTGAGCAACCGGAGCAGTATAGAAATATGAGTGACATTTATTGATGAACGAACGGCGCTGTTCATATTCCGCGATCGAAATAAATGGCTCAAAAGTGCACACAAAGGCACTTTTAAAAACCGAACAGTAACATGTCATGTCAGTTGTTTATTATTTGTTCGATAATTTTGCCTTTCGCGTATAATTTTCATGGTTTCGACGCTTTTGAAACGATTTCGATCGCTATTGGTAGATTGATGCATTTTTTCATTTGATATTAAACGTTGGCATGGGAATTGTTACAATAGTTTCCCGAGATTAACTGAAGATTTGCAAATGCAAGTTTTGAAAGTTTTATTAATCATCGTGTTCATGTTGAAATGTTCAAAATAAAATAGTATACGAGCAATTTAGAAATGGCAGAATGAAACAATGCTTGCTGGCAATTTTGACAGACGGATACAGCTGTCAGATACACATGTGCTAATTTATGCACGTCATGTTGCATATGATATTTTGAAAGGATATATATATATATATATATATATATATATATATAAGGGCGTTTCATGGTATGATCGAACCCCGTTCTGGACAACCTAATATCGTGCAGTAGTTGTTTGTACGAATCAAGAGGAATTTCATAGTTGATAACATTTTATCTGGTGCATTACTTGAATAGAGTAATGCAGTGTCACTTTCAATCCAAGAAATAAATTTATGTTTTATAAATTCAATCCCAAGACTTGTAAGTAAAAATAATTTTTAACAACAAGTAATTGCAATAGAGGTTTATCAAAATTATTGCTCAGACAACTTGCGAGAAAGGTTGGATCAAACATGAGGAAACTTTCCATGGATTGGATTGATTTATCTTACAATTATTCAGGCTTTACAATATTGAATCATTCTTTTTTATAATTATTTTTTTTATAATTAAAATGTGGGATTCCTGCTTCTGTTTCCTTTATATTCATTTATCTAATTTATATTTATCAAAAGTTGTTTCCATGTTTGTACTACAAAATTACTACACCATTACTTCTATTATGTGTCTACATTCTCAATTATAGAGTAATTTACGCGTAAATTGGAGCCCATAGAATTACAGACAACTTATTACAGCAGACCACATATTTTAATCAAGGACAGTTGTTTCGACTACATAATTTAGTGGGCTATCAAATGTCACAATTATAATAGATACATGCATATATATAAATATATATATATATATATATATATATTTATATATATATAGATAAATATATATATTATAGATAGAATTATGTCTATCAATTACTCGTCGGATTGGAAAATGAACGACGCATGCATTAATAACCAATTACTGAAATTTTAACCATGAAATGTTGTCATGTTTGAACAATTGGCGTTTGATAAATTTTTTGGCGAAATCCGTACAAATTATCATATGACATGGGTTTTTCATTCTCTTTGATGTTGATTGATGTATTTTATTGCAAAATGTACCATGATAATTATTAACTATTGTCAATTTGTGAAAAAAGTATTTTTGAAATATAATCGTCGGTTTTTCTTTTTTTGAACAGCAATTTCCTCGATGCTTCTATAATACGTTAATTAGTTACCTTTAAAAATAGAATTCAACAGATATTTTTTTTCTATTTTTCTCTGAAACTTTAGCTGCAGTTCTATATATAGTTCTGATTCCATCCTACGAATTTTATATAAAATTACCAACACGGAGTATTTCGAGTTATAAATGAACGCAACATTGAACACATCATCCTCGCGTGGTTTTTAGATTTTTTTGTATTTTTTTCAGAACGGTGGAGCTACAAAAAATACATAATGCCTCTATTATATATTAATTAGGACATGCATCATGTAACTGCGCTGCCGTTTCAGTGCTACGCGTAGCTCCACCGTGTTACCCAAAATATACATATAGAAATAGGGCTGCGGAAAATGGTCGATTCAAACCACAAATATCTTTTTATAAGACCAAATTCTGCAAAATGTGGGTAGTAGAATTCACATATACATGAGTGGTCTAATAATATCTTGTGAGACAGATGCTGCTTTTTTTATTTTTTTTGCAGAAGTCTCAAGCGTTTGAAGCGGAACTAAAGCTTGATTCCATTGAATTGTTGACATTAGCTGTCTTTTTGGATTTATTTCTAAAAATAATTATGGTAAAATTTCAACATTAAATCTTCTACGTGAATGTCTACATGATTGCAAATTGTTACCTATTTATCATATAGGATACGATTATTCGATTTTCTCTGTTCCCAAAAATTCTAATTTCAGATAAATCTAGATTAAAGCCCGGTGCACACGACGACAGTATTTTTTGTAACCTTTTCTTGTGTATTTAAACATAAAATATGACTCGGACATTTTATTATTATTTTATCTAATTCTTATAAATATGAGATAACATAATCACGTGAATTTATTATAATTATGTTTTATGTTTACATTCAAATAAAATAGTTTCTTTGTACTTGAAAATTAGTTATGCTTTTGGAATTAGATCTAGAAAGTGTTCTAATTTTGGTTTTCATATCTGGTTTCTTTTCTCCTGGTTTCCCAGCCCTATCCCATAGACTCTGCACAATTACCTGGTGTATTGCTCGTGAAATTTCCGCGGCAAAACGGAAACTAGGAATGTGCATTATCCGAAAACCACGAAGTACATCACGGACTGCTGTCAAGTAGAGTGCGAGCATCACGTGGCTTTTCTAAAAGGATTTATGAATAAATGAGTCTGAAGACGAATGTCTAAATGTTTGTGGAAATATCACTCTGACGTTAATGAGACACTTGTGCGACTTTTATTAAAGATTTTATGTAAAGAGGAATGGATTTAACTGAGGTTGAATTATCACCTTTTGTAAACTACTAGATGTATCGTTTTAATACTTCAAACATTTATAACTTATACTCATTTAATGGTTTAATTTTTTAAATTTTGAAATATTACATTTTGTTTAATAATGCGTTGACAATTTCCAAATCCATTCCCACGGAATCAAAACTCTGCTTAACTTCAATACTGAATCATCGTCCTACCATCTGTGACTGAATTTGCAATTTCTCTGAAGTTTTCTGC
This sequence comes from Ctenocephalides felis, assembly GCF_003426905.1. NCBI lineage: Eukaryota > Metazoa > Arthropoda > Insecta > Siphonaptera > Pulicidae > Ctenocephalides > Ctenocephalides felis. The sequence goes on from NW_020537324.1 coordinate 4,592,077, forward strand.
AGTTCTGGATATTTCGGGCAGATGCATTCGAGATATCTGGAAATGACAATAGCTGATTTAGTTCGGTCCACCAGATGGGATTTTCGAAGAAGTTCGAAAGCAATTAGTGCGGATGATCTTGATGGTTTAATTAAACGTTTCTTGCGGCTTCCGCAAACTAGGATTGGTTTTGGGATAGATGTTAGAAGTTAGCGAGTACTTAAATAACAAGGGTTAACTACCTGATGTTGTTCTATCTGATATCGACTCCTAATTGGCCATGTTCGTCATTTAGCACACCGTATACCCTTCGACATGCTAAGATTATAATGAACACACCAGGTAAGTTATTCATTATATAGAACATGGAAATAATTTATTTACATATTGTACATATTATACATATACATATACCTGCAGCATTTATGTACGTTCCTGATAGGATTAATTTATGCCCGGTTTGAATCGTTAATTTTATACCGGTGCTATCATTAGTGATTAACATGAAATTAACATTAGCATGTCATACCGATGCATAAATATCGTAAATTTTACCATCGAATAGGTAAATAGATAATGGAAAGCGTTATCGATTTTATGTATAATGTACATAATAACCGGGATTTGCCATGAAGTATTCATTTGCATAAGCTAACTGGTTTTAAGGAAAACCGCGCTGCAATATCCTTTATCGAATACGTTGCACAAGAACAAAATTTAATATATTTTCTTGGATAATCTGATTCTTTGCTTACTAATTTTGTTTGCAATAATATTACTTTTATCTTTACAAAGAAGAAAGGAGAATTTCTATCAATGTAATTTTTTGCAATTTAAGTTGAACAGCAATTTCAAAAATTGTGATCCTAATCAGCCAGGCGTTTCATGTAAAAAAATAGATTAACATTTGCCACATCTATTTTCATATAATTCTCTAGTAACACAATATTCAAATTATATTCCCCGAATGCCTTTTATAAATTAATCCTACCCTACCAATTACAGTGGTTAAATTTTAATTATCAATAGTGATGCTTTTGGTTTATATGTGGTTTTATGCTCATGCTGGCAGTCATTTTATTTAACCATAATAATTTATGTTTGTTGTTAGCTATTCGTAGAATTGCCAATGAATTTTGATAATTTAATTGATGAGAATATGTTTGGATAATCCTCATGAAAAGGATTCAAAACGTAATTACATTTATTTCTATTTGGTATGTCAAACATCTATTATCACGTGAATAATGAAAAAAAATCTTATGCATTCTCAAAATGTTTTTTTAACATTTTTCCCAATGTTTGTATGTTTTTCCCTTGTCCATATAAATATGATGGTATCATTGTCTGTATTATTGCTAAGATGTTATTTTCCGTTATCCTCAGGAAGTACAAATCCTCCGAGCTCTCGTCCTCGGCGAGGAGGAAAGAGGCCAAAGCCAATACCAAGTGCTTTGTTTCGTGACGAGACTGCATCAGACCGATTTTATATCGGCGGACGCCATGAGCAAACTCAGACAGGTAAATTGAATCACGTTTAATGTTCAACAATACCTTAAATACTTAAAACCTTAAAACATGGGTTTCTCTGGGTGTTACGGGCACGATTGTAATTGGTAACTGAAATAGCCATTGTTTTAAGAGTACACAACATACAAAACTTACTTAATATTTTATAATTTGTAGGATTTTTTTTAAATTAGACTTTTGTTTTTATAATTTACTGTAAAGTTTTAAAATTTCAATCATTTATCATTTTAATTATTATTCTTAATATATTAACAATTACTTGATTTTGTTATACCCTAAAAAGTGTTTGGACAATTAGAACTTCTGATTTAGAAGGGTTTATCAAATATTTGCTAGAGATAAGAATAATATTCTACTGATTTGGATGTTTTGATTACTGTGGGTGATAGATAATTAGATAGCTTTTCATAAATGGGGAGTGATGTGGATGACATATAATTAGATGACTTGTCATAATATATTAATAAGAAGATCACACGGTTTATTGTAAAATATATGTTTTGATAATCTAAAATATTATTAGTAAAAATATAATCAGCAATATTTATTGCTAAATTACTATTTGATAATAAAATTAATGTGCAGTAATACTGTCCGAACCATGTGTTGTTCTCATCACAGTATTATCATAATTCAAATACGTTTTAATTAATCAATAATGAATATTATTTATTAGATATATAATTAATATAATATAATTGTACGTATATATAATTATTAATCATGGAATAATTTCATGTAATTAATTCTCTATTCTTTTTGTTATGAATATAAATTGATTGCACTTCATACAGTATTATTTACGTGACATTCTTGTAGGGTAAGTTAATAGTAATCGCACAAAATCGAAAACGAAAGTTTTTGCCTGTCTTTATGTTTCAACATTGGATTCTGACTAGTCGTCTATTGAACTGCATTCTTCTTGCATTCTTATTCCACTTGAGATGAACTTGTAAATTATAGACAAAAAATTACGTAAAAAGATTTGCAAGCTCTCTTGATTTATTTTCTCCTTATATTTAATTCCATAAATTATTTTCGTATGCTTCGTGGCTTTGTCTACTGTTTCAATCCGGCTCAAAGATATGTACGCAATCAGAATGTAGCGGTAAACGGAAGCTTGATTCGAAAAAAACGTAATAAATATCAACGGAGAGTTCCGGAACCGCAAACCGGAAACAAAAGCAGCAACGGCTGAGCTTTTGCCGCTGCCGCTGAGCTTATGAAAGAATCAAAGTTCGGCCTGGACGACGCGAATACCCGCTAGAACATAAACTACACCGCCGAGACGTATGAAATGTAATTTTATATATTTGAGAACTAACACAAGTGGATTTCCAGTGGGAAATCATGAGGCTGAAGAATCAATATATTCATATTTTTTTCTCCAAACTTTTGCAACTGCTTATTAGTTTCGGTTTCTTGACATAAAGTTGTCGAAAAAAGAAAATTGTTTAGTTTGAAGAAGGTTATTGAATGAATGAAGAAGATGAGGAAATGTTTATACATTTGTGCTACATTTTGTCACAATAATCATATATCTGTTCATAATATTTTAGAAAGACTTCTTAAAAAAATTAATTTGTATTTTAAGCTTCAAAACCGTTGATGTTAATATACAATGACAATAACACGCATTCCATTTTATTACACGCAATCTAATTACAGTGTAACTTCCTTACCCAATTGAAAAATTAATCGACTTCTCGTTTTGAGCCATAAAAGCCGTATTATATCAGAATAAAAAGCTAAATAAAAATTCTATTACCTTGACAAAACATTGTATTCAGTATTTTATCGCCGTTTCCTCTCGAGTTTTCTCTGCGGAACGTCGAAATGCGCGCCGTAAACTTTTTTTGTTGCATTATTACGTGGCACATACATGAAAATGTTCATAGAAATAAGCATATACGTACGAGAGGCAGCATCCCGATGCAAAATATTTAATATGAAACTTCCAGCATTGTTGCGAAAAGCAGAAGAGTCGGCAGTCGGCCACAATAATATATCCCTCGACTTACAAAGGTAATTTACGAATTCACGAGGATTCTAATTACAAAACAATGTACACACGACGACTGGGAAATGATTCAACATTGTTTCATTTCATTCCGGCACAGACAACATTTTCGAATAGTTAGTATTAAAAAAAATATTTGTTCCGAAATTATCTACGTTTACATAATTATTTTCTGCGCTTTCTAGATATGTAATTGATTTGATAAGAAGATAACAAGTTTGATATATTTGATGCAATCAATTAATCATATATTTGAAAGTTTTAGTCATTTTGATCTATAAGTATTATTATTGCTGAATTAATACAATGTCCATATTTTATTAAAAGATTTTTTCCGGTTGCTTTCTCTAAAGTTTGGGGGCCTTTAGCCCCGGAATGCTGCTGTAAATGTATTGAGGTTCGTGTTGCAATTCATATAACACTGGGGACATAATGTGACCACGAAATCCTGGAATTCGATGTCATTAAACCTTCCGGTTTATGTACGCATAATGTAAAAACAGACGAGCTTTAGTGAAGTTCGTTCGTTCGCAAATGGAGCTTAACACCCACCGAGGGAAAAAATGGGTTTTCTGATGTGTATACCTATATAGAGGATATAAAGGGATTATAATTTGTATGTTTGGATTTTCAATTATTTAGAAATAATTTGTGTGTTGGAAATAATTGCACACGTAATAAATGGCAATTTATTTTTTCTATAGTTTGATAAATATTTTGTACCTGGAATTATACCAGATTCATCTTTAGATTTGTGTAATTTTGATTTAGATAAGGATAGCTTTTCTTACGGACAACTGTATGTTGCCTGTCCCTGAGCCAAGCTGATATTGCATAATCAAACTTTTATGAAATTTATTCTTTACTTTGTTTCTCATCTCTCAACCTTCTAATCACAATGTGCTACATCAAAACTACTTGGCATGGTACAGCTAATTCTAAGTAAAATAAAATTCTAAATTTCTATTACATACAAATACCGTTGTATATTTCCGTAGCAATGTTTTAAGATCGCGATGCACGCGGTTGTCGTCGTCCGGACGTTTCGTGTCTGGTGCCTGGTGCCTGGTGCCTTCGCTTCTGCTGCGCTTTCAGGTTTACTTTTCCCGAGCACGGTTCGATTCACACGTGACAATCCTTTATTCTCTTTTCCGCCATAAATGTACACACTCGTAAAGGAACAGTCGGTGACATGTTTATTCAACGTTCCTGAACAAAATTTTTCGAACTTGAGATAGTGCATATGAAAATACTTTGTTTTTAAAGTTTCGAGGGGGTATTCAAGTTTATATATATGATTCTTCGGCATCCAGTTGCACATTGGTATGTAAAGCCTCATATATGTAGTAATGGAAAGTTTTGGGACAAATTGATTTGTGGAATTTAATTAATTGGATGTATTGTATAAGTAATTGCATATCTATGTATATTCATTCGTGTGTTTGTGTATATGTGTATAGTGCGGAATTAGGCAAATGTGTTTTATAAAGTTTTATAGAGTAATCGAGGTCAAAATGAGTAAAACTCTAAATATAATCGTCTATAAACACCTTTTTATCAGGATATTTCATTCATTTATCGCCATAATAGCTTTACTAATATTGTCTCCAAAAGTGTGAATTTCTGTTGTTCCTGAATAAAATTTCTCTATATTTCTCACTAGCCCTTCGACCACAGTATCCTCGATGAGCGTCCTACATCGGATTTCTATTTCATTTATTCGATAGCATTGTACATTTGATACATTTTTGTTGTCGTTTTTCACCTGGTTCCTTTGTCATGTTACTACGTCCTTCGTGTCACCGCGGGATACAAGGATGAGTATTTGTTTCCAGGGATGAATTTTTATTCTTCAGATTCTGTGGAAAAATCTTACAAAGTATGAAAATGTTACACATGATGCGGGCAAAAGCAACAGCTGTCAGAATGACATTTCGTGTCATGTGGGGTTTATTTCTGCATGGTAGTATATTTTCTTGGAAAATGGGAAAAAATTATATGATCTAAAACATTTTTTTGGCATTAACGAAATCAATTTCAATTTTAGAGATTTGCTATTACTAAAATATAATATTACTTACAAGTTTTTGATAATTACCATTTTCAAATAATTCAAGCATACTGTTCATGAATTTTGATAAGTAGGTTCACTGCCATTTACCAAATTTTACATAATATCCCTAACATCAGCGTATGTTTCCTTTATCGTGTGTTTTGATAGATTACTTAATTCCGAATCCAATTTATCTTTGTAGAAAAATCCGGGAACAGTCCGGACGCCGGAGGAGGACCGGGGCCGAGACAACTATACCCTGAGCGCGTGGCTGGATCCCGTACGTGCAGGACATCGAGCCAGTCCGCACGTGGCCGTGCTCTGCGGCGAAGCAAGGGACGCCACGTACGCCAGGGAGGACGACCTGAGATATTGGGCCGAGAGGGCCGGCGAAGGTAGGATACTTGTGATTCACTTAAGCATGATAAATAAAATAATCCGGGGAATCAGCGTTTGTCAAATACGTAATGATAATATATTTTTTTTTATTCGACTTATTTTGCAGTCTTACAATTTAAAAAAAGGGTAACATTAGAATTTGATATTAATATATGTTCTAGTAGAGCATCTATTAAGGGTATAATATAAAACAAAGTTAAAAAACTCGGTTGACCTTCCGAGTACTAAAAGTACACGTGATACTAAGTGGTGATGGACAGGTAATTTAAAATATCACCACTTAAATCCTTAAAAATCTATCACGAAATTATTAGGCGCCCCCCTTCAGTAGTCTACTTCTATTGAAAGTGTAAAATATTATGTTCAGACTTCCGCGAGAAAAAAGTGCTTTGAATTACACGTAGGAAAAAAATCTCAGAATATTTCTATTGCTTTTCGTATCCAATTCCAATAAATTTTATCACCGCCGACTTATCGCCATGATTTGTAACTACCCACTGTTTTTTTATTTTTTATTACTCTGTATTTTCTATATGTATGAAATATCAGCGACTTTCCGATGGCGTGTTGGTAACTATTCACCCACCCAATGGTTCTGGTTCTGATACCAATACGAAGGCATTAAGCCCTCACATGTACCTACAGATACGTCAGCGTTATCTCAATTTACATTTCTGCGCGAACGGCGCAAAGCGGATTTTCAGCAGTAAATTAAATGGTGGATAGAAAATCAAATTCGGAAGCTGTATCGTCCCGAGGCAAACATTACTCTGATTCAATGTTGCCAGATGGAAAAGTCATAATTGTGCGCAGCTTTATTTAATACGGACTACTACTGCCGTACTCTGATGTAGTGGAGTCGAGTTAGTTTTATTTTTAATTAAGCCATCGCGCGGTGGTATATTGCGTTCTGTAGAAAAAACAACTATGATCATTCAAGCTGACGATTTAATTAATGCCTTGAGAACGCAATAATAATGTTTGTTCTCTGAGTTTTAATGAGCGAAAATGAGTGGAGGAACTCATATACAACGATATGGGAGGATTTATTAAAATTATAACGAGCATAATATATACACAGTTCCAGAATTCAATAAGGATGTTAGTATTGACCGTAACTGCCCTGGAAAAATGCAAACAAAATCATCTCACGTTGTTTGAAAGCTATGAGCTTTTAAGTGCAACCTGCATTTATTTTTAACTTTGTGCTTTTCCTCATTCGAAGAAGAACTACTGATATATGCTAGATATGTTTTTATTTAGGCATAAAATCGATCGGATATAGTTTATTTATCTCTATTGATTAATTCTATTGCGAACAAATTCTCTGCTTTGAAATCTATTAATAAATCATAATTGATTCGAAAACTAAACTGGGTTATTTATAGGCCAGTTACATATCGATAGCTCGTATCTGCGTTCTACTTTAAATTAAATCGTTTTGTGAATAATAAATATGTATCGAACGATTGAATTCAATTCCATATAAAATTAAATCCAATTCCTGATTAAATTTATTCGTGCATTGTGCAAAATATTATTATATTCTTACCGTCTTCAGTTTGTGTATATATTCAATTTCAGATTTTCTCGGAGTCCATGAAGGACATATGGTGATAAGTTGAATTGTCATAATTCATAATTTATATATAAATGAATCTATTTACATTCAAATGATTTTTTAACATGCATTATTGTAGTAAATCGCCATTAGCATACGGGATTTTGCATGCTCATTTTTGTTGTTTTAGTATTTTAAAATAAATTCCTTAATATTCAAAATACATACAGCATAATCAAATATACATTCATTATCAATAAAAATTTCATTTAATTTATTTTATAGATTATCATAGAGAGATCATAATATGATATATAATAATGCAATATGAGATAGAAAGTATATAATATCACCAGGTAAATCCGTCGATAATGAAAATTTCATTCAAGAAACTTTTCATTCTGCTGTTTGCTGAAGGATTTTCAGAGCGTAGAATCTAGATATGATGTTAATCTTCCAATTAATTTTCATTTAAATATTAGGTTTTTAATAAGAATCTTGTTATAATAAAATCGTTGAATTATTCACTAAAACTAATTATAATTCCAATGTCTTTAATCATTAAGACCTATTTAATTACTCGTCAGAGTTTCTTCTGTTAAAAAACAGCCTGAAGGAAAAAACGCACTCACCGCCAGACAAATAAGAGGATAAACGTAAAGTCGAAGTATAAAACAAACTTTTTTGCTTTGCATAAAAGAACGTATTGGAAGATCGGCCACGGATAATCTCTATAATTAATGGGAGTTTTTAATTATACTCCAGATCTTCATTGGCCTCACGCAGGAAGACTTTTCTTTTAATATAATGGACTTTATAACTGATGCTATCTGCCTTCTTTTGGAGCGAATTTATATTTTTTGCCTCGAAATGAAATGTGAGGTTTCTCAGTTTTTTCTCGGTAAATCCGAAGTTTTTTCTCGGCAGTTTGCTTGTAGCTTTGTTTTTTTATTCTACCCGAACATTTCGTAATGGATTAGAAGGTATACGCACAATACTGTAATCGAATATATGTGGATTCTGTTTATTTGTAGAGATAATCTGCAGAATATGTAACTATCCACATCTATTCTCAACTTTTTTATGTCAGATAATTTGAGAAGGTTAAGTGCAATAGATTGCCATTGAGTTAAATGAGTATCATAAAAATTAAATAAACCAATTTCTTAATTTATTAAAAATGAAGTCTAATTTCTCTACATGCTGTTGGGATGAAGTGGCTTTTTTCTACAAAAAAGGTCCATCGTTTGCTGAACACGTTTTTTTATGAATGTATAATGAATTTTCTCGTAGCTACCAGCAAGTACACTTTGAAACTCCTTTTCCTGCCACGATCAATTTTCCATTAAATAAACCTGCATAGATTTGTCAATTTTGTTAAATTTTGTTCTTGCAGTTGCAAATTTGCTGTGAGTTATTAGCAATATATTTGTTAAACTTTCAAAAAAAAATCTAGTGTATTCCATTTTCAGTTTTTTTATGTGTAATGTCTAATTGCACTAGTATTAATTTTTTATTAACCCGTATAACTACAGAAATGTTCAATAAGGTTATATAACTACGTGCTAAACGTAATTTCCTGACTAGTGGAATTCCTGATATCAGGATCAATATGGTTCGAAGATAACGAAGCATTTAATAGGATTCCTCCATCTGCTGCTAAATTCTCTAAATTCTTATTAGACGGATGGTGCAATGCATTGATCAAGGTTATCGATTTGTAGTTGTTTTGGCGATAAACTATTAAATGAAATGAATGGATGAAAATTGTAGTGTGATAAGGTTTTGAAAATAGTCATAAAATCTCGCTAGTGAAATAGTTTACATTCTTAATATTTGTATTATTAATCAGGAATTACGATCTTTTATAGTATTTTTATTATAATAGGTTCTTTTAAAAAATGGGAAAAATAATTTAAAAATTTCATGCTTATTTGAATTTCCAGGCCCTTTGAAAACAAATCCCTTCCGCAACACCTTGCCGCTATTTGATAAACATGATAAACACCCTCAAACTGATTTGCATGTTTGGGTCAAACTCTTTCAATATTACTAGATCACGCTCTTCTGTTTTCAATAAACCATTTTAGCATTTTAGCATTTTAATTACAGCCGGATTCTATTTTAATCTTGGCCGTATTTTATAAAGCTTAACGCTCGGCTCCACGGGTATTCCGCAGCAATCGTGTTGTAAAATACAAAGCGGCGTCACTACGCTTTTTCATGCAAAAAACTTTGGGAAAATCTGTATTCATTATCGGGAAATCATCGGAGAGTGTCACGGCAAACTTGTGAAAACAAAAAAGGAAAACAGAAAGGAAATATGGTAATCGATGAGGCCAATATCGATATTAATTATGACAAAACTTTGTGACAGCCAGCGAGTTTTTATAGGAATATTTGATATAATGAATTATAATAGGGCTGCGTGACAAATTGGAATTTCTAATAATAGGTCTTTTGTAAATAAATTAATGATTCATTAACTATTTCAAATAACGTTATATTATATATACATATATATAATATATATATATATATATATATATATGTGTGTGTGTGTGTGTGTGTTTATCAGAATTGTAATTTATTATATGCAAAAAATCATTTCGACTAGTATCATTTCAATGTCAAATTTAAATAGCCTGCCATGATATTAAGATTCTCCGTCCTTCGTTTGCCCATGATAAGAGTTGTTTCGTAGGATTTGGCACTAATGGAATGCTATAATACATTACCCAGTAATCAAAGTTTGTAAGGGTTTGGCTTTCGCCCCGACTTGATGGATGACATTACACCTGTCTCGAAATCAGATGATTCGGCGAGCTTAATGCATAGGCTATTATGTATAATATATACACATGTATATATACAAACATCACCACTATATCTTTATAAATTTGAGATAACCATAAAATATTTGATAGATGCTATTTCCAATGTGTGAACTGTCGGCATTGTAAGTTGTTATTGTATATGATCTCATTTTTCATATTTATTAAAAATTTTATATACATATTAAATATTAATACTTTTTATTATATCTTACATAATATTGACATTAATAATATATGATTGAAGTTTAACAATTTATAAATTATTATAACTTGTAATGATAGCCAATTTTTATAATCAATACAACTTTTATAAATTATCATTATACTTAAGTATATTCAGAAGACCATAAATTCGATTAGCATAAAAATCATTGCATTTATTAGAAATCAAATGTAGAGTTTAAACTCTCCATTTTTATTGTAAAGATTTAATAGGTCAATTTAGCTCTTTATTAAATTATCCTTCTGCTTGAATTACTCTAACTGCTTCAATATAACTAGCGTTGGGATTTTTTCCTCTCCTTTGTGAACTTTTTACTTACTTTTTCCGTAGAGTAGTATTTTTTGCATTTTTTCTATCCGGTAGTCTCAACAGTAATTAGTACTCAGCACTAGATTATTCTATACATATGTTCATTACAAATCAGAGCTTTTTAAATTTTTTACCTTGGAATTAAATGAAAGTTAAGTGTGGTTCACATTCACCGCGATAAAGAAACTTTTTATATGGTAAATAAAAAAAATCAGAAAATTGCGTTTTGTATTAATATAATGCAAATTTTATATGTAATAGGTGAACAGGATGATCAAATGCATATTTGTATGTCATTTGTATTTTCTTCTATCTCTTCAGTGGTTATATGCATTAAGTTCATGGTTGTATATCGAGTGCCTTCTGAAATTATGAAAAGATATCACGTACGCAATTTATTCGAATTCCGAGAACACGCTCAAGGAAAATATAACTTTGATTAGCTTTAATACTTTTCATATCTTCTGCGGCGCTATAAATCAGGCGGGGAGAACCAGAGTACCACCAGGAATGAGCCAGGAATTACGGCCGACGCGAACGTGTGCAATCATTACCGAGTTAGCGCTCTCTCGTCACCACGTAAATATCAATTGCAGGAGAAATTGTAAAAACTAGTCGTGAGTGGCATTTTGCTAACTTCCCGATACTTATAATCATTCAACTTAATCAATAATCAGATTCAACTATTTAGGTAAAATGTTCAACTGCCTAACTCGATCCAAATGATGTCTTCCCAATAACTAATTTTTTGTTGTTCAAGTTTTGGATATTGAGTATCGATTTAATTCCTATGGTTCCAAATCCTATATTTTATACCAATTTATGAATTTCAATATTTAGTGGATATTATGTCTATAATATCAGATCACTTTCCAAGGAATCTGCAAACGATCTTATAATTACAAAGGGCTGAAACAGAATTTCAAATCCGTGTAATGTTGAATATTAAGTATATCGTTGCTTTTCTTCATTATATTATTCAGCCAACCAGTACGATGCAAATTTGATTTACAATTCCGTTTGCGTATGTTGAATTTATGATATCCTATTTCCAAAATCCAAATGATATGATGATTTTTTCTGTTACTTTATTTATGATTGGGTGTTTGCATCTTCCCTGATCAGAAGAAAGGAAAATTGTATTATAGATTACGAAAATTGAGATTTATTCGCTGCGGATATCACTGATTTGCATGTATTGATTACTTGGGAGAAAACCGTGGATTTGCAAGTTAATATTCACATAGCTAGAATAAATATCAGTCACTGAATTTTATTGTGATCCAAAATGCGTTACAATATTTTATGTTTTTCCTGACAATTTGAATCTTCAGTTACATCATAATTGTATTTTTCACTTAATTGCTATTTCATTATCAGTGAATATTATTATTTTAAATTGTTTTCCAATAATTCCAGCGAATCAATCATGCTCTACCTTGGCGTACTTCTCAATAACTTTGTCGTTTTAGAACTTTGCAAACTAATCCTGAAGTTTGCTTCGTTGTTTGGTTATTTCATATATAAACATACTTGTGTGCACTTTATGTGTTTTACAGGTGTTTGTATTTCCTTTGCATTTATTTGTTTGAATAGAAATCATTTATAAAAGTTTTGTTTCGAAGACGATAACTCATAGCCGTTCAACAGTCACACTTCTATTTTAAACCAGTCACAAATCTCGAATGGAAATAAATCACAAATAGCGACGAAAAATGAAAAATGAACAGAAAAAATGTATAGTAAACAACAAGAGGAAAGACATTCTAGCTGAATGCAAGAAAACAGCTTTGCAAACAAACGAAACTTCGGGAAATCATTTATAAATCTGACGTGCTGAAAAAAGTGCTTCGGGAAGTGAAATTTCTTGCTTACGTTTGAGCAGAAAAGACTCACTGGCTGCTTGACTTGAAAGAAATTTTTTTACATACATAGTTAATGTTTAACTGATCAATACTTTTAGTTACATTTAATATAATATTATAATTTATATCTTTACTTACTTGGCTTGAAAAGCACAACAGCATTTAGATTAGGTAAATAAATCATTTGAAATATGGTAACTTGTTTTTTCTCATTGTTCTTGTGAACATCAAGTGTTAGGTTTACGTTTAGTGCTCATTCGATGTATTCAATTAATTCGACCATTATACATGTAGTTTGTTTATGATTTTAATAAATGTGCTTCTAGAATGGTTATTGCATGTAGTCATGCTGAGAATTGCTCGGTGCAATAACACCAACCATATTGTATTTTATTACGCAATTAAAAGCTACGCCGGTCTTGTACAACCCACTGTTCCACATTTTGCGTTTTATACATTCTTTTGGCGGTTAGATTACTTTTTGGACGAAATAAAAAATTAATTACATAGGAAGCATTTTAATAAACTGTTCGAGAGATTTTCACTGATAAATAATTCGAACAGTCGTCGTTCTGTAAATCATCTGTAGTAATTGTGGGTATTTCTTCGACTGTTCCGTTCCCAGATTTTCGTTTTTTACGAGCGGCAGATTGAATATTATATCGTAGTATATTCTCAGTCTTATATTTGGAAACGTGACGAAAACCCCATCTGAATCATAAAGTATTCATTTCAGGTTCACCCGGACACCGCTTCTCCGGGATTTATTTTCGAATACGCGGCGTAATACTGTTGGCCATGGCCGTTTGTAGTCTGTCCATAACCACTTTCCGCGTGTTTGCCCGTCGATGTTTCGGGTTCTCTTTAAACGCTTAGAGTTGTGATGTAACATCAGTCAGTGCGCGATCCGATACACCTTCAATAAACGGATTAAATCTCCCAAAGAGCTTTCGGCGTTGATGGGGCTTAGGACCCTCAGGTTGCAAGGTGAGCTTTTACGCGGCTTGTGCTTTCAAGAGGAAAGCTTCACAAAAGCTCTGTGTCGCACAATGGCCAAAGCTGCCGGTCTGAGCCGATGCGACGTTCCCACGCGACTTGGGTGCCGCGCGGCCGCCCGCCGAAGCACTACGCGCCGTGTGAATTACGATTTCACCTTAAAAGGTCTCCTTTCATCGATTCAGCATAAAGGGTCGTCTTGCGCTTGATTTCATCAACAATAGATTCCGCAACGATGCTAAATCTTGATGTGGAAATTGCGTAAATGCTGCCTTTGAGAGTTATTTTTGCGTTCGCTCAAAGTACGCTCATCAATGATTTTACTCGCCTTATATTAGCATCTCATACATTCTTTCAAAGGGAATATTACAAAAGATTCTAAATTAAAATAAATTTATTTTATTTCTTACTATTTTATAACAGGGGGGCATCCATTAATCACGTGTGGCATAAAGAAAGGAGAGGGTGACAAAAAATCATAAATAACCACGTAGAGGGAGGTGGGTTTTGTTGGATATCACGTGTATTCATTTTTCACCTGAATTTTTAAAAATCACAATTTTTTCAAAAATATTTCCAAAAAAATATGATTATTTTCTAGGTACTAAAAATACACATGATGTTTGGTGGGGGAGGGGTGTTAATTTTAAATATTACCAAGTATCACCAAGGTGGAGGGAGGGGTCCAAAAATTCTCAAACGTGGTTAATGGACGCCCCCTCACTTGAATTCAAAAAAAATATTCTTATAGAAAGGCTATGATAAACTATATTACTCTGGATTTTTTAATTGCATAAAAACGGTTATTTTTACAAAATGATTGCAATAATTTTTAAGACAGAGACATGTTCACATCTTTAAAATAATATAATAATAATTCAATAATAATGATATGGTTGAACATAAAACCGTTTTCTACCAATGCACTTTGCTATTGGTCGATCGTAATTTTACTATTTATGGATTATTTTATAAGAAATCAAATTCGCCAAGCGTACAAATTTAATTTTACAAATACATAACTTTCATGTTCGTTATATAAATTTATTTAAGGATGCTTTTTTTTATAATTACTTAAAGTGAATAGAATTTACGAGCAAAGAATCGTTTATCTTTAATTAGGATAAAACGCAGTGACTTGGCATCTTTGAATCTACTCGAGCGATATCGTAATGCGCATTAAGAAATTTTAATAAGTAGAACAAATAATAGAGATCGAATAGGATTTCATTCAATCAAATTAAGTATATGTAACCTCAAATTACTTCTTTATTACAATTAGTTGTTTTTTTATCTCAAAGTGTATCAAAAACAAGAATGGTTCCTTACTCATGTATTTTTTTCATGAACGCTTCACAGGTGAACTAATACCAAAATTGATATTATTCGGCACAGGATATTAAAATAATTGGTTCCAATTATTTTCTCGAAGTTTAATTTCATGTAAACGTTAAAAGCACATTCTTGTGAAAGTTCTACATCACTTTCCTAAGCTCACACTCTATATCCGTGAAAGTAACATATGAAGTGCAATGAAACGGCTAATTCAAGTATACTGTTCGTGGAAGGAACTTAATTATTTTATGTAGAAGTTTCATTAAATTGCTGTGTGTCTGTGATCACGATCCGATACAATTTATTTTCTCGTTAATCTGACCTCATGTTAACTTTTTTCTTCGAGTATTTCATCGTAACTGGAATTGCATTTGGAAGCATTTTTCAAATGGTTGGTAAAGTTTAAATTGTGAGATAAATATCAGTTTTAATGTAACATAATAATTATATACATTCAATATTATCATTTTAAATTGAAAAGATAGTGGAAATTATGCTACTTTAGTTCTATTTTCAATAACGAATTGCGGAGGCAGATAATAGTGTTAAATATTACTTAAAGATATTACCAAATATAATTTAGCTACCAAAATATACTTCAACATGAAATTAACATATTTACAAACTTCAAACAAACTTTTGGCATTTAAAAATTTTATGTTAATACTGTAGAATTGACGATCCCTTAATTTTCAACAATGTGAGGGTTGAAAATTATAAAGTTGTGCTCCAAAGTCGTTAATGGCTTTAAAAGAAGTTCGCGAGTTTGAAGATTCGTCGCTTTGTTTAGTAGTAGCATTAGGATTATTTTTTATTAAGGTGTCAAAAACATGCTGGAAATGAAAAATATGCATTATGTATCGCAAGTTCTTAAAATAGCAATAAATAAAATCTGTTGAAACACGCATAAATAATCCTGGCTCACTTTGCCGGCCGATCGCCGTTCTTTGTCCGGTGATAGATTGTGCGAATATTTATGGTGCGTTTCGGCTTCGACTCACGCACGCAAATCATAGGCCGGGAGACACTGACAAAATAAATTAAACTACGTAACCGGTGTTCTCTATTTTAATTTGGGTTATTTCTATGTAGATTAGTGTGGTAATTTTAAATATCACGACGTATTGCCAACAGGGAGTCCCAAAATCCCTAAAAAATCCGTAATGGACGCCTCCTTAATGTGTTACGCCCTGTATTTATTTTATTAGTATCACTTTTCATATAAATTATTTTTTGGTTTTGGTATATATTGTATTAATTTTTATGCTTACTTTTGTTTCTTTTTTGTATAATCAGAATGCTTATGGTTTGAATATCAAAAATAAATTATTATGGAAAAATAATGAATTAAAATGATAATAATTAAGCCTCAACCGCTATGGGAATGATAATTAAAAAAAAATAGTTTTTGTCACTTTAGTATATTTTAATGTTTTAAATTAGGCTAACTTTTTGTAGTCTTTGCCCCTCGGTTTATTCTCTCTGATCGCCCCCCGTCTCTGTCGGTGGAAAAGCGAGCATTCCTTTTTATTAGGTCACGTTTCGCGGGCGTAGAATTGCTTTCAAAACCGCCCTGACCGCTCTCCTTCTAGGTATTCATTGGTTTTATACACAAGATGCGGTATTGGTCACTCTTGTCCAAAAACCTTCATTCAAATGGCATTCGTTGAGGTTATGTGGTTCTAAAAACTTAGTCAAATGGTTTATTTCTTGAAGGCAAACTTATGAAATAGCACAATACAAAATAAAGGATTGGGTTTAACTAGAAAAATAATGAACATAAAAGAAAGAGTCCAAAAACTTTATTCAAATGAAAATTGAAATTATTTATTAGATTTAATTTTCAAAATTAGAATTATTTTCAAAAATTAACTAAAGAATGTATTAAAACAAGAGTATTTTTCAAAATTTGAATTATTTTTGGAGATATAGCTGTTTGACCACGACAATCTACCTCTGAATCTTTCTTCTGCGAATCTTTAATATTTTCACAGAATATTCCTTAAAGACACTTTAGTATGAACTACTTGATGAAATGAAATAAAATTGGCTTATCCACAAATTTCTTTCAAAAATCGCATAAAATTAATGCCTCTAGACGAGAATACCCTCTTAAGAAGAGACTGATTCCAAGACAGGAATGTTGCTCCAAAATCAACTGAAATGATATGGGTTGTTTGTTGAATTGGGTTGGGTTCCAAATGTTGGTTGATCCACTCTCCAATTGGGGTGCTAAATCCGTCCAACCTTTTCCTGGTATCGTGGGCTGAGCTTATAGTTATAATATAAAACAACAACACTGGTAGAAATCTCCTCGGAACCTTGAGCACTTCATACTGGTATAGGCTGAAAGAGTCTCTACGCAAAGTCTAATACAAACACTGAATTTAATTTGACTGTTACTTTATTTAATCTTTAATAAACTTTTAAATCATAAACTGACATAAATTCGTGTTAAGACATACTCTCCTAAGACATCACTGAATTTGATAGACGATCACTACTCTATTTATTCAGTATAGGACGTGACATATGTGCACTTCCGCATTCGTGCGCTGGCCTTGTACTTTGGTTATTTATTAAAACCCCACAAAATGCATTATTACACAATACAACCTCCCCAAGCACTTATACTTTGATAAAATAATTTTATTTAATTTCACAATCTGTCTAATTTAATGAAGCAAAAAATTACTTTAGGCGACTTGCTTAAAATATGCATGCATCCATAGTAAGCCAGGAATTAATTGTGTAATACTATTTATTCCCATTGCTGCTTATGGTGGTATAACTTAAATGAACTGCTTTTGTTTTTAATCTCGTACATTTACGTGAGTAAAATATAAAATATTTTCTGTGTAGTAAACTAACAGTGCAGGCTTACCCATGAATAAGTCCTATAATATATCTATAAACGAGCGCTCTCGATTTTCCTCTATTATCTCTCTAGTTTTCGCAGTCGTACATTTAACGGCAACATATTTTTTTCGTCGTTTCCTGTTCCATTGAATTCGGACGTGAGTTTTCGATATCGCGCTCTCGTATTTTCTATTTACGTGTTGTGCGGTAAATGAATGTGGCCGCACGTACGCCCTCCTGCCGCCCTAGAGCCGCCGTTCTGCCGCCTTGCTGCCCTGCCGCCCTCAGCGGACGCTTGCTCGCTTTTAATGCCTACAATGACAAGAAATCGCTTTTTGACAATGCATTATTCTCATAGAAACGTGAACTTCTGAAAGGAATCTCGGAAGGGACGAAGACTTGGTTTGAAAGGTATCGGGAAATATTTCTAGGGCTCCAAACTTACGCCCGATCCAGAGTATGTAGTTGCAGTATATTTTATTTATGTAATAAATTATATTTAGACTATTGAAAATGTATAAGGGTATTTCTATAGTATCGCAAGTTATTTACATTTCTTATAGTACATATCTATGGTATGTTACACTCGAGCATCATCGTCATAGTCATTTTTTATTAATTTCACGCTTTGATTCAAGAGACATGGGCTTTTTATTTACCTTTTTTGGAGAAAATTTTTATTCGCTCAAAACTAGTTTTTTAAATTTTGTTGGTATGTCGAAGCAACGAATCACTTCTTTGGCGTCTCGTATCTCAAAACACTCATATGTCTGGTCACTCGTAAGTCAGGTTACTACTGTATTTATTTTGGCAACAGAAGACGAAGGTGAACTCGAAGATCTCTAAACATCATCAGGGATTCAAGTTTTTTATTTTCTAGAGAACTTCGACTATTTTGTAATGGGCTATATTGTGGTTCATATGTTACCTTCAATTTTAGTTATTTTCACAACCAAGTACGTTTTTCAATTTTCAATTATTAAATGCTGTTCATCATCCTAAAGCTGTTAATCATCGTTTTGCTTACTCTATGTTACGTTTTTGCAAATACATCGCAGTATACATTTTCCGCATAATCAACATGTCTCTATATTCAGCATCGGATTCATCAATCATTTCGGAAAAGAATAAACATCGCGCTCGTTCATCATAGTGGTAAAGATGATTATAGAAATGTCAGACGGGAATTACTGCTCCATATTCATGGCGAACTGATGACCAAATAACATGACCATTGTGCGCCTAATAAGGTTCCGAGTTTGATAAAAATTTAGTATCAAAATTATACAATATTGCGGTAAATAAAATTCACAATTAGTTCCACACATGCTGGTAGAAATATGTTTTTTAAAAATTCTCTCTTCATTTATATTTCACACTTACTTTATTATGATGATTTTATGTTCCAATTACAACAAGTTTAATGTTTCTATTACATAGTGTAGTGCATTTCCACATCCTCATAACATAGATTATCGATTTATCTGGTTTTAACATTAAGGTGCACAACTAGTTAACCGCCTAAAAAACGTGATTTTTGGGAATTTATATTAAGAAAATTACTTTATCAAAAATTTTAGGAATATATTTATACATGTTTTAAGAATACATACTAAAATTTTTGAAGAAAAAAATTAAATATTTTTTAAGTTTTCGTCGATCTCCAACGGCGCGACAAACAAAAGGGCCTTCACTGCTGCAGTGATTCCGGCCTTCTACGTGGATGAAATTTCAAAAAAAAATTCTCGTTAAACTAGATAATATTGTCTGTAAAATGAACTACGATAAAGAAAAAAAATCAAAAATTGACAAAATGACGGCGTTTTCTAAAAAAAAAAGACGAATTTTACCTAAAATTTTGGTTGTTTTTGGACTGCCAAAAGTCGATTTTTGATCCGATCAAAAAATCGATAGTTCATTTTACGGAGAACTATATATAGAACATGTAAAAAAAATTTGATAGTGATCGGATCATTTGTTTTTGAGTAATCGCTGTAGCAAATTCGGAAAACGCTGTTTCGAGAAAAACGCGTTTAAAGATTAAATGATCGTTATACTATATACTATATATATTCTTTAAATGGCTGTGACTCAAAAACTATTTAAGATATCGATTTAAAATTTTGGTATGTTATTTTTAAAGTTTTATTTTTTAACTCAAAATATGGAAAAATTGAAAATTCGATTTTTTGAAAATTTCACACTAGTTGTGCCCCTTAAGATTAGGAAACTGTAAGTAGGAAAGACTGGGTATCGTTGTGCCACTTTTTTTGATCGGCAATAATTTTGTTAATTTACTAGTTAGAGAAAGAAATATAAATTAAAATGTAATTTGAACATTTGTCCACGTGTAAATACTGAAATACTGTCTTTAAATACGATGAATTTGTCATAAAATCAAATCACGCAAAAAAGGTGAGTTTCACAACCGTCCGCACCCGAGAAAATATTGAAATCTGAATTTGAAGCCTAAAATCGAAAAGAAATCTAATTATGCCTCTAATAAGAATTGCTCGTCCCCGCAACCCTGCCTGGCTCAACAATAGCCCCTATTGTTTGGGGCTTCGACAGTTAGCTTCTGCCTTTGCGACAGCCGCCCGTTGTGTT
The DNA here is from genome assembly GCF_003426905.1 of Ctenocephalides felis. Lineage (NCBI taxonomy): Eukaryota > Metazoa > Arthropoda > Insecta > Siphonaptera > Pulicidae > Ctenocephalides > Ctenocephalides felis. The sequence continues at coordinate 4,612,650 of NW_020537324.1, forward strand.
TCCGCCCATACTGGGGAGCCTCATCAGCCTGTGGTCATATTGGCCGGACACATTGTTCCGAAGGATTTACGTCGACGTGTCACACGACACAGATCGAATGGACGGACCGGCCCGACGGCTGACGCATTGCCAGGTTCGAAATGCAAAGCGGGGACATGGGGACATGGGGACATGGGGACGTGGGCACATGGAGACATGAGGACAAGCGACACAATCGGCCGCACCACCCGACGAGGTAGTACTGGCAAAGATAAAGATAAAGGACTAGAATGAAACAGAGAGTTAATGAAACGCTATATAATTATTTGAAGTAAAACTTTTTTATGCACGTTTGACATGAACATTAAGGTGATTCGAAAAGTGTGATTGGGATAAAGACGTATTTTTCAAATTATACATGCATTTGTGGATTATACAAACTGAATTCCTGCTTAATTATGAAATTTGTATTACAAAGTTTTTATGTTAGAGACTACATTGTACTATATTATGGTACGCATAATTCAACATCATCATTATAATATTATATATATATATATATATATATATATATATATATATATTATCAGTTATCAGTTATAAAAATATTTGCTTAATTTAGGAAAATATATGATGTTAGTTCTACAAAGTTTGCATATTCTATAAATGTAATAAAAATATTAAATTTTACCATAACAAATATGCAAATTTTAAAATACAACTAGCTGTAAGTGGAATTCTGTCTTAAGGCAATTAGGGCATCGTTCCTTAAGGCAAATTGCTGGAACTTCCCGTACCAAAAATTATTATTTTTTTTTAAAACGATTAACATTTTTGAAAAAAAATTACTTTGAAAAAATAAGATTTTTGAGAAACTATAAATTGGACAAAAAATTAGTTTTTTTTGAAAAAAAAAAATTTTTTTTAAAAAATTTTTTTTTGAAAAAAAATTTTTTTTTTTGAAAAAAAAATTTTTTTTTCTTTATTTTGACATATTGTGGAAGATCTGAACTTTTTTTTCAAAGCAATCGTACTGCTTTAACTACATAGGGACAAAATATAAAGCGCGTAAGCGCCGCGTCGCTGTCTAACGCCTAAGCATTGGTACGGAACCGATAGGAATGTTAACAAAATGTATACTTATTGTTAAAATCTCTATAAAATGTCTGATAATTTGATGTGCATATGTCTAATGATCATTTTTGACCGTCAAATGGCTCATTTTTTTACTTTTTCCTCTATATCTCCGAAACCACTGGACCTACCTTTATGAAAGTTGTATCGATTCTTCATCTTGTCAATACAAATAAAATGTTTTTTGAATTATTAAAATCGGACGCTCCGTTCTCTTAAAAACTGAGTTACCGTTTTCGGAACTTTTTGCCCCGTATCTTCGGAACGGCTTGACCTGCCTTTGCCAAAAACTAATCAGCACGTCTCCTTATCAATACGGATCGAATGTTTTTTAAATTATTCAAATCGGTTGATCCGTGTTCCCGAAATCGTCGACGAAAATTTGTATCCGCACATACATACACACACATACATACATACATACACACACACACACACACACACACACACACACACACACACACATACATCCATTTTTTCTAAGGTATGTCAAAATGTTCAGAAACCTCTGAAACGTAAAGATATATAAAAATTTTCATTTTCGATTTTTTTGCGATTACTATAACTTGCCCTACGGGAAGTTAAAAAGTTTAATTACTATTCTTTTATATAGTACCTAGTATCTACTATCCTAAATTTTATATATACATATTCCAGAAACAGATAAATTATTCCGATTTTGATCACGTTCTACTACATTCATGAATATTATATCATACCAAAGAAATCCAAAAAACGTTCTCACTTTATAATTTATATAAATAAATATATATATATATATATATATATATGTGTGTGTGTGTGTGTATGTGTGTGTGTGTATTTCGAAATTGTATAAATATAAAGTCACAACATCATTTTCACCTAGAATATTTAATCACATTCAATATTGAGTTAAAAATTCTGTTTCATATGCATATGCCATTAGAATATTTTTAACCATTCTAACTATCATTTTATTTTATAGTTAACTAACAAAGTTTTCAATTATCTTTGGAACAAAATCGAACTTCTTACTTGACTCCTTTGCAAAGTTGATTTCTCAACTTTAATTTAATAACGTTTGATGATATTGCGATGAACAAGAACTTTTGAATCGAATTCTAATTTTTAAGACTGGAATGATATAAAATTAATTTCAATAACAGGAAACTTTGTAATCTACATATATTTAAAAATAAGTCGGGTTTTCCTTCCTGACGATTTAACTCCAGAACGCACGAACCGATTTTGACAATTATGCATTCGTTGAAAATTAGTGGTGCATGGCACCGTGCCATTTAGAAAATCATTACTCACAAGTTGGAAAACCATCCTCTTTGTTTCTGTTAACGTCAGACCAAAAAACAAAAAATGTGGTTTACCAAAGAGCACTTCAATGAAACGGATAATTTGCGGATTCACTTTCATTTACTTAGAGAAGTTCAACTAAAAAACACTTCATTTTTGTAATCGAAATAAATTTATTACTGTTGTGCAATAAAATCATTTTTTTTCCTTTTCAAATATAAAACAAACAAAAAATTTCTTTATCTTTTTCACTAAACCATCTGGTGGCGAAACGGAGTTCGTCGGGTTTGGTAGTTGCTTATAAATTAAAGATTTTGAGCATATGTTACTATCAAAAAATTGATTACAAAAATTATTCAATTTGGAAAACGATTGAAATATATTTTTAAAATAATTCACAATAAAAAATAACCAAACGTTTATTGATCACTTAAGCATATAAAACAATTATCAGATTCTTGTGTCGTTTGATACTTTAGTTATTTTATTCATCTGGAGCTGGATGTAAAGTTATTTGCTTTATATGAGAAGAAATATGAAAAAATTTTGCACAATCAAAAGTTACATGCGATTTACTGGCCTTCTGGTGTTCAATAATTTGTTCGAATCAAGTAAGATGTGATTTGAATCTGATTGTTGAAGAACTTGATTTGAAATATTCGAGTTGGCACATTAATATTTACAATGAATAAAACAAAAAATAGCATAAATATTCGATTATTTCAGGTTTTCCGGGTGACGACTGGTTGCCATCAGGTGCTCGGAGGTTCCCTTCGGCTTATTTCCATGCGGAAGCGCCCTTCGATAATTCGGTCGCCGAACCGGCGACTGCCCGCCTGCCGAAGTGTGCGGACGCGAAGGCGGCCCGAGCGCCTTGCAGGTGCCGATTCGAGGTAAATAGATAACAATATAATTAAATCTAAAACTATTTGGCTTATGAAATCATTATTGAGCTATTTGCTGTCAAGCTTAAGGGGCAACGTCACTTTAAAGCTACTTTTACGCCATTTCAAACCACAAAGAGTTTTGTTTTGGTAGAAGGAAAGGTGATGAAATTATAATAATTGAGAAAATTATTTAACGTGCATCTAAGTAACAGCATAGAAAATATTCCAAAATAACGACCCCACATTCATTTTTGCAGAGCATGTAGAATCTGAGGCAAAAAACAATTAATTTTAACTTCCCCGAGCAAAAATTAAAGTTTTTGTGAAAAAATCCGATTTGCTAAATTTAGGTTTTCTCGACTTTTTAAGTCATTCTGAATTGAATAAAACCAAATTTGAAAATAGTATGTGTGTTTATGTATCCGTTTTCGATCTAAATATATTATCGATTTCGATATGTTAGCGACATTCAATTTCAATTTGAACGATGATCTGCCAAGCCGTTTCCTTGTAATTATAAGAAAAGTGTAATGTCTTGGTTTTTGGTTAAGATCGTCCGGGGCGTTTCTGACGAAAACATTGATGATTTTTTTTTTGTTTTTTTTTATTGTAGACTGTACACACAGTACATTCAGCTACTTCACATGTATATTTGATTAGGCAGCGTGAGAAGGAACGCTATCCTGCGATTAATTGACGATTTTGATGAAGTTTTGTATAATCATATATTTTGTAGTCTGAAGTAACTTACTAAAATATTATTGGCCTACCATAAGGTGTTGAATTCATTAAAGTTTAAAATTTCGTCCCGCGCTTACGTGATTCTAATCAGAATCCATTCCGATCATGTGTAGGTAGTCCTATGTTTCGTATGGAAAATAAAATACATTTGTATTTGTCCTATGTTTCGTAGGTATAATAAAATACATTTTTAGAACCCGAAATAAATGAAATGAAATGTGTTGAATAAATTAATTTAATTTCAACATTTACAAATAATATAAGTATGTTTGAAAGGCATCAATTGGAAATCGTTCTGAGTACTTTTTAGTGAAAGCTGTAAATGTTATTTTAGAAATGATTAAGTTGATTGCCTTAAGGTAAAAGGCTACTTAAAACTAGTTCATGCAGGCCCACCCCTCCCAAGCCATTTTACACTTCTAATTTTGATCGACATTGAACTACAGTACAGTAGTAGAGGTAGCTACTCTGATCATGTTAATCGCCTTTATTGCATTTAGGTTTGCGTCGGCTGGTATCCTTGCGGTTTGAAATATTGCCGAGGAAAAAGTGCCGCCGCCGGTTCCAGTTACAGGTGCGGCATCAAAACCTGCCGAAAGTGTTCGGCGTATTCGTACCACGCCAGACAAAAGCAGCATTGCCTCTGGGACGAATGACAAAAATAATTTTGTCATCATTATTATCTAGGATTCTGCGCAAACTGAGAAATTATGTGGTTTTGAACGTAACTTCTAAGAAAATGATAAAAATTCTCATAATATCAAATAGTAAAGACGAGCAGTAAGTATTATTAAATTAAATATTGATCCTTCTAATGCTGTCTCAGAAACTAGAAACGTTATAGTTAATTCAGTTCTTCGAACAAAATGAAATCTCTGAAATCAATTTAATTTAATTAATTAATTTTTGTACGCTGCTAAGTACGAATGGAGATATGCAAACCATGGCTAATGTGATTTTTATATTAAATGTTACAAATGCATTTTTGCGAAAGTGGCTAAGTTTTAACATTTAATAACATGAGCTATCATTATTCATTCATTCATTCAGTATATATATATATATATATATATATATATATATATCTGAGTTTAAAGATCCGGCGTTATATCAATCAAAAATAATATGTAAATAATTTTTTATCGAGCCTGATCTTTAAACTCAAATAAAATATATTATTTCAGCATCATATGCATCATATGCATATATAATATATTAGACTATACTATTTCTACTAATTTTAGAATTAGTGGTAACCGCTTTTTTTTTAAATATAATCGGCGCTATATCTGCAAATAAAAATGAACTATTAAACTTTACTGAACTTAGTTTTACAAATGAAAAAATGAAACAGCATATATACAAATATTTCTTTTATTTCATGTCCTTTGCTACAATAAATTAGATTTTACAATAATAAAAAATTGCATATCATTTCAAATTCAAATCATTCACTCTTCTAGATATTCAACATTTATAGATATTCGTGATGAAGAAAAATCCACAACAAAAAAACAAATAAGCTTAGGATCAAAGTAAATCCATTTTTTATAACATTTATTAGAAATAAGTTTGATACATCTACATATTTTGTCGCATAAGCAAAGTTGCTTGAAGTAACAAATAATAATGGGTTCAAAATTGCCAAAATATTTGAAAGTATCAATTTAAAACAATAGGTATATTAAATATTAATGTTTTAGTTTTATAAATTTATATTATATCTTCTTGTATATACTATAATTTATGACAGAGTCCTGTATTATACCTATAGATGCAAAGAACTAAATATTTTGTAATTCATAACTTACATTTAATACTTCTTAATTTCTGCTTTAATACAGAATATTTAATGAGTCTTAGTTTAAACTTAAAATTCTGATTATAGTGGCAGTTAAGAATTAGTTGACTATCTGTAAATTAACTTTACCTGTAAATATGCAAATATCTATAATTCACAATGTCCGTGGCCTTAACTATTAAAAATGCTCTATTTTAATGAATGTATGAATGTAAATCTAAATTAAAGGCTCGCTCCACTTTAGCGATATGAGCGGTGTATATTGAAATTTTCTTAACTTTTATAATAAAGAGTAACGATGTGTATTCAAGTATTTTATTCAATTCAATAAATGTAATACATTAGCTTTGTAGATTGCTACTAATGTGGAACTGTTTGGGGTATGTATTAAACATATTTATAATCCTATGTTAATTATTTTAAACACATTTTACTAAATTTAATAAATATCAAGTTAAAACCATGGACTACAGAGAACTAGGCGCAATTTTATTTTTCAATAACATTTGTGGAATCAATTTGTCGGAAATAGCAAACATGTTTGAAAATTATGTTCAAATTAAATAATTTTTGCAATAGTTTCTTACATTGCAATGCTCTACCTAAATCTCTCTTAAATTAATATATTGCTTTCATATGGATCAAGTCGATTATTTACGTATTTCCAAAATCCGCTTGTTAGGTACAGCAGAAATTAAACACTTGCTTCACAGTTATGATATATTTCTGTCAAAGTTACAATCTGCATACTTTAGGAATTTATTATAATTTAATATATGAATCATTCTAATCTTCGGGATTGTGATTAAAAATAAACTTCCACTTGGCGTGTTTCAACCTAAAGCTGTAACAAACAGAAAGCTTGTACAGATCCTGAATGAATTTTTTTTTTAATTTTTATTATAGTATAAGTAAAACAAAAGCATCGAAGTTCATATTTCTTCAGTTAATGTGATTGTATTATAAGCATAATGCATATAAATTTAGAGATTAATATTATTATTGTTCATACATTAGCAGCAATCAGTTCAGGTGTTCTACCTGCAATTCCAGAAGCAGCTTCAGAGGCAAAGTATTGCACATCATTATCGGTATCAATTGTTAACTTGTCTAAGATTGGTTTCACTTGTGGTTGTATAACTGAATGCTCAAGCCAGGGTCCTATTCGTTGTAAAGTTTTTGCAACATTAAAACGAACATTTGCAACATTATCTGCAGCCATTGATAAAACAGTGGGTAGCAAAAGTCTTGTAGTGATGTCGTTTCCACATGCTTCTGCCAAAACCTTTAAAAAAATTCCATAAAATATTGTAAATTACTTGAGCAGTTGGACTTATTACAATGGACATGAATGTGCAAACTTACATTTATACAGAACAAACAAGTCATCCTATGCAAATAATTTTGATCTCGTGACATTGCCAATACTTTTGGAATTACTGTTGATTCTGCCCATTGGGAGCCAAATTGTTCAACAAGCTTTTTAAGATTCAGTGTTGCCGCCTCCCTAATTGCAAACACATGATCAACTAGCCAGCTCATACATAGCGTGTTTAGTTTCTCATCAAAGAACTCTTGGCCCAATTGCCCTGCCAGAAGAGGCATGTATTCTATGATGGCTAGCCTTACTCTCCACTTTGAGTCTTCCGCTAATTCAACAATGGCTGGAAGTAAAGACTGTGACAATTGCTGGATGCCTATCACTTCATTGACACAATCCAAGTTTGATATGATATTTAAACGAACTTCCGGGCATTCATCTTTCAGCTGGTTTAGGAATAGTGGTAGTAAATGCTCAATAGTATTATGACGGCCGAGAATTGGACTCAAACCCATTATCACTGATGCCAAGGCAGATTTTACATGTTGATTGGGATCAACAACTAATTCCTTAAAAATTCATTAATATATCATAAAAATAATGCATTAGGTAAATAATTTGAACAAAACTTACTTTTACATATGGTAAAACACTAGTCATAATTATGCTTTCTTGTTGACTTTTCTCCAAATTGACACAAAAGTCTTTAACTTTTGAAGCTGCAGCAGCGCGTACTTCAGCTTCTGTATCTTTCAATAAACTTTGGAATGCAGAAACCAAATCTGTTTTTGTAATCTCATGGCCAACAGCTTTTTGAAGTTCAGTAAACTTATCAGCAACCTAGATTTATTTCATTTTGTTATTTTTTTCTTTTTGCTATTAATTTAGTAATTTATTAATTACAAACCATATAACGCACTCTCCAAGAGGAATCATTGGCACATTGTCTCAAAGTCGGCATTACTAATTGTTCAACATCCTCTTGTTGTAATAATGTAGCAATACTCACACAAGCCTCAACTGCTAGAAGACGCACAGAATCCTGTAAAAAACACAAATGTTCCAAGTACAGCGCACTGATAACTCTGCCAAATTATATGACTTATAACTTAATATATTATATTAAGTTGTAATTATTTTAGCAGGTAAGAACATACCATTGGGCGTTTTAAGATGAATATTAGTTATTTTATAAATGTGCAAAAATGTGTATAAAAATGGATTAAAAATGAATAAACAGGTTAATCATATCAATGAGGGACTGCATATAAATAAAGATGTTGGTCACGAACCGAACTTGCCTGTTCATCTTGAGCCAAGGTGACAAACATTGGAATCAGGTCAGATTTTAAATATTCCAGCTCCACAACTTTAGCCAATTCACCAAGCTTACTAGCTGCAGCACGTCTGACCTATAATAATATAAGTAATAACCATAATGATAGTTAAATTTTGATGATAAAAATTACCATTGGTGTGTCATCTTGGCATAATGATCTAAAGTTGCTTCTCAGATCATTTTTAACTGTAGAAGATACTCGTGGGTAGCAGACGGAAAATAAACCACAAGCAGATGTTCTAGATGTAAACCAATCCCCTACAATAATAAAATATTCACATAATTTTATTTGTTAAAAATTATTATTACATTTATCAATAAAATTTTAACCTGATGCTAATCTTTGCAACAATGGAACAAAATGTGCTTCCAAATCTTGAGGACTGTGCTGTTGCGCAACTGCTCTTAGTGACTCTACAGCTTTATCACGAACAACAGTTTCCTCAACAGTAGCCAAAGATTCGAGAGGAGGTAATAAACAATGAGCATGTTCTGGACCGCCAACAAGTGCTACAATTGTTTAGTTTAGTAAAAAGATTTTTAAAATGAATGACAAAACGTATATTACTAACAAATAAAATTTCCCAATTGTTCAGCTAACGCAAGTAGAACCTCGTCTTCATCATAAATTGTTTCTGTTAAAAAGGGTATCAATTCAGAACGGGTTCTCTCAACCCCCAATGCTAAAGCAATTGTAGATAATTTCTTGATTGAATTTAAGCGCAACTGAAAAAATAAGTGTAATAAGATAATTAATAAATAAATACCTTTCCTGACTTTGATATTCACAAACCTGCACATCTTCATTCTTTAGTTCATCAATTAAAATAGCAATAGGATACAAGGAATCGTCGGTAGAATCACTAGCGGCCATGTCTGACAATTCGAGTCACTACCCACTTCGCTAAAATGAACTTTAAGCCACCTTAAAATATAAACTAATGCGTTTAATGTACGCAAACAAGTTTTTCAAACCGCTTTAAAATTCTTAATAACTCTTTCCCAATGCTATGTATAAATTTCTGGACATAAACAACAAATACTTTCCATTAACATAGTAGAATTAGATAAGTCAAGCCAAGTATGTGATTTAAATGTTGGTGCCTCCGATTACTAAGATCGCTACGCTATGTCAGTTCAGGTATACCACTACATTACAGTATTTAAATGCCCAACTTCATCTAATACGGATTATTTATGGCAAAATGACGTTTCGAAATCACGGTGTTATCTGGTGTTATCATAGATCATAGGTTATATCAAAACATAAAGATAGTCGTGAGGAGGAGTCATAAAGTAGATTTGTCGTGAGGTATGGTATTAATCCAAGTGTTGTAAATGACAATGTTGGTCATGAGGAGGAGGTTAATATGAGGATAACCAAATTGTAAATACTTTTAACTTTTTTTTCGTGATCATAATAAAGTCAATTTTTATTTTTCGGTATGTGTATCACTTAATTATTCTTTACCCTGATCGTGTAATGTATATATACACGTTATTCTTAAGGGCAGTGTTCTGTGACGCGTATCTATCCTTCAGACCATTATTATATTGTCTAGGTATTTTTATATTGTCTAGGCTTCAGACCCTATCTTATCAGACAGTTTCGGCCACGTCCAGGGTCCAGGCCTATCGAGAGTGGGCCTTTTTTGTTAAATGCGAAGCAATAATGAGATACAATTTTCCAAAGTTTCAACAAGCAAGTGTAACTAATAACTGCTGTTATCGCATAAACAATTTTCATTCTGTGTGAATTACATTTATTCATTCAGAATTTTTTTATGTTGGGTTTTATTAAAAAAACTTATGTTCCACTTGGTAATTAATAAAGAATTTAATTAGATTGAATGCTATGTAATATTATAGTAATGAGTCTAAGGCTATAGGTGGCCTCAACCATACTGAAAGTACAATTTCTATAAGTATCATTAAGTATTAAGAAAATTAATTTATATTTCTGTGATAAAAATTCAATGGCCGCCAAAGATTTTTCCAAAGAAAATTGCACAAAATAATGTTAGCATAATTTTGTTAAGACGGTTGACCTAACAATAAGCAACTTTACCCTGTACCGAGAATTTATTTGTTCATTTTTGTTAATCTTTTACTGACAAATCAGTTCTAATGCTAGTGCTAATTCACTTTGATTTATATATCAGAAGAACCTTGGATTGTAGTAAGGTGTAGATTGTAGTACATTGACCACACAATCATAATTTTAAAGCAAATGTATTTTATCAAGGAACTAAATAGCTTATTCATTTTGAATGAATATAGAGGAGCAATTAAAAGACTATTTTTTATGGATTCAAAATAGTGCAGGAAAAGTGCTTTAATGAGTATAGCTATGTTTATAATTATATATCTACAATTTTGTTCATCTGAATTCAATACAAATCTCTGTATTTTACAGGTTCAGTATACTATTCAATATACTATTTATGGGATGAAGTTTGTGAGTCGGTGATCCTATTGAACGCATCCATCAAACAGTAGTTGTCTAATTCAGTTCAGGGAATTTGCCTTAAGGTATGTTAATTAGTTTTGCATGACAATCGGCCAAGCCAATTGTGCAAAAAAATATATTATCAGATTTATAGTTCACAATATGTTCATAAAATTTAGATTATTTATACACGCAGTTTGAGATATTTATACACACAGTTTAGCCGATACATTTATCATTTGAAATTTTTTAGTTTCAATATTGATTTGTAGTATATATCTGAATTGCAAGCAGTACTCTCTTGTTTACTAATATAGAAAAGCAAGAATATTGTTACAATATTGTTCTGATAATTCATTTATTATCTATAATAGCAAATAAGCAGAAGCATTTGTAATATTTTTGTACTGTTTGAAACTCATATTGTGCATAAAGGAAATGCTAAGAAAAGTTGCTGTATAATTTTTACAACATAATGTGTAAAAGATAAAATGTTGGAATATTAACTCTTTTGAAATATAGTTTCAATCTTCTTGTCTGGCAAGAAACTTATTAATCCAATTTTTGTTAATAGAGTTGCATATACCCCTTTTATAAGAATAATCATATAATTAAATTCTTTCTTCAAATAACTTTGTATCTCATTTACAATTGTTTAATTCCCTAGGATCTACATACAGCTCGCTAGTGGTAAAAAATTGCAATGCGATAGAATAAAACAAAACTGAATACTTGCAAATTATAGAACATCATTTTGACAACACAATTACACCACATCATATTTATAAGACATCTGCAAAGCACATTAAAATATTCAACACATTCACGCTGTGTTCAGTTTCGACTAATGTTTTTATATAGCTATGCATTAACTAATTTAAATTTTTTATTACAACCATTCATCAGGACTTACAATTAAATTCAAGCACCCTTGATTGTTTAGCAAAAGACACAATGTATTGATTTTATTAATTGCAAGTAGCGAAGTAAAATGTAGGACTTGGTCAGGAAACAAGTTTTGAACTTTTCTTCTTACTAATAGAACTAGCATAGTAGTACATGTGCCTAGCCTACCTAATAATTATATTTATCATGTAGGTTATTGACAGCTGGGACTTGAACAACCGGGTACAATGTACAACTCGCTCTTTCATTGGTCCATACAGCCAGGACTTGGAATGGATAGAGTAAGTTCAGATGAGTACTTATTTTTATTCAATTCTATCATAATTATGAGCATGTGCAAGATTATCCAAATTAAAAAAGTGTTTGCTCGAGTTTGATGACAGATAATTCATTTAATACGATCGAAAATTGATTAGCTCTGTTATTTGTATAGTATGTTACTAGTTTTTGTTAACTATCTAAATATAACTGGCTCAAAAATTTAGTTTTCATATTTGAAGTCATTTGAAATATTTTTTTTATTTGTTTTAGTGTTATCACTATTTCCATAATTTTTGTTTATTTATTTATTTATTTTTTTTAATTATTTATTTTTAATATTTTTAAATTATATTTTCATTTTATATCTACATTATTTTATTTTATTATAAATTTCTAATTTTATAATTTCAAATTAGAAATTTAGATATTATTAGATATTTTAAATTATATTAATTTCATAATTTTTATATTGCTTATATTGGATCCATGGATTTTTCATAGTGTTCATTGATTTGTAAAATTTAATATCAATTTTAAAATCTGTGAACTGTTTTTGAAAAAAAAATTTCTAAAAATGGTATAGTATAGATTATCAAAAGTATTTTATATGGCCCGAAAGTGTTAATTGTTTGAAAATGCTTTAATTTGTATATCATGGATCCATGCCTTTTCACTTAAATCAAACATGTGAAAAACATACACATTTTTCCTATCAATATTTTATGTTAAAAAGTCATGGATATATATCCATGCTTTTTCACTTGAATCAAACGCGAAAAAAACCTATTTTCTCAAAATATTTTTTACCCATTTTCACCTAAAATTTTTTTTTGAAAAATCTTCTGTTGCATTTGATTTTAGTAAAAAATCCATGACTTTTTGACATGTAATATTAAAAGAAAAAATGTGCATGTTTTTGACACGTTAGTTAAAAGGCATAGATATTACGATATACAAGGTACATTAATGTATTGTTGTTTGTTTGCTGTGTATCAATTTTAGATAAATTGACTTGTATTGAAACCGAGCTTCACGATGAACCGAGCCTGCTCAAGATGAAATGATTATAGCTGAAGAAAATGAAAAAAGAAGTTGAAGATTTGGAAATACTATGCTGTATGATGATAGGCTGGTGTTTACTGAACTTTGAAGTCACTTTGCTGCTGCCTTGAAGAATTTGAGTCTGCTTGGATTGATATACTTAAAATGTATGTTAATTAAACTTTGTCATAAATATATTTATTCATGTAATCAGGGCCGGATGTAGAAATTTGGCGCCCCGGGGCACTGACAAAAATGCCGCCCCATTTCTGAAAATTTACAAACTTCCGAACATTCTTTTAAAGCAATTGCGCTGCTTCAGCTGCGAGGGACAAAATATAGAAGCGCGTAAGCGCCGCGTCGCAGTCTAACGGATAAACAATGTTACAGAACTTATATAAATATAAACAAAATTTATACTTATTATTATAATATCTTTAAAACATCTGATAATTTAATGTGCATATGCCTTATGATCACTTTTGTCCGCCAAATGTTTCTTTCTTTATTGGATCATCGAAACCGCTAAACCTGCCCCCCACAAATTTAAGCAGTTATTTATTCTGTAAATTTTTTTGACTGTTATTGGACGCTTTTTTCTCAAAAACTGAATTATCATTTTTGCCATTTGGGCCCATATCTTCAAAACAATTAGACCTGCCTTGACCAATAACTAATCAGCACGTCTCCTTATCAATAGGAATTGAATCATAAATCGGTTGATACGTGTTCTCGAAATCGACTTGAATAATTAAAAAATATTAGATTTGTATTGATGGGGAGACGTGCTGATTAGCTTTTGGTACAGGCAATTACGAAAAATGGTAACTGAGTTTCGATATTTCTTCTCTGAAACAGCTACGCAGCGCGATTTCTTGGGAAAAAGTTCATAATTTTCGAAAAATTTCAAAATACAAAAAATGTGTTTTAGAAGTCTTTTTTTTTCATTTTTCAATAAAATTTAAAGCTCTTTATAAAATGTAATTTTTAGTACGGGATGTTTCAGTAATTTGTCTTAAGGCACAATGCCATGAGTCACTAGTTTAAATTTTTTTTTTTGACGCTATAAGCTTGGAAGTGCACAAATTTGTCGTGTTAAGAGGGCTCGAGAACTGAAGAACATTTGTTTTTAAACTTTCAGCTTGTTTACTTAGCTTATATATATTAGCCAAATTGCCAAATTTGATAACTTATAAACCAATTTCATAATTTACGTTCGGAGAGGGAGGCAAGGCAAAATAATAAATTTTAGTTATCGTTTATTTCAACCCAAATTTTGCATTGCAATCGTATTATGTTTTGTTAATTATATTTCTTGAAATAAAAAATATTGTTAAAAAAGTTGATTATATTGTATAGAATTTTTTTCTCACTATCCAAATTTTGCTGCCCTGGGCAGTAGCCCCGATTGCCCCTACTGTAAATCTAGTAGGGCCCTACTGTAAATCCAATGTAATGTATGTTAGCTTATGTGGGGATCAAGCAGGCTACTCATGACAGAGAAAAACAATTGGACTTGTCATATTTTCATAGCATTAATTTTTATAGTCAATAAATTTTATATATTTTTATACAAGTGGAGTTCATACTTTCATATACATTACTACTCCCACACTTATGATGATTTTTTTTCTAGGGTTTGAATGCTGATGATGCTTTTCCATAAGATGATGAACACTTTCCAGACCTTGCTGCTTCAAATGCTTTTGATGCTTTTAAATGAGACGAAAAACTTCTTCCAGACTTTGTTCCTAATGAGTTCCTTCCAGACTTTGCCGCTTTAAAGAATTTGGAGTTTACTTCAATCATTTTATAATAGAATGTACGTTGATAAAAATCAGGCGTTTATATTTATTTATTTATGTAATTCATTTGACTTATATTGTTGTTTCTTTATTTACAGACTTTGATGCCTTGCCAAACGAAGCTTTGCTTCCCCAAAAAAATTTTTCCATTTTTTTCCCCAATTTTTTTTACCCAAAATTTTCTTCTACCCCAAAAAGTTTTTCCCCAATTTTTTTTTCAAAATTTTTGTCCCCAAAATTTTTTACAAAAAAATTTCTTTTCTCAAAATTTTTTTTCTAAAATTTTCTACCATAAAATTTTTAATAAAAAAAAAAATAATTTCCCCTGTTTTTTTCCCCCAAAGTTTTTTCCACAAAATTTTCTACCCTAAAATTTTTTTCCAAAAAAAATTTTTTCCCAAAATTTTTTTCCAAGATAAGATTTGAATATATACAGTGAAAAGTATAGTGTATAGTATTTGGATATGCGATAAATAAATTTTTATATAAAAAATTGTAGATTTGAATATTTGCAGGGGCTGTCAGTTTTGTGTGTTGTGTTAATTAATTAGTTAAGTTTATTTCAAAATGTAATCCACATTGTATGTGGGTGTCACATGAAAATACATGTTATTAAATTAATTAATTTACGAATATATTTACTTGTTCGAACTGCACCTTATTTCCGAAAGTTTACTAAATATGCGACAGATGTCGCATCCCTAATTCGTATGCATTTTCAATAGCACATCCTCTAAAATATAGAATGCATGTACCTAAGCAAACCGTCCTTCATACATTTCGGGTATTAAACTTGCCTTTTTTTTTCCCAATTTTTTTCAAAAAAAATTTTTTCCCAATTTTTTTTTCACAAAATTTTCTACCCAAGAAGTTTTTCCCAAATTTTTTTCCTAAAATTTTCTACCATAAAATTTTTTTCAAAAAAAAAATAATTTTCCCTGTTTTTCCCCCAAAGTTTTTTCCACAAAATTTTCTACCCTAAATTTTTTTTCAAAACAAATAATTTTCCCTGTTTTTTCCCTCAAAGTTTTTTCCACAAAATTTTTTACCCCAAATTTTTTTTCCAAAAAAGGCAACGAAAAACGCAAAATAATTCTACTGAAAATTTTATGCTAGAGGTTAACGGTTCCAAAATATTTTTTGTCCAAATTGTTTTGTTCAAAATTTTTTGTCCGATTTTTTTTGACCAAATTTTTTGTCCAAATTTTTTTGAACAAAATTTTTTTCACCAATCGGTGAATTCTGCTAGTTATTATTAAACATAACTAGATGGCGCCACACAAATGCATACATTTTTTTTTTAATTTTTTTTTCCAAAAATTTTTTCTCAAAATTTTTTTTCCAAACATTTTTTTCAAAAAATTTTTTTTCCAAAAATTTTTTTTTCCTAAAAACTTTTTTTTCCGCAAAATTTTTTTTCTCCAAAATTTTTTTGACCAAAAATTTTTGTCCCAATTTTTTTTCCCAACTTTTTTTCGCATTATCAGGACTTCGGTTTATCCGGACTTCGGAAAATCGACCAAAATTTTTTTGCCCAATTTTTTTTTCTCCAAAATTTTTTTGACCAAAAATTTTTTTCCCAAAATTCTTTCCCAAAAAATTTTTTTCCCATTTTTTTTTTACCAAAATTTTTTTTTCCATTTTTTTTTGACCAAACATTCTTTTCCCAAATTTTTTTTCCCAAAATTTTTTTGACCAAAATATTTTTTTCCCGAAATTTTTTTTCCAAAATTTTTTTTCCCGAAATTTTTTTTTCCAAAATTTTTTTGACCAAAAATTTTTTTCCAAAAAGATTTCCAACAGATATGCCAAAAAAAGTTGAATTGGTATGGCCTGTTTGGCGTAAGTATTGGTAGAGTAATGGCTTCGTACCAACAGGGGTAGCGAGTTCGAATCGTATCTCCAGGTAAAAAAACGGAATTCAGCAGTGTACGATTAACAATGTGGTATTCATTTATTGTTGAATAACATAGTTAATATTTAGATATAACAAACTAACAAGTTATGAGGCCGAAAAAAAGCATAATCCATGCGGCCTGTGTTGGCGTAATTGGTAGAGTTATGGCTTCGTATCAACAAGGTACCGAGTTCGAATCTTATCTCCTGCTATTAAACAGAATATCACGTTGTGGTATTTATTTATTGTTGAATAACACAAAGTTAATATTTAGATATAACAAACTAACAAGTTATGAGGCCGAAAAAAAGCATAATCCATGCGGCCTGTGTTGGCGTAATTGGTAGAGTTATGGCTTCGTATCAACAACGTACCGAGTTCGAATCTTACCTCCAGTTATTAAACAGAATATCACGTTGTGGTATTTATTTATT
>NW_020537324.1:4630934-4658376 GCF_003426905.1 Ctenocephalides felis
TTTTTTATTTCAATGACATTTGCTAAGAAATTTTTATACATTTTATTTGACAATAACAAAATAATATATATACAATTTATTTTCGTTCACATCATGCACATTTTACTTAATGTTTTATAATTTTTGGAGTTTGTGTAGATTTTCTGGGGGGCAGAGTGAATGATACTAATAAATTTTATTAGTGGTTGGGTTCGTCAATAATAAACTACCATGTTCTAAAACAACATTAACTGAAAGAAAGCATTAAATCACATTGCATCCTTGACTGTTACTGACTTGTAATGATCTGCACAGAACTGTACTCTTCTGCAGGCATTGTCAGATCATGTAAATACCTTAAACAAAAATCAACTTATCAATAAAACCGAATACTAAAATCACACAAAATAATATCTGTTATCCTTACCTTGTTCTCAGTCTCAAACTGCCCCAATCGCCTATCGGTGTAATACCAGACAACTGATGCCAATCTTCTCTTTCCTGACCGTTTCCTAGAGTTGATAAATCAACTACTAATTCTGCAACTTCTGAGTCTTTTCCACGTTTTCCTCGATTTAAAACTGTTATGGTGAACGATACCACGTCTGATGGTACATCCCTGTTGGAGGAATTTAAATAAATATTATCGACACAATAAAAATGTTTCAGATAAATTGAAGAAGTGCAGAGAAAAGCACGAGAAAAGTGCGAAACAAAACTGGATCGAACCCATTCTGGAAATAGATTGATTGATTTATCTTTTATTATCATTTACAGTATACTTACTCGAGTATAAATTCTTCGTCCCAAAGAGGATCTGGTCCAGACTTGACTCTGGTTCTGGCGACTCGAACTTGATTTATCGACAAAACGCAGTATGGTTGTGGCACCAAACGTAAGGGCAGACGATGAGCATCCAGGATGTGGAGGGAAAGACATCTTAATTCTCTGGAATAAAAAATATAAAACATCAAAATAATGATTGGTAAAATTCTCTACTGTGTAAATTTAAATGTCATTAGTACTATTTTTGTTATTATTACCTTAATCTTGGAATTTTGGCCAGTAAATAAATAATAAATAAATAAAAAAAGGACAAAATAAAGTTGCTTCCATAGCAGATACTCCTGCCTGACTGAGATATTAAAATTATAAATAAATAAAAAAATAAAAATTAAATAAAATAAAAAAACAAAAATAAAATAATAGAATCAATTATTAGTCAATAGAAAGAATTTAATGAAAAAAAATATATATACATAAATAAATAAATACATAAATAAATAAATTTATCCTTCGAATTCTTCCATTTTGTGTCAATGTGTCAATTTTGTGTGCTTATTTCTGAAAAAAAAAAACAAAACACATTAAATATGCTCAACAAATATCTGAAGAAATAAAAATTATTAAATATGTTAAACAAATATTATTAATTCGAACAAAGATTCGAATTAATCCTGATCACATATAGAAAATAAAAAATAATGTTTCTATATTTTTATATTTATTTATTCATTTTTATATTATATTATTTTATATTAAATGAAAATTAATATTTTATGACAAAGTGGTAATTAATTTTACCCAAGGGCTTAAATGGTTCCAAGTTGATAAAAAACAATTCTCTGAAAGTTTTAGCTCTTAATATTAACTTTTAGATAGTGCGCAAATCAATCAAATCTTCGTATGAAAATAGCATAGAACTAGTGGGGTGGGTGGCATCGTGCCTTAAGGCAAATTGCTGGAACTTCCCGTACCGTAACGAAATGTTCGAGGAATACTGAATGTTTTCAAATAGATTATTATAAATATTGTAACATTGTCTAATATTTATAAGAATTATATAAACTGAATTGCAAAGTTAAAATCACTTGTTTAAAGTATATTAGAACTTTAGTCAGAATTAAAAATAAAATCTGAATTATTTTCGATATACAAAAAAAAATGAAACAAAATTTTTTTTCCAAAATCAATTATTTTGTTAAGACAAGCAGAAAGTTCTTTGAATCATTCAAATCGGACGCTTAGTTCTCTCAAAAACTGTCATTTTTTACATATTTAGCTCCGTATCTTAGAAATGGCTGGGCCTGCCTTTGCCAAAAACTAATAAACACTTCTCCCAATCATTACTAATTGAATGTTATTTAGATTATTCAAATCGGATACTCCGTTCTCTCAAAAAGACGATTTCTATTTTCTGCACTCTTTGCTCTGTATCCCCGAAACGGCTGGACCTGCCTTTGCCAAAAACTAATCAGCTCTTTTCCCTATCGATAGGAATCGAATGTTTTTTGAACCATTCAAATCGGTTGATCCGTGCGCCCGAAAACGTGACTGGAAATTTGTATCCATACACACACACACATTCATTTTTTTTTGAGGTATGCCAAAATATTCAGAAACCTTCAAAACGTCGAGAAATGTAAAAATGTTCAATTCCGATTATCGGCCCATTACAATAACTTACCCTACGGTAAGTTAAAAAAATGATACAATGAACATGACAAAATTTACTATATTTTTGAGGATTTGAATTTGAAGGAGGTGTGATGAGAAAAAACCTTAATTAGTACAACTAGCACTATGTGTTGAAATAAAACTTTCTTTACTTACTTTTTGTTTTGCGGTTTTCTTCTTATCCCGGAATAATAGTACCGGTTATCACCTCGAGAACCGAGGCGTCTCGCGCCCACACCCGGGAATACAAAACGGACCACCTTGCCGAAGTTGGCTCTATTAATTGGATCCAAGTTATATTTTAAGCAATGGCAGAAGTATTGCTTGTACACCATCACCCTGGGTATACACACGCCCTTGGCTCTCTCGTAGAATTTACGCAACCATAAAACCTAGCAGAAATGATGAAATTTAAATAAGGGATTCTATCATATCATTTTACAATCCTGATAAAAGTTGGCAACACAACTTTAGTACATGTTTTTTTAAAGAAGCTTCTCTCAAAGTCGACCGATTTTAAAGATTTTAGAATCATAGTTCAACAAAAAGTAATTCGTAATTCGTAATTCTTAAAGACTTATTATCACACACAACATAAGTTTAAACTTTTTGATTATAAAATAATGAATTGAATCAGTTGTACTATATATAATAAATATAACTGATTATAAATTACCTCCAATAGTCTGCTGTTGCTTCTATGTTCACCGCCTTCCATTTTATTATTTACGTCTGAGCTTCGACTGACTTTAATAACGTCTGAACTTCAACTGACTATAACTGAGCGACTATCCATCTTTTAAATGCTACGGTGTGCAACGGTTGCCAGGAAATGAGCAGGAGTGCTAGTAGCATAGATAAGTAAACATAAAGCTAGTCGATTATATTAATTTTCCGCTCCTGCTATAGAGGCGCGACGAGTGTAGCATGAAAATCTACACTAGTTCAATAATGTTCCTAGAAACTTTTTGCATCATTTGGCTAATGAAATCTAACTTTTCCAAAATTTCAGCTTGTATTATTATTGAACTACTAAATTAATTGGATTTAATTCTCATTGCAAAACATTCAACTTCACGCCGAACTGTTCAAGTAGAAGATTTCTCGGCTATTTCTATAGTCTATTATTTATGCTGTAGTGGTCTAATCGCCTTAATTTTTGCTTCCCATCGAGTATCGCAAACTTGTTTCAATGTTAGTGATTTTATATTGCTTCTTAATATTTGCCACATAAATGGTGAATCACTGAAAAACTGTAAATATCAATATTACTAAAAAAATCGACCGATGAAAATTAACTTTTAGCATCATTAATGGCCAAAATTAATGTATGCGCGTTGCATGGCATAAATAAAGCTCATTGACAATGCCAAATTGAACACTCGAGCGCAAGCAGAAAGCAAAACAACAATTAAAAAAAAAATTGAATAATTTTAATGTAGTTTGCATTTCCTTTTGTTATCGAAAGGTATTAAATTTAAGCTAACGCACATCCGATAAGTTAATATTGTATAGATTGTCAACAAATCTATACAAATAATTCAGATTTTACATTTACATCCATATCAATAAATAAACTAATATCCATATCAATAATATCCATATCAATAATATCCATATCAATAAACCTTTAATAAAGGTGCGTCCACACCTAACGAACGAACACGAACGAACATAAAGAACGTACCAGAACGAACGGCAACAGCATAGTGTGGACGCCACAACGATCACGAACGAACATAAACAAACATGGCGAGCAATGTTCCGCAACTTGTCGGTACATCAAAGGGAATTGTTCGTTCATGTTGAACTCGTATGTGCAGTGTGGACGCTACCACGAATGTAGACAAACATTTTTCTTTTTTGGTGTTAAAATGTGCATTAATGCATTAATTTATGTTGTATTTATTATAAGATATTGCTGTTATTGACAAATTTTGTAAATTTGATGACTTTAAATAATTTTTCTCTTTCCCGCCACTTTAAATAATAAATCTGACGTTTCACGGTACATCCTCGAACAAAAAGATTCAAACCCTCACTGCTTTGAGGCGTTTGTTTGGAATTTTTCGCGTTCGTTCGTGTTCCTGTTCGTTCTATTTTGTATTTTCTTGTTCGACATGTTCGTTCGTGTTCGTTCGTTAGGTGTGGACGCACTTTAAAACTGACGTTTCACGGAACATCTACGAACAACGAAAATTCAAGCGCTCACTGCTTTTAAGCGCTTGTTCAAGTTTGTTTGGAATTTTTCGCGTTCGTTCGTGTTCCTGTTCGTTCTTCTTGTATTTTCTTGTTCGACATGTTCGTTCGTGTTCGTTCGTTAGGTGTGGACGCACCTTAATAAACACCGGGTTAAAAAAGTGCTGAACAAAAAAATCACGGTACCAACATTAAAAAAATCAGAAATTCTTCTGAGCAGGGGCACCAACAGCAGAGCATTCATATATTGTCGTGTCAAAAAATGGCCGCCAGTGACTGGATGAGGAACCGTGTCGACATGTGGTCAGTCTATTCTAGTTGATTCCGAGTGCGGTTTCGTTCAATTCGTTTCCAGTTCCATCAGTACGCTTTCAGCTTGCTTTCCTTCTTCGGTTCAGTTTCGAGTTTCCTTCCGAGTCAGTCGAGCTTAGAAGTTTTGTTGAGTTTCCTTTTATTGTTCAAAGTGAGGTCATTTTTTTTAGTTTGTTATTATCATAGAAGAAGAACGTTTTAGTTTCAAATACAGTCCATATCCAGTCCAAGAATACCAGCCATGCGTGTGGTCTGCTAATCGAATCAAGGCCACACCACATTTTGGCCTTCCGAGCCGGATCTCAATTAAGATTGAGAGTTTCTACAAGTTGCCAATTCAGAATCTAAGTACTAATTTACAAGTATATATATATATATATATATATATATATATATATATATATTTGCATTTACCGGATATCAAGGTAAGGTTATTATATTTCCAAGTTATATAATCCTAAACATGCCGCCTAAGAGTGTATCTGCCAGTGCTGAAGTCGCACGACTAATTTCAAAACGAGAAATGTATTTTTCCATTATACAGAAGACGTATGACTTGAGCAGAGATGTGGAAGATGCGTCAAGCAAGCAACAATTCTGTACGAACCTGGTAATGTTAGATAACATTCGAGATCAATTCATAAAACTTACCGACGATATTAATAAATTAAACGCGTTGGAAAATCCCAGTTTCGTACCGGATTATGCTGCCCTTCTATCCGTGGAACAATTATACGCGGAGATAAAATATATTGAAAAAATTATTTCTGCTGTAAATAATACTTCCTCTTTTACAAAAAGTGAAGATTTCCCATCTAAATTTATTTCAAAATCCCGTCTACCAACAATTGAAATACCCAAATTTGCGGGTGATTTCAAAAAAATGGCCGCTGTTTTACGAAACATTTAAAACACTTATACACGAGAATCTCGAGATTGATATGCTATCCAAATTTCATTATTTAATGGGCGCATTAGAAGGCCCAGTAATGAAAATTTTCAATACTATATTACCTACCGCCAATAATTATTCAATTTTATGGAAAGCACTGATAAACAAATACGAAAATAAACGTTATCTGGGCATTAACCATTTCAAACAGTTAATGTCTTTTAAAACTGTAAACTCATCACAGTTGCATAACTTCATCGAGAAATTTGACACTGCTGTACAAGCATTAAATCAATTAAATATTCCAGACCTGTATGATTTTTTACTAACATCGATCGCTCTATCCAAATTAGATACCAATTTACAAGAAAAATTTGAAAATTATTTTCAGGGCGAATATCCTTCCTATAAATAATTATTACAATTCATAAATAAAGTGCAAAAAAGGTCAAAGTTATATTTATGATTTGCGCGAGAAGGTTACAAAACCCAACATTCCTCATGCTTTGGTAACCAGCGGTGTCAAATCGCTTCAATGTTACTTATGCAACGAAAGTCATAATATTTTTAAATGCTCGCAATTTCTTGAATTAAATATCAATGACAGATGGTCGGCAATTAAGAGATTGAATCTTTGTTCGAATTGCCTGGGTCATAAACGTAACAATCCGTGTCATTCTAAGAAAACATGTCTGTATTGTAATTCAAAACATCATACTTTATTACATTCAAATAATTGTGCTGACAATACAAAACAATTTCCAATAGATAGTCATTCCAAAAATTCGAAACAGAAAACTTCCGATTCCAATCCAAGTAATACTTTATGCATTGTAAATGGATCAGATTTATCACATTATATAAATCTTATGCCGACCGGAACTGTTTATGTTTTGGCAACAGGTATTAAAACTAGTCCGTTACGTGTCATTATTGATACTGCAAGCGATCGCAACTATGTGACTGAAAATGAGTCATTCTGTAAATCCGCTCAACTAGAGATAACACCGATCGATGCTCAAGTCATTTCTATAGGTAACTCTTCGCAAAAAATTACGGGCATGGCAAATTTTATTATTATGTCGAATGATTGTTCCTTTCAAATGTCTGTATGTGCCTATGTGATTCATGAAATTGTCAAACCACAACCGACCATTAAAATTCCCTTCGATTGCATTAATAAATTTTTATCTTTACAACTGGCGGATAATAAATTTTTCATTCCTCAAACTGTTAATGGAATCTTGGGTTGTGATGTATTTAATGCTATTATTATGTCAAATCACATAAAAACCGTCGATTCACCTATCGCATTGGATACAAAATTGGGTAATGTAATAATGGGATCTCTTCCAAACGTTGCATCGCCTGATTCAAGTTCGACAAATCTATGCACGATTGAACATGATTCCTTATCTAAACAAATGAAAACATTCTTTGAGTTAGAAGATGTACCTGACATGATTGTGTCGGAAAACGATTATTGCGAACAGTTTTATACGTCCACCACAGTACGGAATTTCGATGGACGTTACGTGGTCGCATTACCATTTCGTGACAACGTTAATGTAAATTTTCAGAAATCATATGAACTCACGCATAAACGTTATAGGATTTTAGAACAAAAATTTCGGAAATCTTTTGAATTCCATAAACAATATTCAGAAGTAATTCAAGATTATTTACAACAAAAACACATGTCATTTTTAGGCCATGTAAATGATTCTGCAGCCAATGAAGGGTATTATATTCCACATTTCGCCGTGATTAACACTAATCATACCAAGCCTTAATATATACCTAATTCTACCATAGCGGGTCAAATGACCCGATGATCATGTTTGAATGTATGAAATATGGATGCTAGGAAGAAAATAAAAATAAAAATTTATTATGATTGAACAAAAAAGTATGTTGAGTATTTCTATTACAAAAGCAAAAATAAGCATAAGCATTTAGTGTCTATTGTACATTGTCCGCAAACATATTTTTTACATTTAGAGCAAATTTTGTTGGTTTTATTTTCTTTACAGTAACCTATTTGACATCTCATACGTTTATAAGCATCTATAGTAGACTTAGGCAACGATACTTTTGTATTTGTTTCTTGTTTTGGTTTTGGTCTTCTGCTAGCTTGAGTAAAAAAAACTTGTCGCGAGATATTTTCTCCTATCGTTTGCTTGTACAAAATCTAGGCATTTATGCCAGCTAAATCAAGGATATTGAAAAAAACTTGGAGAGGCCATCAGCAAGACTTGGATTTTGTAGTAAATTTCCTCGCCATTTGATCGGTCATGTCTACACCAAATTTGGTTTTATTGTAATATGAAACAGTTTCAGGTAAATGTTTATCATTCTTTTCTTCATCGTCGGTATCTGTTGAATCCAACTCATTTTTATTTTCAACCAATATATCTTCATTATCTGAAAATAATCTTCACTAATTTCTGAAAACTCTTCGCCAATATTATTTCTATCTTCTAAGAACTTGTAATGTCTTGTTTGCTTCGACATTTTTCTGGGTAAAAAATAACCTGTATAACTATAGCTATCAAAATAAAATATAAACTAGGTACTTACCAAGACTTTCAATTTCTGCCACTTTTTCTAACAATAAAAAGCTATTTTCAATCAAAATTTGATATTTTCTTGAAATTATTCTGAGCTATTTTCGTTGAACTACTTTACGCAACAGTGTTTAGAAGAATGTGCAACTTACTGACTACAAATATGACTTGACAATCTCATAAACCAAAAAATTCTCTCCGGGTCAAAAGACCCATTGTGGTAGATATCGGTATACAAGAAGGATTACTCAGAATAAACAAAACAAAACAAGAAAAAATTTTTGTTAATAACTGTACTTTAATTACTTAAACGCAATGAAATTATACGTGCATTTTCAATGCAAAAGTTCAAAATGGGTCATTTGACCCGTTATGGTATGTTTAGTGTTAAAGACAGCTCCTCCACACCGTTACGAATTGTATTTGATGCATCAGCAAAGAATGCTGAATTTCCTTCCCTGAATGCCAACCTATTTTCCGGGCCAAAGCTACAGTCTAACATTATCACAATTCTTCTTAATTTTCGTTTTGGCGAAATTGCGTTAACGGCCGATATTAAACAGATGTACAGAAATATATTAATTCGTGATCAAGACAGACGATTTCAAAGGATACTTTGGAGATTTTGTCCGAAAGATCCCCTCGGCATTTATGAATTAAACACTGTCACGTTTGGTATTACGTCATCTCCTTTTCATGCGTTACGCACTATTAAACAGCTAGCTAAAGATGAGAGCAAAAATTACCCCTTAGCCACTGATATAATTCAAAATGATATTTATATCGACGACGTGGTTACTAGTGCAGACACCGTCGAAATCGCAAAACAACTTTACGTTCAATTATCGAGTTTGTTCCGTTCCGCGCGTTTTGAACTAGCAAAGTGGGCTTTGAATGATCGTCTAATGTGTAAACAATTTGAATCACACCATAAAACACAAATTAATTTTTCACAAGCAATCTCTGAATTTGATACTGCCGTTAAAGTATTGGGATTGAGATGGGATCCAATTCAAGATTGTTTCAAATTTAATATCAACCTTCTCCATCAAAATTGGACAAAACGCCATATATTATCCTATGGGATCCTTTAGGTTTTATTACGCCTGTTACAATCAAATTCAAAATGATCATTAAAGAACTATGGTCATTAAAATTGGATTGGGATGAGCCATTACCTTCCTCATTAGTTGTAACATGGTTTAGTATTTATAATCAACTTCCAGAATTAATTAATCTTTCCATTCCTCGATTTGTAGGTACCAAAAATTATATTCGTTGTTCTCTTTACGGTTTTGCGGATAGTTCAGAAAAGGCTTATGGGGCTGTGATTTATATCAAGCCTTGCCATGATAATAAATATTACCTTCTTGTTTCAAAATCAAAAATTACTCCAATTAAAGTTCAAACTTTAGCTAGGTTAGAGTTGTGTGCGGCGCATTTATTGGCAAAATTATTATCCTTTGTCATATCTTCCAATCATCATTCTTTATGTATCGACGAGGTATATGGTTTTACGGACTCGATGATAGTGCTTCATTGGTTAACAGGTCCAGCTCATAGATGGAAAACTTTTGTCGCAAATAGAGTAACGAAAGTTCATGATTTAATTCCTTCTGCCAAGTGGTATCATATTCCTTCCGAGGCAAACATTGCCGATTGTGTTTCTCGTGGTTCGTTGCCAAATACTTAATTGCTTAATAATAGTAATTGGTTCAAAGGTCCCTCGTGGCTTTACTCTCAAAGAAGACATTGGCCCATACGTTCTGCGGTAGATTCCATGCAAAATGTTCCAGAAGAAAAGGTTTTCTCTTGCTTAATGGTAAACTCCTGTAAAAATGATCTATACGAATTTACTTCCACTATATCTTCATGGACCAGACTATGCAGAATATTTGTATTTATTTTACGTTTCTGCAAAATTATTCCATCTAGAAGTGTAATATATTTTTCAGATTTCAACAAAGCCGAATTAACTATAATCAAACTTATCCAACAAATCTATTTTTTTTCGAAGAAATTGATTGTTTGAAAATGAAAAAGTTTCCTAAAAGGTATCGGACTTTACGACTATTTTTACATGATGGGTTCTTAAGAGTTGGTGGACGTTTAACACATGCTAACCTGAATTTTGATCATAAATTTCCCTTGCTTTTACCCAAAAAGGATCACGTGATAAATTTAATAATTGATTATTATCATGAGAAACATTTACATGCTGGTCCACATTTACTCACTTCCATTCTTCGTCAAAGATACTGGATTTTATCCATTTGCAGTATTGTACACCAACGTATTCATAAATGCAATAGGTGCTTTAGGAGTAATCCTAAATCCTTTACTCCTATTATGGCTGATTTACCTTCTCCTCGTGTTATGGAGGCAAAACCTTTTCAGCACACCGGTACTGACTGGTCCCTTTCACGTAACCATGGGAAAATTTAGGGGCGTGAAAAGTTCAAAAGCATATATTTGTTTATTTATTTGTTTTTCCACAAAAGCAATACATATTGAACTTGCCTCCGATTTAACAACTTCGACGTTTTTAAATTGTTTTAAACGCTTTATTTCACGAAGAGGTCCAGTTTCTTGTTTGTATTCAGATCGCGGAACAAATTTTGTTGGTGCCAAATCAGAACTGAAACATATATTTCAGCTTATTAACTCAAAAACATTTAGTGCATCATTAAACTCCGAACTTCACAAGCATAATATCAATTGGTCTTTCAATCCGCCAGCCGCACCCCACTTCGGGGGTTTGTGGGAGTCCAACATAAAATCTATAAAAGCGCATTTATATCGAGTAATAGGTGAACAAATTCTTACTTACGAGGATAATTAAATACCGTGTTAATCCAAATTGAGGCGCTTCTCAATTCTCGACCATTATTTTGGATGAGTTCAGATCCAAGTGATCCTCAACCTCTTACGCCAGCTCATTTCCTCACTTTGACTCCCTTAAACATCCTTCCATAAAAAAACATATTGCAAATAGATTTACCGACGCGAAAACAATTAATTGATAAAATAAATTGATAAAACTTTTGACGTGATTGTAAATCACTTAAATATTCAAAATGCCATCTCTTCCAGCAAGATTGTATTATTTTATTACAATCTTGCTGGAAGAGATGGCATTTTGAATATTTAAGTGATTTACAATCACGTCAAAAATGGAACACCCCTTCTCTCCCGGCTAAAAAGGGTATGTGAGTTCTAATCAAAAATGAAAATTTGCCTCCTCTTCAATGGTCCATGGGGGTTATTGAAGACGTTTTTCCTGGAAAAGACGGAGAGGTGCGGACAGCTTTGGTAAGAACCAAGGCTACGTTATTGAAACGCCCTGTAGTAAAGCTCTACCCCCTACCTACACAGTAATTTATGGTGAGGAAATATGTTTTTTCATATTTGCAAACGATATAAAAAAAAGTCTAATGCTTTTATTTGTTACCTTTCAATTAATTCCTTCCTTTTACCTTTTACCATTATATGTAGTAACTTTATCAGTAACTTGCTTCTATTCAGAGGAATCGCATGACAACTCAATCACACTCAAGAGCAGCAGAATGTTATTTGCTCAGTTGTTCTCACAACTTTTGATAATATTCAAAAATCTGTATATTCAAGAATATCGAATGCTATGAATCATCATAATATTGCAGTTATTGTGAAAATGCCTTTGATTTGGAAATGAATACGGCCCCATAGTGGACGCACTCCAGATCCGAACTGGTTGTTTCAAATCATGCTGGTTACTCAAAAATAAACTACAACCATCACAACAAATCCACGAAACAAGGTCAATGAAATTTTAATTCCTATTCAACATAAAGGCATCTTATATATGGCAATTGTTAATTCCACCAAGACAAATTCTCATGTGTTCCGAAAACAAGCATGTATGATGCAAACCTAAAATAATTACCAGTGGTGCTATATGCAAGTCTCATGGAAGTTATATCTATTAGAATATTTTGAAATCATTTACATTATCATTACAGCAAGATACTGAGCAACTATAATATATTTTAAACAAATAACAAGGTTACTGCTTTCCTGTCAAGATTACTTATCCTTAACATTGATTCTGATTGGTGAACATAGAAGCATTAGATATTCCGTCAAAACTTGTACTTTCTAGATTCAATTAGGAATCGACATGTTATTTCTTCACCATCTCTCACGTGTTTTATTTTCGCATAGTTTGATATTTCCATTTATATTTTCTTGTATTTAAAAGGTACCCTTTTCGCCCGGGGAAGAAATTGTGACGCCACCATGACTATTACATGCGTCGATAATAATAATATAGTCGCCATCTCGGGGTTGCAATATGTCAACCGATTTATTTCTTTCTAATCCAGACTACCTGTCTATTTCCTCCAAAACCTTAGACTTCCGACATGTGCTCAGTCTGTTCTAGTTGATTCCGAGTTCAGTTCCGCGTTCAATTCGCTTCCAATTCCATAAGTACGCTTTCAGCCTGCTTTCCTTCTCTGGTTCAGTTTTGAGTTTCCTTCCGAGTCAGTCGAGTTTAGAAGTTTTGTTGAGTTTCCTTTTATTGTTCAAAGTGAGGTCATTTTTTTAGTTTGTTATTATCATAGAAGAAGAACGTTTTTAGTTTCAAATACAGTCCAAGAATACCAGCCATCCGTGTGGTCTGCTAATCGAATCAAGGCCACACCAATTTCTAATTTCTCAAAAAATTTAGAAAAATCGTTTTTTTTTAATTTAAAAAAAAAATCGATGTTCTGAAATAATAACAAAATTTTGAAAAACAGTATTTTCATAATAAGCAGAAAAGTCTGAATTTAATAAAAATTTATGAATTATTAGAAAAAATTATTTATTTTCTTCATATGCTTATTTTTCAGATCTGCTTAATGATGGCACGCACTTATTATAAAAATGTACAAAATAAATATGTTACCCTACTTAACAATTTTGATTTTTTTTGAAAATGAATTTCAAAAAAAAATCCCTACTCTGGGTTACTTAAAGGCATTTTCTTGATTTTATTTGAAGGCTTTTACTTATCAACTAATTCTTTGCAATCCCTGCAATTCCTTTTAATAAGCTAGTTTTAATATCTCGTTTTATTATTCTACTTCTCCAACTTTGATCTGTTTTCATACTGTATAAGATGAACAAAGTCAATAACATATACACTGGCACAAATAAGGACTTCGGCCTCCTCACAGTTGTTATTGGAGTGCTGTTCTAACTCGGCGCTTGTTCGCTCGTCGAACTGCCACCAACCACTTGTGTAAAACTAGTGCCGCAGTTAATAAATAAAGGCAATACTATAAAATTATAATATACATATTATATATAAAGAATTATTTACTAACCATTTCTCCCTTTATAAAACCATTGATAACTATCAGGAGCTGGTTTTGGCTTCTCATAATTTTCCACAAGATAAGGATGCTCCAAAAAATTAATGGGTATGTCTGCTCGACATAAAGCGCACCTATTACTTTGAAATGCTACTCCTAAAAATACACCAAATCTACTTAATAAACAGTATTATTATTGTTTTAATATCTCGTTTTATTTTTCTACTTATCCAACTTTGATCTTTTTCATACTGTATAAGATCAACAAAGTCAATAACATATATACTGGCACAAATAAGGACTTCGGCCTCCTCACAGTTGTTATTGGAGTGCTGTTCTAACTCGGCGCTTGTTCGCTCGTCGAACTGCCACCAACCACCTGTGTAAAACAAGTGCCGCAGTTAATAAATAAAGGCAATACTATAAAATTATAATATACATATTATATATAAAGAATTATTTACTAACCATTTCTCCCTTTATAAAACCATTGATAACTATCAGGAGCTGGTTTTGGCTCCTCATAATTTTCCACAAGATAAGGATGCTCCAAAAAATTAATGGGTATGTCTGCTCGACATAAAGCGCACCTATTACTTTGAAATGCTACTCCTAAAAATACACCAAATCTACTTAATAAACAGTATTATTATTGTTTTAATATCTCGTTTTATTTTTCTACTTCTCCAACTTTGATCTTTTTCATACTGTATAAGATCAACAAAGTCAATAACATATACACTGGCACAAATAAGGACTTCGGCCTCCTCACAATTGTTATTGTAATGCTCTTCTAACTCAGCGCTTGTTCGCTCGTCGAACTGCCACTAACCACCTGTGTAAAACAAGTGCCGCAGTTAATAAATAAAGGCAATACTAGAAATCATTTATAGGATAAAAGATAAAAGACAAATCAGTGATTTTTGTTGTAGGGACGCATTTGGTATATTAAATACGACACATGACGGTTGAATAATGTTAAAATTATAATATACATATTATATATAAAGAATTATTTACTAACCATTTCTCCCTTTATAAAACCATTGATAACTATCAGGAGCTGGTTTTGGCTGCTCATAATTTTTCACAAGATTGGGATGCTCCAAAAAATGATTCGGTATGTCTGCTCTACATAAAGCGCACCTATTATTTTGAAATGCTACTCCCTAGAATACACCAAATCTACTTAATAAACAGTATTATTATTGATTACAAACTATTTGATACTTTATTACCTTAATACAAAGAAAGTAAAATATGTGTCCACAAGGCAAGCGGGCTGGGTGAATACAAGTTTGTAAGCAAACCGGGCATTCTAGAACTCCTGTGGAAAATCAAGTGTGATTTATATTTATTATAGTGATTATATATTAATTTATCTATACCTTCGTTTTCTGGCACTGTGCTGTCGTCCAAACAAATCACTTCAAGAGAATTACCTTGAGCCATGGTATTAAATTTTTGGCTAAATACACGGCTCTAAACGGCTTATTATATTGTCTAGGTCAGCGATGTCCAACCTAAATTACTCTTTGGGCCAAAATTTAGGAATATACAAGGCACTGGGCCGCAACAAATCTGGAAAAACTCCGTGAAAAACACCGTGTTAAAACACGGCTCTAAACACCGGAAAAACATTATTATTGAGTAATGCTTCAATCAATGTTATGTGTGAGTCTAGCTTGAATGAAGATATTCTAGCTTTATCTAATGTGATTACTGATGAATTTACATTAGAAAAAGAAAGTAGTAGTTTACTTCATCTTCAAGTTATTACATACATGACTGGCTTCATTTCCAGGAAAATGTTGAAAAATGTTAAATCTTGCTTGATGTGCAAGACTCATATTTTGGCAACAAAAAAGAGTGGAGATGATTATTGGTTAATAAGGGTTAGGGATCGGACTGGAAGATCTCTTGTCTTTCCTTGTAGAAGCTTTGTGAACATTTTTTCAAAATGCATTAGAGTTTCAGAACATTTTTTGCCTAAAATTTGTGTGAAGAATAATTTAAAAATATTGCTTAGTTGCATTTTGGATAAACTTGTTTTTACTCAAAATTTTAATTTTGATTGTCCAATCCATAATTTAAAGTTAATATTTTTAAACCTTTTTGTTCCTTATTTTATCAGATATTGGGTTAATGATATTAATTCAGCACTACGCGGTAAAATAACTTTCACAAATCCTAGGAATGTTATGAAAACAAAAGCTTTATTGCGTTTTGATAAAATGAGAAAGAGACAGCTGGCAATTCGTAACACTAAGCGTGGCCTGCGCTAATTTTTGTTTTCAGCTGGTAAAGCGGAGGTTTTAGTTGGTATTATTTGTTGAGTCCAACATACCCAGACATAGGGCCTGGTCTGGGATGCGTAAATGCTATACAAAATAAAAAAAAAAAAAACTCGTATATATATATACATATATATATATATATATATATATATATATATATATATATATATATATATATATATATATATATAAATATATTTCACTTAATATATTTTTTACCGCTTATGAATTCTTTTCAGTCTCATTGCAGCAAGATGACATTCGTGTGGATATTTATTTATTGCATTTTATTATCATTTCTAATTGTGTACCTGAATATATTATAATTTACTGATGATGATTGTATTCTATTCCATTATATTATCATTAAAACCTTTCATATATTATAATTTATTAATCACTGATGATTGTAATTTATTAATACCCCACTTTTACAACCCCAATTTGTAGTAACAAATTAAAATTCAATACAAGTTGTTATGTCAAGTTATGTGTGTTTTGTATTTAAACCTGTAGTCATGTGTGTTTTTTCTACATTTATTGATTTGATTTGATTCCAGCATATATCATAATATATACTCTTGATTGAAATATTTTTATTATTACTTAATATATTTTTAATTTATAATTATATTTTACACAAATTTTAATACAATTGCGATGCAAAATTAAAATTCTAACAAATTATTTTTAAAATTATTTTGTTTTATTGATAGTACAATATTTTTAAAGTACAAATATTTTTATTTCAAATTTTAGCGCTTCAATTTGAATGACGATTGAAGCGCCATTGCAATATAGCGCCCGTAGCAATAACTAATTTTTTTGAACCTAAATATCGCGAGAATGAAACGTCTATATTATTATATTGTCCAGGACCGGATTAATAAAGTGCTGAAACGAAAAAATCACGGTATCAACATTCAAAAAATCAGAAATTCTTCTGAGCAGGGGCACCAACAGCAGAGTATTCATATATGTCAAAACATTTCATATAATGGTCAAAACATTCGTCGAAACTGTCGAAACTTAACCTTAATTTCTTATTTTGGTGTTTTGTAATAATTTTTCATTTTGTCAGAAATTTGTTGCAATATTGGATTTTTGTTATGTTATGGTAGATTTCTTCGAAACTTTGGTCATGTCAAGATGTTATGCTTATTTATCTATGGCGCCATCTTGTTGAACTGTCAAAATAAAACTTAGCCCAACTTAGTCTTGCAGTGAGTATTCACATTTCGACAGTTATTTCTTTCGAAGAATCAATATAGTAAATTAAGTATATTTATTTATATTATTTAATGTATAATTATTAATTAATGTATAATTATTAATTAATGTATAATCGTTCAACGCCATATACTTCGTTTATCTTTGGTGTCAAGTACTTTTACGATTGACATTGACAGCACACCAACCTAGCACACCAACCTAGGCAAGTTTTTTTTTGGAAGACTGCTGACACATCTCACGTATCTATCTATGGTTCTGAATAAAATAGAAACGTCAAAATTTATTTTGCGTTTTGATATTTCATTCTTCTATTAATTCTATTTGTGCATCATTTCTTAGATTTAGTGTAGATTATATATTACACAATATATAGTAGAAAATTTTGACGATCTAAAGTAATTGAATCGTATGTGTCGCTTGTGTATTTATAAAAATAGTAAAAGCTGTCGTGGGTGAGTCACCACATAGGATAGATAATTTTGGTTTTGGGCTAAATATTTCTATTTGTGAGATAGTTCTAAAGTCGTGACAAAGATGAGCTTTTTTAGTAAAATGTTTGGTGGTGGAAAGGGTCAAAAAGCACCCACCACCGGAGAAGCCATCCAGAAACTTAGGGAAACTGAAGAAATGCTTATAAAGAAACAAGAGTTTTTAGAGAAGAAAATTGAGATTGAAATTGGTGTTGCTAGAAAAAATGGAACCAAAAATAAAAGAGCAGCCATACAAGCTCTCAAAAGAAAAAAGCGTTATGAAAAACAATTACAACAAATTGATGGCACTCTCAGCACTATTGAAATGCAAAGGGAAGCTTTAGAAGGGGCGAATACTAATACTGCAGTGCTCACCACAATGAAAAATGCAGCAGATGCTCTGAAAGCTGCTCACCAACATATGGACGTTGATCAAGTACATGATATGATGGATGACATTGCTGAACAACAAGATGTTGCTCGTGAAATATCAGATGCAATTTCTAATCCAGTTGCTTTTGGACAAGATGTTGATGAAGATGAGTTGGAAAGAGAACTTGAAGAACTTGAACAAGAGGAACTTGATAAAGAACTTCTTGGAGTCACAACTCCTTCGGAAGACACACTTCCCGCAGTGCCTAGTGCTGAACCTGTAGCACCCAAATCAAAGAAGAAGGCAGAAGAAGAGGATCCCGATATGAAGGAATTGGAAATGTGGGCATCATAATCATAGTTTGCATAAAATCTGCTTGTAATAAAGAAATTAATTTTATATAAACATGCTTAAAGCACTACATGCCGTAAATAGATTATTCAAGTTAATGAAAAAAATATTTTGCTACTTATTCTTATAAAATGATTTTTTTACATGCTTTCGACATTTTAAATTTAAAGCAATTGTTATTTATTTGGAGTTTTGCATTCATGTAATGAAAAAACATTGGTTCACTTTAATACAACATTCAATATGTGATTTAAATTTTATTAGTACTCTGTATATATATGTATTACTAAAAAAATTCAGAACAAAAACTGTTTTTTGTAAAACAAATATGGTATACAATGGATCTGTTGAGTATTTAAAAGTTTGATATTTTCTTTTTATTTGTTTTCAAACCATTAGTTTGAACTGTAAGTTTAAACTACAAAATCACAACTACAAATATTAGCTTTTGTTTTACTAATAAAAAAAAACATAGATAAGTCACTTCAATAATATATACTCTAATATTGTTATATACATAGACCTATGTTGCTTGCAGATAATGTAGGTTTACAGCTGCA
This sequence comes from Ctenocephalides felis, assembly GCF_003426905.1. Classification (NCBI taxonomy): domain Eukaryota; kingdom Metazoa; phylum Arthropoda; class Insecta; order Siphonaptera; family Pulicidae; genus Ctenocephalides; species Ctenocephalides felis. The sequence continues at coordinate 4,649,964 of NW_020537324.1, forward strand.
TATAAATAAATTAAAATAACTAATGTGAAATTTTATTTTTAAATTATTCTTTATTAATTAAGTTTGTTATGAATTTATGAATAATTTAAAGAGAAAGGTACAAACAAAAAAAACACAAATCTTCAATGTTCGATATCACAATCATTAATTGATTATAGTTAGTGGTAAATAACAAATCACATTTCTAACTTACTCTTTGTTTCGATTAGATATATATTTTGAAATAAATTATTCAACTACAACAAAAATAACAATTGCCATAAAACTTTGTTCTTATTCTCAGTTAAATTATAGTTTCCCGTTATGGCATACCGTCAAGTTTTTGATTGACTAAAATAAACTCTGGTAAACTAATAATTATCTACAATATAACAAATTGAATAAGTGATTGTTATTAAATAATAAAATAGCATCGAACATAGTTTTACGTGCTTTCAACTTCTATCAGAAGTAATAATAATTAGTTATAAACCATGAATCAATAATAATAATCATGATGTTACGAAAAGAAGTTACGAAATAGTATTAAACAACTTATAAATCTTTTGTTTTATTTTTTTGTTATTACAGAATGGTTAATTCATGATTGGCTGTAACTTTAAATCATAAGTGCATATATGCGACAGATGTCGCATTCCAATTTGTATGTATTCCAATACTGCACACTAAAATATAGAATGTAGGTGCTTAAGATAGCCTTTCATTGTTGTTCTCGGGTTATATTGTTTTACCATATATGATGGATAATACACCTACGGGTAAAAATCCGAAATAAGAAATATTATTTACACGTTTATATTCACTGAAATATATTTATTTATTATTATTATTATTATTCTCTTCTATTATATTATGATAAATAAGGTACATTAATGTATTGTTGTTTGTTTGTTTGTTTGTTTGCTGTGTATTTATTTCAGATAAATTGTATTGAAGACTTGTATTGAAACCGAGTTTCACAAAATGAATCAAGCCTGCTCAAGATAAAATGATGATAGCTGAAGAAAATGAAAAAAGAAGTTGAAGATTTGGAAATACTATGCTGTATGATGATAGGCTGGTGTTTACTGAACTTTGAAGTCACTTTGCTGCTGCCTTGAAGAATTTGAGTCTGCTTGGATTGATATGCTTAAAATGTATGTTAATTAAACTTTGTCATAATTATATTTATTCATGTAATGTATGTTTGCTTATGATGATTTTTTTACTAGGCTTTGAATGCTGATAATGCTTTTCCATAAGACGATGAAGACTTTCCAGACTTTGCTGCTTCAAATGCTTTTGATGCTTTTTAATGAGACGAAAAACTTCTTCCAGACTTTGTTCCTAATGAATTCCTTCCAGACTTTGCCGCTTTAAAAAATTTGGAGTTTGCTTCAATCACTTATAATAAAATGTATGTTGATAAAATTCAGTTGTTTTTATTTATTTATTTATTTATGTAATTCAATTGACTTATATTGTTGTTTCTTTATTTCCAGACTTTGATGCCTTGCCAAACGAAGCTTTGCTTTCCCAAAAAAAAATTTCCCATTTTTTTCCCAAAATTTTTTCCCAAATTTTTTTTCCCCAAAATTTTCTTCTACCCTAAAAAGTTTTTCCAAAAAAATTTTTTCCCCAATTTTTTTTTCAAAATTTTTGTTTCCAAAATTTTTGGAATTTTTTGAAAAAAAAAATAATTTCCCCTGTTTTTTTTCCCCCAAAGTTTTTTCCACAAAATTTTCTACCCTAAAATTTTTTTCCCCAAAAATTTTTTTACCAAAATTTTTCTCCAAAATTTTTTCTCATTTTTTTTTCATTTCATTTTCATTTTTAATTAAATTTAGTCAAATACTACTATAAATTACACTAAATTTGCGGATAAATTACAGAATATTCGAGCAAAAATTTATTTTCTATATAAAATTTGAAAACCGGTTTTTTAGTAAAATTAAAATTCGAAAACCGGTTTTCTGAAATGTCGTTTTTTGTATAAACCTTAATATATATGTCAATATATATATATATATATATATATATATATATATATATATATGTATATATATATATATATATATATATATATATATTTTATATTATTTTCAGTTTGCTCATAAATATATATATTGACATAAACATATAAATATGTCGTTATATATATATATATATATATATATATACAGTAAAATCCGCTTAGTATGACATCGAAGAAACGCCGAAATCTCGTCATACTAACCGACCGTCATTAAAAGCGTACTGAAGAAAAACTGTTTAATATGCAAATATGTTACATGTTAATTTAAAAGAAAAGCCTATAGAAACGTTTTAATTAAAAATAAAAATGACACTTTAAAATTTAATATAAAATAAAATTGACATAGGGTAGGGCGGGGCACAACGGTCGTCTAAACCCAATGAACAACACATAACATGCATCAAAGAAGGATCTATCGAACTATGTTCAGATAAACTTACATACATACGTACATAATTCTTAATTATATAAATATTCTAAACTTATATGTGGAACAGAACATCAGTATGTGAATAATATCTAGTGAGTATACAATACTTAATGAAAGATTTTCTAATTATTTAAAGCCAATGTTTACTAGATGATACTCTTTGAAACAATTAATTCAATTTTTTTAGTTTTGTTCCAATATAAATAATTCATGCTAAGTTAATTTTATGTTTATGAAAAGTTATTGCAAAATTGCATATATCTTTGCATATAGAAACAAAAATCACACGTTTATTAAAAACGTCATTGAAAATTTTAAATCAAATGCTTTTGGTCAGTGCTGGATTACCCCATAGGCCCGTGAGGCCCGGGCCTAGGGCGGCACAATTTGGGGGGCGGCAAATTTTTCCGATTTTTTTTTTGTCACGGCAATTTATTTTAAGGATTGATCTTGATCTAGATAATTCTCTTCTATATATAAAAACGCACAAATTAATAAGACGCAAATACAAGCAAAAACGTATTTAATACAAATAATACTTTACAATCAAATCAAATATATGAATCAAACAAAACTAGATGCAAATTTAGCAGTATTAATTTTGACCATCTCGCCACGAAGGTTGAATTATGTGATATCACTGATTGTGAGGTACAATAAACTTTTCGTATTGCACCCTCTATGGATGGTTCCGAACCCGAAACTATTCAATTAGATAACAATTTTTGAATTTTAGTATCATCTGGTAACAATTCATAGTTTTGTCCCTTTCTGACCCTAATATAAGAGATGCGTAATTTCCAACTAAAATCATTCTGTATTTGGACCTCTCGGTGGACACTACTCGGTGGTCAGTGGTAAGTCTTTTAAAAAATATTTATGTATTATGTAATCATTTCGTGCATTCAGTTTCAAATACGTGTCATGGGACTTGTGTTTTGGTTGATTCGATGTGACTTGATTTTCTGTTGAATTATAATTATAAGAATGTAAATAAATTGAAGTAAAAATTCGTTTCTTTAATATTAAACCATTTGCGTTACATTTTCTAATTCAATATATTTGTGCTGAAGTGTCGCCTTAGTGTTTATTGTTGTGAAAATATTTAATTTTAGCCTTTGAGTTAACATAAATAATTTAATGCAATCTTTAGATTATTAAATTTAACTATAATTAAATAATATTAAATTTTAATATAAATGTTATGTTTCAGATATTTACGATTGACTACATTTGTTTTGTTTCAGATTTCATACAGTGTTTTGCGCAGTGGCGGATTGCTTTAGGGATTTATTGTGCATGAATTTTTTTTATTCAATCACATTTACAATTTTTAATTATTTTTTATAATTTTGAGTTATTTGCGTCCACATTTAAATTTTTTCTGTTCGTGCGAGTAAGTCACTCGTAATTTTAATATCGTTTGAAACGATATCCGCGTTTAAATGTGTTCCTGTCGCCTACCCCCCACGGCAGGTTCTAGTAATTCGCGTTTCGTTAATAAATTAATTTTTTTCAATCGGTGTGTGGATCCTTGCGATGTTTTTCCCAGAAGCAACGCAACCCCATACACTTTAATTTCTAATTAGTATTATATGTACAATGCTTAATTTTTTAGAATTATTTTATTAGTAGCATGGATGTAAATAACTAGTTTAAAAATCTAAAAACTTTGTTAAATAAATTACTTGTTTTTATTTTGACTGATTTTTCTGCTCCAATGCAATGAATCTGTTTTAATTAAATAATTTAAATTTTTTGTGATTGCACAATAAGTCTCCTAAACGGAGAAATGTTGAAGACGTACTGTTTGAAGTTAAAAAAAAAGGTAAGATGATACAAAACCCTAAATTATGTGAAAAATAACAAAATTGACATTTATTTTAGTGTAAATGGGCCTCGACTAAATATACCACGAGGTTGAATACTACAACAACGAACAGGAGAACATGTGTACCTATATGATGTACCAGAGCACTGGAATAAATACGAGTAGGCTACCACGTAGTATTTATAAGTCATTGTCTATTTAATTTCTTTCAAGTCACTTTTTATTTCAGGGTTGCAGAATTAATTTCTCACCGCGACGGCAAGCACCAGGACTGCTAGGAGATTGTGGTGGATTAAAAAGGTTGAAGGTACCCTTTTTGGGGTGCAATGACTGCTACTTGGTACATCTTAGCATTGCGTTTACCAATATACAGGGTTTACCTTGGAGCCCCAATCTGACTTTTAATAAAAACCGGTAATTATCTGTAGAGTGCGTAACTAACTACACGAATGAAACAGAATCTATACTTATTAACTTATTTAATGTTACCTAGTTGTGTTCGTCGTAGGTGCGAAGATATGACCGTATTTTGTAGTCATGTCTTAAGTCTAAATTCTGATATACTATTGTTTTGGTTGATCAAAAAGCTTGAAATTATAGATGTGTATGATACGGCGTGATGACAAAGGGGATCGCATACAATCGGAGAAGCCTCACTTTTTCTGGGTTGTGTGTTCTTCGCCCATGGAACAACACACGCACCACTATACACTAATTGTGCACTTACGACTCGATTGACTACCTCTGAGGACTGATACTTAAAAAGTGATTGCGTCTTTGTAACGACAGCATGCAATGTTTCCAAAGTGTTGCACAACCTTTAGTGCAAACTACATCCGCCGCCGCCCGCCTATATGGTTCCTGTCGTATGTGGTCCAGAGTCGCGATAAAGACTACACACATCATTTCCAAGGAGTTTCTAAACTCCTAAACTAAATCCCCACCTGCCTATAAGGCTCCTATCGTATGAGGTCCGGAGTCGCGATCGTTTTTCAGTATCAGTCATCTCAGGTGGTCAATCCAATACGGAGGACACAAGTTAGTGCATTAGTGATGGTTGTGATGTTGTGCCCGGCAAAAAGAACACGATCTAGAAAAATCCGATCGAGTTTTCCGATTTTAAGCATTCCCCTGCGTAATTACGCCGTTCTATACATTTTTAATCATTTCTAGCTTTATCATTAGCCCATCGTTAGTACATTCGAATTTAGGCTTAATGCATCACTATACATAAGTGCGGTCAAGCTCTCGGATCTGTAAACATAACTCGGTAACAATCAATAAGTTGGTAAGTAGATTCTGTTTTAATTGTGTAGTTAGTTAAAATCTCCACTGGTAACTGCAGGTTTTGTTGAGTCGAATTACGGCGCTAAGGTAAACCCTTCATATTGGGGAGTGAGATGCTAAACATACCAAATAGCAATCTTTACACTCTAACAAGAGTACCCTTAACCCTTTCAGTTCACCTCAAAATGGATACCTACAGGTTTTCTCGTATTCATAAGTTAATATTAAGTAATTAGACCTTGGTTAGATATAAGTATATAATATTTTTATTTTTGTTACCGGGGCCCCGTTTGTATGTTTGCCCCTATTTTTAGGGGCACTTGTGTTTTTTTTATGTCATTTCAGATGTCTTTCCAAGAAAATTGCTTACCAAATGAGTACCAAGAACTACTTCCACAACCCATAGGAGAAACTGATCAGACTAATTGATGTATCAAGATACTAAAATTATTGGCATACTGCTAACTTTCATTCCAGATGTCTTTCAAAGAACACATTGTATTGTATGTCTATATGTTTTACCAAGATATACACGAACCACCAAGAGACCACTACCGATTTAAAGGATATGTGCAAGTGGGTACCAACAATTACTTCTGCAACCCATACGAATAAATGTAATGAAATTCTATGTTTACCTCTTTTTAGGTCTTGCACGAGATTTGGCAGAAAATATCATCAACTCGAAACCAACTAGCACCACTACTACCTGAACTACCGCCTACAACTGAATCGGATGATATGACATAATCGAAAGGAAAATTAACTGTGAGATAAGACTTACTATTATCATAGTAGTATTTAGTTAATATCAGGTTAGGGGACGTTTCGACATTAAAATCTTTGGCCGTACTTTTTTTGGGGTTGTTCGCGTACTTTTATTCAGAGCTCAAAAGGGTGGCGTCATGAAAGAACCTCTCTTATATTTTCGCGCTCTTCTTTACATTAATTAATTAATTATCATTTGTCCTTAAACTTCATAGGCTGGGAACCTATGAAGTTTTTTTTCAAGTGTTTACATGGTGGATCTGGGGGGTACATCATGTAAATGCTCTTTTTTTATAAATTTACAATCACCGCTAAAATACTAAAGTTACACATTTTATATTGATTTTTTTCTTTACCACGAGAGGTTCTTTCATTTTTAAAAACCGAAATTTTTGGGTACATTAGGTCATTTCGCGGGGGTTCTTCTATTCGCGATATATTCGGGTCAGTTAGGCATAATTAGTTTGTAAGTTAGTTTAAGTGGATTAGGGCTGCACAAATCGATACTTAGTAGTATTTACACTATATCCATTTCCATCTGAAATGTTAGAAACGTAAATATGAATAGAAGTATCTATTTCTGTGGCGACACCACATTAAAAAAAACGCGCCTGGCAACTCTACCCCATGGGTGGAGGAAAAAGAGTTGCATCCTAATTAAGTACATATAATTATCAAAATTAAAATATTTAAATAATTATGTAATTAATAAACATAAATGTGACAATATATGTGTCAAAATATCTTAAAATAAAATTTTTGCAAAATAATCTTTGCTTTTTAATATATGGTTAATGTTATTTTTAAATTTTTTTTCAGAACTTCATAAAGAATTATTAGATGCTTTCAGAAAGAATATTGTCAATAATTATTAATTTTGAATTAGTTGAAAAAAACTATAAATACTATAAATACTACAATGCGAAGAGGTATATGGTTTTTGATAAAATATATGTTATCTCTTTGCATTGTAGTATTTTTTCAACCTCTAATTCAAAATCAATTACTATTATTCTTTTTAAAAGCATCTAATAATTCTTCAGAATATGTGAGATTTAAAACTTTAGTCAGAATTAAAAATAAAATTTGAATTATTTTCGATATAAACAAAAAAGAATTTTTGAAAAAATTTGAAGCAAATTTTTTTTTTCAAAATTACTTATTTTGTTGAAATAAGTAGAAAGTTTTTTGAATCATTCAAATCGGACGCTTAGTTCTCTCAAAAACTGCCATTTTTGCACATTTAGCTAGGTGTCTCCGTAACGGCTAGACCTGCCTTTGCCAGAAGCTAATTACCACTTCTTCCCATCATTACAAATTGAATGTTTTTTAGATCATTCAAATTGGATGCTCCGTTTTCTCAAAAACTCGATTTCTATTTTCTGCACTTTTTGCTCCGTAACTCCGAAATTACTATTTAAAATTACTACAACTTACCCAACGCAAAGTTAAAAATTATATCTAAATAATTCAAAATAAATTGTTTATTTAAAAAAGTAAAATTTTGTCTATTAAAAAAGGGCGCCAGAACGGATAGGGCCTAGGGCGGCAGAAAGCTTAATGCGCCACTGCTTTTGGTATGTTCCGTGTGATCAAATTATATGAATATTATGGTTACTTTTGTAACTAATAAAGGTATCTATGATATTAATAAAACCTTGCATAAAAAGTAACATGCATATTGCATTTTTTATAATTACGAAATAACCTTCACTGCCAACAATAAAATGAAATCGCTAATTTCTTTCATTTCTGTCAATCCAAATATTTTTTTAGAAAGTTGTGATGAAGAATATAGCCCTTCTTCAATTCATGCAACCATTACCCAAATAAGAGTTATAAACATGATAAGTTAATCTCTGGTAATTGTTTCTTTAATATCAATTATTTTTCTAGCTGTTTGTAGTATTTATGAATGAAGTTATGAAATTAATTGCAACTATAACTTATTAGAGATTTTTATGCATATATATATATATATAATATATATATATATAGTATAATTTAATAAATAAAAGTTTGTAAATATTTATTAGAGATATATGAAAAAAAATCGAGTTAAGAACATAAATGCATTGTGCAG
>NW_020537324.1:4659376-4681817 GCF_003426905.1 Ctenocephalides felis
TTTTTCATAACGCTTTTTTCTTTTGAGAGCTTGTATGGCTGCTCTTTTATTTTTGGTTCATTTTTCTAGCACACCAATTTCAATCTCAATTTTCTTCTCTAAAAACTCTTGTTTCTTTAATAAGCATTTCTTCAGTTTCCTAAGTTTCTGGATGGCTTCTCCGGTGGTGGGTGCTTTTTGACCCTTTCCACCACCAAACATTTTACTAAAAAGCTCATCTTTGTCACGACTTTAGAACTATCTCACAAATAGAAATATTTAGCCCAAAACCAAAATTATCTATCCTATGTGGTGACTCACCCACGACAGCTTTTACTATTTTTATAATACGACACATACGATTCAATTACTTTAGATCGTCAAAATTTTCTACTATATATTGTGTAATATATAATCTACACTAAATCTAAGAAATGATGCACAAATAGAATTAATAGAAGAATGAAATATCAAAACGCAAAATAAATTTTGACGTTTCTATTTTATTCAGAACCATAGATAGATACGTGAGATGTGTCAGCAGTCTTCCAAAAAAAAACTTGCCTAGGTTGGTGTGCTGTCAATGTCAATCGTAAAAGTACTTGACACCAAAGATAAACGAAGTATATGGCGTTGAACGAATTAAAATTATACATTAAATAATATAAATAAATATACTTAATTTACTATATTGATTCTTCGAAAGAATACTGTCGAAATGTGAATACTCACTGCAAGACTAAGTTGGGCTAAGTTTTATTTTGACAGTTCAACAAGATGGCGCCATAGATAAATAAGCATAACATCTTGACATGACCAAAGTTTCGAAGAAATCTACCATAACATAACATTTCAACAAATTTGCAACAAATTTCTGACAAAATGAAAAATTATTACAAAACACCAAAATAGAAATTAAGGTTAAGTTTCGACAGTTTCGACGAATGTTTTGACCATTATATGAAATGTTTTGACATATATGAATACTCTGCTGTTGGTGCCCCTGCTCAGAAGAATTTCTGATTTTTTGAATGTTGATACCGTGATTTTTTCGTTTCAGCACTTTATTAATCCGGTCCTGGACAATATAATAATATAGACGTTTCATTCTCGCGATATTTAGGTTCAAAAAATTAGTTATTGCTACGGGCGCGCTATATTGCAATGGCGCTTCAATCGTCATTCAAATTGAAGCGCTAAAATTTGAAATAAAAATATTTGTACTTTAAAAATATTGTACTATCAATAAACAAAATAATTTTAAAAATTTTGTTAGAATTTTAATTTTGCATCGCAATTGTATTAAAATTTGTGTAAAATATAATTATAAATTAAAAATATATTAAGTAATAATAAAAATATTTCAATCAAGAGTATATATTATGATATATGCTGGAATCAAATCAAATCAATAAATGTAGAAAAAACACACATGACTACAGTTTAAATACAAAACACACATAACTTGACATAACACTTGTATTGAATTTTAATTTGTTACTACAAATTGGGGTTGTAAAAGTGGGGTATTAATAAATTACAATCATCAGTGATTAATAAATTATAATATATGAAAGTTTTAATGATAATATAATGGAATAGAATACAATCATCATCAGTAAATTATAATATATTCAGGTACACAATTAGAAATGATAATAAAATAAATAATAAATATCCACACGAATGTCATCTTGCTGCAATGAGACTGAAAAGAATTCATAAGCGGTAAAAAATATATTAAGTGAAATATATTTATATATATATATATATATATATATATGTATATATTATATATATATATATTATATATATATTATATATATATATATATGTATATATATATACGAGTTTTTTTTTTTTTATTTGTATAGCGAGGAAATGCATTTACGCATCCCAGACCAGGCCCTATGTCTGGGTATGTTGGACTCAACAAATAATACCAACTAAAACCGCCGCTTTACCAGCTGAAAACAAAAATTAGCGCAGGCCACGCTTAGTGTTACGAATTGCCAGCTGTCTCTTTCTCATTTTATCAAAACGCAATAAAGCTTTTGTTTTCATAACATTCCTAGGATTTGTGAAAGTTATTTTACCGCGTAGTGCTGAATTAATATCATTAAACCCAATATCTGATAAAATAAGGAACAAAAAGGTTTAAAAATATTAACTTTAAATTATGGATTGGACAATCAAAATTAAATTTTGAGTAAAAACAAGTTTATCCAAAATGCAACTAAGCAATATTTTAAATTATTCTTCACACAAATTTTAGGCAAAAAATGTTCTGAAACTCTAATGCATTTTGAAAAAATGTTCACAAAGCTTCTACAAGGAAAGACAAGAGATCTTCCAGTCCGATCCCTAACCCTTATTAACCAATAATCATCTCCACTCTTTTTTGTTGCCAAAATATGAGTCTTGCACATCAAGCAAGATTTAACATTTTTCAACATTTTCCTGGAAATGAAGCCAGTCATGTATGTAATAACTTGAAGATGAAGTAAACTACTACTTTCTTTTCTAATGTAAATTCATCAGTAATCACATTAGATAAAGCTAGAATATCTTCATTCAAGCTAGACTCACACATAACATTGATTGAAGCATTACTCAATAATAATGTTTTTCCGGGTTTTAGAGCCGTGTTTTAACACGGGTGTTTTTCACACGGAGTTTTTCCAGATTTGTTGCGGCCCAGTGCCTTGTATATTCCTAAATTTTGGCCCAAGAGTAATTTAGGTTGGACATCGCTGACCTAGACAATATAATAAGCCGTTTAGAGCCGTGTATTTAGCCAAAAATTTAATACCATGGCTCAAGGTAATTCTCTTGAAGTGATTTGTTTGGACGACAGCACAGTGCCAGAAAACGAAGGTATAGATAAATTAATATATAATCACTATAATAAATATAAATCACACTTGATTTTCCACAGGAGTTCTAGAATGCCCGGTTTGCTTACAAACTTGTATTCACCCAGCCCGCTTGCCTTGTGGACACATATTTTGCTTTCTTTGCATTAAGGTAATAAAGTATCAAATAGTTTGTAATCAATAATAATACTGTTTATTAAGTAGATTTGGTGTATTTTAGGGAGTAGCATTTCAAAATAATAGGTGCGCTTTATGTCGAGCATACATACCCGTTCCTGATAGTTATCAATGGTTTTATAAAGGGAGAAATGGTTAGTAAATAATTCTTTATATATATATATATATATATATATATTATATATATATATATGTATATATATATATATGTATATATATATATATAATATGTATATTATAATTTTAACATAATTCAACCGTCATTTGTCATATTTAATATACCAAATGCGTCCCTACAACAAAAATCACTGATTTGTCTTTTATCTTTTATTCTATAAATGATTTCTAGTATTGCCTTTATTTATTAACTGCGACACTTGTTTTACACAGGTGGTTGGTGGCAGTTCAACGAGCGAAAAAGCGCTGAGTTAGAAGAGCATTACAATAACAATTGTGAGGAGGCCGAAGTCCTTATTTGTGCCAGTGTATATATTATTGACTTTGTTCATCTTATACAGTATAAAAAAGATCAAAGTTGGAGGAGAAGAAAAATAAAACGAGATATTAAAACTAGCTTATTAAAAGGAATTGCAGGGATTGCAAAGAACTAGTTGATAAGAAAAAGCCTTTAAATAAAATCAAGAAAATGTATGTATCCTCCCAGAGTAAAGATTTTTTTTTTTAAATACAAACATTTTCAAAAAAAATAAAAAATGTTATAATTTTTTCTCATAACTAAAAATACACGTTATGTTTGGTGAGGGAGGGTAGTTTTGAATATCACCACGTGTCACTAAAGGGGAAGATGGATCCAAAAATTCTTAAAAAATTGATCACGTGATTAATGGTCGCCGCCTAAGAAAATAACTATTATAACATATTTATTTTGTACATTTTTATAATAAGTGCGTGCCATCACATTTAATAAAAAATATTACCACAATTATGCTTTATCTTTTTTTAAAAAAATAGCTTTGTTTGAGTAGCAAAATTATGTGATCTAAAAGTTTTCAGTTATTCAATGTTGCATTCTACTGTTAAAAACTGGAACAGTCCTGGATTTGAATAATGCACTTATTCTGATAATAAAGATTGTGTTCTAAAATTCAATCATTTGTAGTCAACAATATTTGAAGTTTTCAACAATTATATTGCACACTATAGTATGGAATAGATATAAGAAATTGTAAAAAATTTAATCTTAGTATTGTATCATCCACGTAGTCTTGATATAATAAATACGAAAGATTGTAAATGTAGCAGTATTTGGCTTACATGGTAATGGGTTCATATATTAACTAAAGCGCGCTGTATTCAAAAGAATATATTTCTCTACATATAAATGTGTAATTACATTAAGACCGTTATGATTTGCAAAAGAATTTAAATATGCAATACTTCTAAAAAAATACATCGGCATGACTCCCCAAACTTACGTTGATTATCACTCACCATAGTAACGGCCGTAAATAAATGTAGATTTCATAGACTTCATATCAAGCTATAAATATGTGGGAAAATGGAGAATGATGTTAATAAAATAATTCTTGATATAAATTTAGATCATTTATTGAATGAAGAAAATAATGACTCGGTTGAAGTTGCAAAAAAAGATAAATATAATTTTAATTGTCGTAACAAAAAATTAGGTACAATTGCTAAAACATTGTTGAAGTCGGACTTTATACCAGAAAAAAAACTAAATAATTTAAAAATGAATGTGTTATCCAAAATCCTGTTGCCGTTATGGAAGGCAGGCACAAAGAAGTAAGTAAATCTTAAAAAAGGTATATAAACTTTTTTATTTTTGCTTGCAGTAATTATTGGATCTATTATTTTATTTTTTTTAGGCTTGGAGATTTAATAACTATAATAATTTAGATACTAGTCGAAATGTGGATATTGTTTCTGAGGCCAAAAGGTTTTGTGCTACATATTATTATGGTAACATGTTTAAATATTTTATATGTTGATGAATTAACAATATTTCTGCTGTACAGATCTTTGCGCAAAGAAAGACTTCAAAAATTATATCGTCAGCATCAGATTGAAACTATAGACCGAGAATTAAACCAGATTAAAAAAGATATAACTCGACATTCTGTTGTAATGCAAAACAAAAGTAAAACTAAAGAGTGGGAACCAGATGGATTATATGGTAAACAGCAGCCACTGTTTCAAAATACAAGACTTACAATTAGAGACAGTTCTCCTTTAAATTCCTTATCACGATTTAATATCACGAAAAGCAACAATTGTAATGATTTAAATGAATGCAAAGAATCACAATTCGATCGTATACTTATGGAGAGTGTCTTAAATAGTAACGATGTAAAAAATCAAGTCACAAAATCGGATCTAAATGAAGTTAAAGTTCATCCTCTAATAATAGAAAATTCAAAATATCCTGAAGAAGTTAATGCAAATATACAATATCTGTATGATGCAAGTGATGAAAATTATATCTATGACAAAAAAAATAACTATAAATCGTCTGAGGTACATTCTAATGTAGAAGCTAATACCATTCAACCATCTACAATACAAGAAACTAAAACTGAGGTATTAAAAACAATTCAAAGAGAAACTTCAGAGTATTTTGTTCAAGATATAGAACATCATGACTCCGAAAAACAATCAACAAAACTCTGTAAAGAAATTGAACTCCAAAAACGGTTCGAATGTAAGGCAATTGACTTAGTGATAGATTCTGTTTCTCTAAAACCCCACAACGATATTTGTGTAACATCTAAATGTACAGAGTTGTCACAAGAAAATAATCACCAGCAAATAAAAATAGATTTTCAAAACGAACTCCAAAATAAGCTAAAACTAAAAGCATTCAATAAATGGAAATCTTATTGTTCAAGAAATGTTAAAAATAAGCATGATGAAATAGAAGAACAATCAAATATGGTTGAAAAAATTGATATATTTTTAAAAAAGTTGAATGAAAGAAAGAAGTCATTAAGTAAGTTTTCTAAAAGTTCAGAGTTATTAAAATCTTCAGATTTGGACTTTAAAATGAAAAAGAAGAAGTCTACAAGTGCGCCATTGAGTACGCAATATAAAAATAGGTATACAGCCACACAGTTGCATTGATAGCATAAAACTAATCTATAACATTTTTCAGATTTGCAGTACAACAAGACATGATTGTTCAACAAAAAGCTCGAATTCTTGAGCAGGAACGTACTATACAGCAACTTCAAGCAAAAAGCTTAGCAGTTGCGGCAAAGGAATCCGTGAAGCAAGCTTGTGCAGATTATATAGATGCAACACGTTGTAATAATAAGACTAAACCAAAAATGAGGGCAAATGTCTACCTAAATATTGAAGTAAACAGAACAACAATGTTGGAAGAGCAAAATTCAGGTTGGCACTACACAAAATATATCCAAACCAACAAATCTCATTAAACAAAAAAAAAATCAACAAAACCTGCGGTTAGACAAAATATTCTCACCAATCAATAATATTCGCGTACACCTAGCTAATATATTCAAATTTACTGATATTCTACTTATAGCTGCAGAACATTTCGATCCGGCTGCGATTGCTTTGGTATCGCAACCAGCACCGGCGTTCCTCCAGGCCATGAATTTTCGTGCTCAACAGAGGCAACTGAGGCATCAAGCAACTCAAGAACGAAGGAAGCAAAGAGAAGAGGAAATTCGATTGGCTAAAGAACGAGAAGAACAGATTAAAGTGATACACTCATAATATCTTATATTTTAATCAATTGGAAAAGATGATTTACTAATTTACTAAACTTACTTTTCCTAGTTGGAGGAAGATCAGCAAGCGAAATTGCTGCGCATAGCAGAAAGAAGAAGAAAACGCGAAGAAGAGCAGGAAAAGCAGCGATGTTTAGAAATGGAACGACGCCGAATTAAGCTCTGCGAACAATCTGCTGATCAGCATTACAAGAAAGTTCTATTGTGGAGATATGGATTAATGCCACTCAAAAAAGTAGTGGAGATAAAACGATGTGATATGCTCTTATCTAAAGAACATTACAGGTGAGTTACTTCTTCTCTAAAGATTTTTAGTACTTCCTCATTACTAAACTCTACCATGAAGAACCATTTTGTCTTTCCGATTCGTCTTCAGCACTACAACCTGAAGTTCGCGAAGTAATTTTTGTCGGCATACACGTAGAGCCATACTTCAAATATCACCACATTCTTAGCAAGTCGAAACTTAGTTTGTTAATCAGTAGCATCTATTCTTTATTTATAAAGATGGTGATATTTGCTCTGATCTTCATCGAGCCGTTTAAAAATTTACTTTTCGAATATATTAAACTGTCCTGGTGTTGTTGGTAATGCCTTTGGATGTATGTTCTGGATCACCAGTACGACCAGGAATTGTAATGGTAGGCTGGAGCCGAGCGGTGAACAGCTGAATAGTTGTTGAAGTATTATATTTGTGATGTGGACTCTCCAGGGTCCACTGGTATTGTGAAAGGCCTTCAGGACGAACAGCGATTTGATAGTAATTTGTAAACACACTTCTTTCTGTGAATGATACTTTTATTATTCACTATTTTTACAATCAATATTTGTTGATAACCTTTTGGTTATCATATCAGCAAAGACAACATTTTACTGAATAGTATGTCTGACTAACTCTATGCCTGTCTCCGAGTATGACTCTAAGTTTGACTGACTGTTTAACTTTTGTCTAACTCTTATATACTAATTTCTTGTTGGCAACCTAATTACAAAATATAACAGGAAGCACTTATGATGACCGCGTAACCTACAAATAACTAACAACGCGTTTTGCAATTATTAACAAATAATGATTCAAATTGTTATTACAGTTCAATATATTTAAAGTAATCGCTTATCCAAACAGTCTCATCACTTCTGATCTCTCGATTTTGATCAGTTTCTAATTTCAGGCATAATCTTTTGAAGCGTATATTTGCACAATGGGCTTTAAACACAGATGAAATAACTTCCAATAAGGCAGTGAGAGCGGACAATTTCAATAGAAGTAGACAACTACAAATTTGGTTTAAGCAGTGGTACCAGGTGCAATTTATACTAAACTATGTTAATTAGTATTTTATATTATTATAGAAGCGGAACTGATATATTAAACAAGTTAAATAACAAAACCGTATTTCAGTTTCACTTAGAAATGCAGAGTAAATCCTTTGTTGCTGAAGATTGGTATAACTTACGTATATTGAGCAGAGTGATTGCTGCTTGGAATGAAGCTACAAAAAAGCTAATTATTGAAAGAGATAAGAAATGTTATATAGCGCAACTACACTACGAAAGGTATTATATTTATTAAAATAATTTAATAAATCAATAAATAAATGTATAAATCAATACTCTAGGCAATTAAAGTGGCGATCAATCGATACATGGCGTTTGTTACCATCTTTGAATGAAATAGAACGTCAGCGGGAAAGACGGAAAAATAAATGGAGAAATAAAGTGTGGGAAATTTTGCCAGATTATAAACCAGTAATTGAAGACTGAAGAGAAATGAAGACTAATATATATAATACTCTTTTATATGGTAGTGTATAGATAGTACAGAAGAGTTTCGTAAACAAATTTTAATTTTACTGATCTTGTTAAAGAATTACCACATACATATAATTTACTTCATAATAATTCTTCAGTAGATTCTGAATTCAGTAGATTCTGTATTTCATGCAGATACAGATCTGAGAACTAAACGATGTTTATGTATAATAAATTTTATAGAATTCCATATCAATTTCGAATAAACGATGGGAGCATCTATGAGCCACTAGTTAGACGTATCAGAACATCCTGTTCTTAAACCATTGTCGAAAAATGGGACACGAGACTTTTTAGACACTACTGGAGCCCTACCAAACATTATAAACAATAGAATCTTTAATTCTAAAAGACAAAAATGTTTTTTAGTTTCCAGAAGGAAAAGTTTGCTTTTGCGGAAAAATTCGATTTTCAATTTTTTGGTTTTCTCGACATTTCAAGTCATTCTAAATCGAATAAAACCAAATTTGAAAAAAGTATGTATGATTGTGTAAATTTGAACCAATTTTTGACCTTTCGCCAACGGTTTCTCAACAACGGCTAGACCAATTTAAAAAATTTAGAAGCCATTCGATGTAGTTCGAGAAGTAGGACTAACGTAACTAATGAAAAAATCGTACAATTTTCACCCACAATTTTGAATCAATTTTATATATATATTAAAACTTAAAAACAAAGTTTGGTTAGAAATCGCGTTGCTCGTATACTAATAAAGTTTGCTCGTATACTAATAAAGTTTGTAATTCAATACTGAAAAAAAGCACATGTACGTTCTGCGTGGTTATAATGAAAAAATCGTACAATTTTCACCCACAATTTTGAATCAATTTTATATATATATTAAAACTTAAAAACAAAGTTTGGTTAGAAATCGCGTTGCTCGTATACTAATAAAGTTTGTAATTCAATACTGAAAAAAAGCACATGTACGTTCTGCGTGGTTATTCGTAGGTAGCTACTGATTGCAGTTTACGTCCAAACTAAAATAAAATACATAAAATAACACAAAATAGTTGAAAAGAAACATGTGAACTAATTAATTTATAGGATTACAGATATTATAGTATGTTTGAAGAAAATCGATTGGAAATCATATTGAGAAGCAAATATTTTATTTTCGAAATAACGGTCGAACATTTTACCAAAATAGCTCAATTCCATTAATTAAACTGATTTTAAATACGCATCGGAAAGTTTATGCAACTTGGCTTAAGGCAAAATGCTACTGACAACTAGTTTCAATTGCATTCACCGTCAATTATTGAATTAAAAACGATGTATGTATAATGATAAATAATTCTATCAAATGCATAATTGTTCATTATATTTTTGTTCAGAATATTGTATTTTATCTGTAATTGTTGTATGATTAGAAAAATTAATTTTTGATGGTTGATTTAAATCCTTATAAATATTTATCTGTATTTATTGTATAATTGTAATGAATTTTTATTTGTTGATCTAGATTCTAATATATGTATCCATAATTGTAAGGTTATGATAATTTTTTGTAGTAAGTTTATAAGCATTAAGATTCATATTTTTTATCAAAATATTTTAAATAAAATTATAATCATTAACTATATGTATTCTTGTTAAATATTAACTGAATCAATAATTAAAAACAACAATGACTCATTTTTATCGATTATCGATAATCGATTAATTTTTATTTCTGCACTCTTTGCTTCATAACTCCAAAACGTCTGGACCGACTTTTGCCAAAAACCAATTAGCACATCTTCCGATCAATGGTAAATGAATGTTTTTTTTTAATCATTCAAATCGGTTGATCAGTTCCCCGAAAACGTAGACGAAAATTTGTATCCATACATACATACACACACACATATCATTTTTTTCTAAGGTACACCAAAATGTTCAGAAATTTTCAAAACGCGAGGATATGCAAAAAAAATCAATTTCGATTTTTGGACGATTACAATAACTTACCCTACGGGAAGTTAATAAATATATGATGATTGATATTTTATTAAAAATGACACAATTCATCACTTTGAGAATCATTGGTCTCTAAGTATATTTAATTCGTTTTGACCCCCGAACCACTATGAGACCTTCTGTTCTCTCATAATACCACTAATTATTAATTTGTCTAATTGACTGTAGTTAAGCATTACTACTTTATATAGAAACATAATAATGTGATCATTTTTGTAATATCTATATTTGAAACATAATTTGTGTTTTAAAATTTAATGCGTGATGAACTTTCGAAACTGCGGGCGCGCATTATAGAAAACAGTCGAGGGAGATTCTAGATATAGGTTAGAGCGGGGCTAAAAGGTCCGCGGGTACTAAGGAACCACAATGATTATCTCAAAAACAAGTTAAGTTTGAAAATGTTTAACAATACTATTTTAAAGTAGAGAACAAAAGATGTGTGACCGAACATCGTGCGACATTGGTATCACGAGATAAACGAAATAATTTTATTTTGTTATTAGTTTTTTTATTGGCTTTATGAATTTGCATATTGGTTTTTTTAGTTTTAAGCATTGTTGTTCAAAATACCTGAATATAAATTTTGTTTTGTAAGAAGTATTGTTATTTTTAAATTAGATTAGCAAAATTGGATTATGATTTTCAGATTTGTTGTTCAATCTAATAATAAATAAACTGCATCTTATTGATTAAATGATGATTACAGTAACTATTTCATAAAATCTCTCTAATAAAAAATAAGTATTTTTTATGCTCCCTTGCGACTCCTTTTTACTCTGCCCATGGGTTAAAAAAACAGATGACAAATTTCAGAAAAATATCTAATAAACATATCTACTATAGTGAATTAGTTGAAAATTATTTAATTTCATTATTATTTGATTAGAAGAACACACGTCAATATTTGTAATTTTTGTACAAAATTTTGATTACAATTGTTAATGAAAATTTTTCAAAATGATATGTCGTTGTGTCTCTTAGAATCTCGTACAATGGGTTAGCTGCAAAGGAATTTTTGAAATATCATTTTAATCGTTTGACTAGATATTCAGTTAATTGGATCATTATTGATTGAGATGGCTATCTAATTATCAAACACTATTCCTGGCGACTCATGGTTTTTAAAGGTTTTTTGGTAGTAAATTATATTTATTTTAACAAATAAACTAAAAATAATTTGCCCAAAATGTCAAAAAAATATCTCAGATGAAATACATTTAGATGAAATAAATAAAAATTATAAAAGTAAATTTATTTAAAAAAATAATGATTGCACAAGTTTAATATGTTCAAAATGTCATCAAAATAGCTTAGATAAAATTAATAATTATGAAAGAAGGCTTTGAATATATTGCAAATAACTTTTAAGTACGCTTTATGCATTTTTTTCTTTAAGGCAAGTTGCATAAACTCCCCGATATGTGTAATAATTCACTTAATTAACCAAAATCACTATTTTTTGTCACATATATATGACGGCTCACGTAAGGCTTCAGACACATACCACTGGCACGGCCTTTAACGTGTTACCTTAATAATTCAAAATTGTAAAACAGTGTATATAAATAAATAATATATACATTTTTATAACACAGTATATAAATAAATACATATAACAGACAAATAATATTCTCCTATTAATCGTATTTCTATTTTTAAGCAGATTGCAATTATGTGCTAAACTCAATTATCAGTATAGTAAAATTAAACCCAAATGGAATTACAAGCATTACATAATATTGGATTATAAATTAAATAAAACTTAATTAAATTAATTCAACTAAAATTCCCCAGTCATCCTAGCTCAGCCTTTTAAAATAAAGACTGGACATAATTTGACAAATGACTCTATTACCAAAAAGGAAATGAATTACCTAAAAAATATGATGCATAGCATTGGCATATCCTACCTCCTACGAAGCCGTAAAATTCAGTGACAATCGCTTAAAAATTTTGTCAAATACCATCGGTAATTCGTCACACATCGATTTCGGGCGTTCAAGACCAATCTAGGGACTCCGTATGTGAACCTTTTGAAAAGGAAGACAAGTTTCTCGTTCTACGAAATTGTAAAAGTGTCCTTTGGTTCATTAAGTGAAATAATCGTGCGCATGATATCAGTGAAAAGACGACACAATAGACAACTAAGTACAAGAACTTTAGAAAAGAACTGAAGGTACCTGATTTTTAAACCATTCTAACAATTATCCTTGCGCATCATGGACTGAGCATTGTTCTTCTTTCAAAAAGGACGGTACGGTAGCGTACATAATCACCGAAATTTACTTAATTTGGTATAAAATGGAAGAACGTTAGTTAATTATTAAGGCCAGAAGGAATCTCTTTGCATGGTCATCGATTTTTCATGCCCAATAATAGTCAAGACACAACCTCTGCAAGACTCTACATGTTCCAAACTTCGATTAGAAACTTACACATATATCTAGTATCTACCATTCAATATTATTATAATTAATCGCTAATAAATAATGTACGACGTACTCAATATTGAATTCAAAAGAAGGAACATTAATATTTTAAAAGAAATAGACTAGATGTACGTAAGTGGCTTTTTGCCTTATGGCAAGTTGCAGGAACTTCCCGATTTGTAAACAATCCAGTTCGATTGATCAATAAGAATTTATATATAGTAATTTTCAAATTGTGTCGGTGAGTGTGAGTGTTTAAAACATGATAAATATGTTTTATAATAATTTTAAATTAATTTGATAATAAACTCTCCAGTAATTTATTTGATTTGCGCTCCGCCTTGAAATTGTTCTTGAGAAAAAAAAGGTGTTTTACAATTTGCATCTAACAATAAAGAATACTACATTAGAGGTCATAAATTTAAAATACTTTTCTATTTTGTTAAATAAAAAATATTAAAATTAAAAGCGCAGACGTGGCTGGCTTGTCTTATACCACGTAATTTAAAATCTATATAAAAAGTAACACTTTTTTTGTTAAAAACGTGGATATCTTTTCTCAAAGATAGACCATATATTTTTATTATGAATTATGCATCGAATTATTTATTTGAAATGTATTCTGCACAATTATACCTGTGTCATAATTTTTTTTTTTGCATATTACTATATAAATTAAAAAGGGAGGTACTAAAGTTGGCAGGAAGCAAGTGTATATATTAACCATAAAAATTAACCAAATGCAAAATATGGCTGATTGTAGTTATATAAATTATGCTACATCCAGAATTATCAAGTTCGATTATCAGAAGAATGATGGTACAAAAAATACATATAGACATACAAAAATATTTAAAATAATTCCGTTCAATTAACGGGATACCATGGGGATTATTTATTATTTAGTAGTTAGTTTCAGGTTAGAACCTGATTAGAATTTAGTTAGTAGAAATTGAGAATATACTTGAGTGTTAAAAACTATATATCAGATATAAATCAATCTATCAATATTGATGATATATAAACATTTTCTTAATCATATGCAATTTTTTTCAATTTTTAATACGGGGCTCCGCCAATGCACTCTAAGCGAGAAAACATTAAATAACATAAGTTAAACTAATTTAATAATTACTTATTTAATTTATGAGTAAGTGGGATGTATTGCTAACAAAATGATGACAAAAATTCCCGTAAGATTTCAGTCCTCTGGAACACAAGTAGCTACAATCCTGTCACCTTGTGACAGAGAAAGAAGGTAAATATTATAGTCTATGAAGCCGTATAAAAGATCAATGTTTTGGCAAGGCTATGTTAAGTAGCAGTTTTCATACAAAATCGTTCTAAATACTGTGAAAAACTATGTGGTATTGAATACTATCAAGAAAAAGCTGTGCATTCAGTAGTTTTAATATATATAATTATATTTAGTTATAATTTTATTATAACTGGATCTTTGTGACATGGTTTAATAACATTATGAGCGAAGTTGTATGCTGATGGTACACAGTAATTACATAGCATTATGCAGAATTGAGTACGATTCTATATGAAAACTGGATCTATGGTGACCATACGGGACAGTACCGTATTGCCACCTTTTATCCCGGGTTTTTCTTAAAGCAATATATGTCCTGGATTTAGATCTTTTGTCCCGGATTGTTCTGTTTTTTTCGAAAATTAATAGATAAATTGACAAAAATTATAAAACTAAACAAACAAGTACTAATATTTTCAAATTAATTATGAAGAAAAGTGAACAGAATTCTATACAAGGCTCAAAAGCGAGAAAACATAAATGAAACATAGATAAAAAAGTATTACATATAATTGAATAATAAAGTTCTTACTAAAAGTTTTCAATTCCGACTTTAAAAAAATGATTCATATAAAAAGACTGTTGTTTTTATATGCGTAAGTGAATCCTTAAGTAGCATTTGTTATTTTAAAACCAACAACTCCCCCCTCTCCTTGTCGCGGCTTAGCCAACTAGAAGTTTCCGTCCCGGTTTTGACTTATAATTTAAATTTTGAAAATATATGGTCACCTTATTGGAGACACCAATTTGAAGAAGAAGCTGCTCAAAGATAATATTGAAGGCCCTTAGCACAAGAACAGAATTATTGAATCACTTAGTAGAGTGATTCTTCAACTATTGATATATTTTTATCACAAATAATTTATATGTGTCTTTGGAAGTCTGTGTGAGTAAATGATATAAGCCAAATAGCTCATAGAATAGTACTGTGTTCAGATTGCTATTGAAAATTAAAACTAGTGGTGCCTTAAGGCAAATTGCTGGAACTTTCCGTACCAAAAAATATTTTTTTAAAAAAGATTAGCATTGTTGAAAAAAAATTACTTCGAACAAATTAAATTTTTGAGAAACTATAAATTTGACAAAAAAATACTTTTTTTTTAAAAAAAATGTTTTCTTTATTTGACATATTTTGGAAATTCTGAACTTTTTTTCAAAGCAATCGTACTGCTTTAACTGCATGAAGACAAAATGTCAAAGAGCGTTAGCGCCGCGTCGCCGTCTAAGATAAGCATTGGTACGGAACCCATAGGAATGTAAACAAAATTTATACTTAGTATTAAAATCTCTGTAAAATGTCTGATAATTTGATGTGCATATGTCTAATGATCATTTTTGACCGCTAAATGGCATTTATTTTTACTTTTTTCACTAGATCTCCGAAACCGCTAGACCTGCCTTTATAAAACTTTGATCAATTCTTCATCTTGTCAATACAAGTAAAATGTTTTTTGAATTATTAAAATTGGACGCTCCGTTCTCTTAAAAAACCGAGTTACCATTTTTGGCACTTTTTGCCCCCTATCTTCGAAATGGCTAGACCTGCCTTCGCCAAAAACTAATCAGCACGTCTCTTTATCAATACGAATCGAATGTTTTTTGAATTATTCATATCGGTTGATCTGTATTCCCGAACTTGTCAACGAAACTTTGTATCCGCACACACACACACACACACACATACATCCATTTTTTCTAAGGTATGCCAAAATGTTCAGAAACGTTTGAAACGTAAAGATATATAAAAATTTTCATTTTCGATTCTTTTGCGAACACTATAACTTGCCCTACGGGAAGTTAATAATTTATATGTGTCTTTGGAAGTGTGTGTGTGAGTAAATGATATAAGCCAAATAGCTCATAGAATTGTACTGTATTCCGATTGCTATTGAAAATTAAAAATAAAACTTTCTGAAACGTGACATAGCTTTGCCATGATATTGGACTATTCTACGGCAGAATCGGCCCATATAATAAATATCAAATATAACGTTTTTCTCCGGTCTCCCCTATCCATTCCCCACATGTGTACGAGCATACTCTTTCCCTCGCGCGAAGAGTGTCGTATCATTATCATTATTCATACGGCCGTTCTGCTCTCTCGGAGGCCGCGTAACGAGTCGTTTCTCTCTTTTTCGAAAGCCCCGCCCGGAGTCGTCGATTGGATGAGAGGCTAAATAGGGCTCTCTTGATACTCGAATACCGCGGTGAATTAATGATATTATTACATGAACTACCTATGAAGACTAATAGTATTCATATGTGTGTAATAGTCGTTTGAAGTCGGAAATTTGATGATAATAGACTACTTTTTCGCAAATTAGTGTATAAATTTCATACTACAATAGAAGTCCTCAAGTCCTTGCACGAGACCGACCCGTGTGTAGGACTATAAAAAATTCCGGACTATCGGGCGGTAATTATAAAAACAATTAAGTTAATAATTAAACTACAAAATCAGTAGAAAATACAAATAACAAAGGTTATTTTAACTTCCCGTAGGGTAAGTTATTGTAATCATCCAAAAATCGAAATCGAAAATTTTTACATTTCTCGACGTTTTGAAGGTTTCTGAACATTTTGGCATGTGTGTATGTGTGTGTGTGTGTATATGTATGTATGGATACAATTTTTCGTCCGCACGGATCAACCGATTTGAATGGTACAAAAAGTATTCGATTCCTATCGATAGGGAGATGTGCTGATTAGTTTTTGGCAAAGGCAGGTCCAGCAGTTACGGAGATAAAGAGCGAAGAGTGCAGAAATTAAAAATTGAGTTTTTGAGAAAACGGAGGATCCGATTTGAATGATCCAAAAAACATTCAATTTGTAATGATGGCGAGAAGTGGTGATGAGTTTATGGCGAAAGCAGGTCTAGCGGTTTCAGAGATACAGAGCTAAATGTGCAAAAAATGGCAGTTTTTGAGGGAACTAAGCGTCCGATTTGAATGATTCAAAGATCTTTCTGCTTGTTTCAACAAAATAATTGATTTTAGAAAAAAAATTTTTGGCTCAACTTTTTTTTTAATTTTTTTTTTTCATAAAATTTTTTTTTTTGTATATCGAAAATAATTCAGATTTTAATTTTTAATTCTGACTAAAGTTCTAATATACTTTGAACAAATAATTTCAACTTCAGTTTATATAATTCTTATAAATATTAGACAATGTTACAATATTAATAATAATCTATTTCAAAACATTCAGTATTCCTCGAACATTTCGTTACGATACGGGAAGTTCCAGCAATTTGCCTTATGGCACGATGCCATACACCCAACTAGTTTTACATTTATTAGAATGTATGTTCAAAATATTTTTGAATTTTTACAAAAAACAAAAATTTGATGATTTCTAGAGGTTTGATAATTTTTCGTTTCAGATTGAGTGTTTTGTTTATTTCCTTAGATCCGGCAGCAAAATACATATTAATCTCGCAATTTGCGAGTGGAAAGGGTTAATTATCAAAGCTTGTTTTGAAAAGATCTGTATATATCTGTATATATAGTCTATGTCTTCAGTAGACTAACTTAAGAAACGGCCGAATCCTTTGTAACGTAACATAGCGGCTACGTATTTTGTAGAACATACTTTGTTCATAAACCTAGACGCAACGGAATTTACTATGGACACAACGAGTAGCGAACAATAGCCAGTCCTTCCGAATGATTCCAAACCACCTCGAAAACGTTCTAATAGCTCTCGAGCGTTTTTAATTGCCCTAAAGCAACATTTTTGAAAAAACGAATTTTTCGAAAGAATTACGGACTATCGGGGATTCCGTTGGGTGCCGAACTAAAGGACTTCTACGTATACAGGTACTTTTTTTTACTTCCCTATACGTACACATAATAAACTTAATAAAAAAATTGAGATTCACTTATGTTCAACAAAATATTTTCTCTTTTACTAATAATTAATCCATGCGAAATTAATTTGTTTAGGGCATTTGCTCATTCGTTTAGGGCTATAAACATTTTTTTAAGTGTGGACGTAAACTGTAATCAGTAGCTACCTACGAAACATGAAACGTATATAGATATTCGGCATAGATTCTGATTAGAATCGCTTAAGCGCTGGTTAAATTCCTAATTTCGGTGAATTTTTACAATTAAACCGCGTATAATAATTTACTATGTTATTTAGACTATAAAATCTATCGTCGTACAAAGTTTCATCAAGATAGTCAAATAACATTTTAATATTTTATTTCGAAACAAGTTGTTTACCATCATCTTTTTATTAGAAGAATATTAGAATAGAGGAGCAAAAATTATTTATGAAAATACTCAAAAGCAACTAAATTTTTCTTGTTATTTCTTCAAATTGTTTCCCAATAAAATCGGAAAAATATATTTTTCGACAAAAATCGCATATCTTTCCTCTCGGAAAATAACATTTATATATTTTACACCGACCCTAAAATAATTATGTAATAACCCGTTAATATTACAATAACTTTTTATTATCCGTAAAAATTAAAATAAACGCTCCTATTTGAAATTCTATAATGAAATGTATAAATAAATATAAAATTTTAAAACTAGCATTGTGTAAAATTGAGTAATAAAAACTTTTATGTACATAAGTCGTAAATCCATAATGAATCCTAATCATACAATTAGGCGCAGGTGTATATAAATTTTATTGGTTGCATTTATAAATAATTAGGAACTATAAATTATGAAAGCATATGTAATAAATCATATAGAATCAGTAAAATAAATAAGAGGTAAATTTATATTTCATAATACAAAATATAGCAAAAGTTTGATTTTGTATTTGTGAGTCTGTTTTTTACAAGTCAAAATTCGAATTTAAGTCATTTTTAACTAATTAGTATCACTTCTAAAACCTTCTTAATGTGCATATCGCGTTTTTACAACGTCCTAGCCATAAACATGATTTATTTTCATTTACATATATAGAAGTAATGAACTTATAGACTCAAGAGTAGTTTTTGATTTCTTGATAATTTGGATATAAAATTGTACATATGCAATACATATGCAAACAAAAAAATAATAATAGCGCAAAAGTGTGTTTATTATTTTATAGGATGATTTTCTTTATAAAGATTATGTCAAAATTTTCATGAAATCTAAAGTCTATGGACTAGACTAGCAGCACAAACCCAGACACATAAATATTTATCTTTTTTAAATATTTTGTAATTATTTATCTAATGATAAAACTATAATGTAATATTATTTAAAATAGAATGAATCTAAATAAGTTTACTGATACTGATACTACTGATGTGTGCGTATATGTATACAATTTTTTGTCGACGTTTTCGAAAGCACAGCTTAACCTATTTGAATTATTTGAAAAGTATTCGATTCCTGTTGATAAGGAGCACTGATTAGATTTTGATAAAAGTCTAGATAAAAGCAGGACAGAAAATTGCAATTCAATTTTTGAGAGAACGGAGCATCCGATTCGAGTGCTTCAAAGAACAGTTTTGCCTTAAGGCCTAATGCCATGCACCACTATTTATTAGACATACTTTGTACCTTGATAATAAAGAGCCCTGCTTCTTACAAATATATGACTTACGAAAATCGATTTCGAATCATCGAAGTGTAAAAATATTCGAGTTCTACAATATATGATTCCTTAATATCCTAATAATTTTCAATAATTTTCACAGCTTTTATCCTCATCAACACTTCCAGGTTGCATTGTTAGCGAACATTTCGGTAGTGCTGGGCGTGCCGCTTTCAGATCGCTATCGGTGTGTTTGATCTACATCCAGGCGGCTCCTTCTTATTAATTTATCTTGTAAAGGTTCAGAAAGAACACCTATTTATTATTCTTTTTACGATATATGAGGAAGTCTTTAGAAATAACGCGAGCGAAGGGGTTTGGAATAGGCAGAATAGATATTTTTTGTGCTAAAACATTATGATATTTGATATAACTACCACCTGTATAATTTGGTTGACATCTCAATGATGTGATCGAAGTTAGGAGGAAATAGGACCTAATCTGAGTGAAGATTCTATTCAATACTAAATATGTATTCTAAATTGCATGTGGTGATTTTTTATGAATTTTTTTGCAACCATACCACACATTTAATTCTAAAATCGTACGGATAATTTTAAGTTCATAAAATTCAGTAAAAACATTTACTTTTTCGATGAATATTTTGCTGACATACTATAAAAAGTAAGATTTATTTTGTCGAATGCCCAATAACAAAGCTAAATTGAATCTTAAAATTTTGTTGTTATTTACCAATATTTAAACGAATATCTTAAACACAGTTAATGTATACTGACCTCGTTTTCTTCCCTCTTCTGACAACCTCATTTTTCCCCCAAAAAATTATTTATTTAATTTTTTATTTATAAATCTTTCTTATATTGAAACGACTTTCTTAAATTAGTCATTAACTAAAAATCAAATTATACATTCACTAAAAATTTTAATTGTAAATACTTCAAGCTATGGATTTGTGTTATAGTGGTTACATATGCAAAAATATAAAAAAGGGAAATGTATTTTTGAACATAATTCATATTAGTATTATATTTTAATTAATATTACATATAATTTTATCGCTAGGCATATCTTTAAAAATTGGAGATAAGTACTGGATTTTTATGTCAATTGTTCCACTATTAGGTAATGCCATCAATTGATAAACTTTTACTTATAAGCATGCGCTTAATGCATTTTGTAAAATCTTTATATCTAAAATATGAATTTTAATTAAACATTTTAAGCAAACATCTATAGCTAAAGGTATTTTCAACTAAAATTTTCTAGTGTATGTGGAAATTGATTTTTGACAAAAAAATTTGAATGCACCTACTATTTATTTGCAACGTTTCGGAACTAGTTTTATTCTATTATCAGAAGAATATATAAATATAATAATGAAAAATATGATATGAAGTACAGCGTGGTAAAAAATTTAAAGATATGGACTATGATTTTCGTCATTATAATAACGTCCTTAAAAACCAATTTGATCCTGTTTATATATGTTCATAACGCTACAACTAGGGCGAGTGAATAAAAAATTCGGGATCCATTTATCTAAAATTCACATCAAATTTTCTAATTGCTATGCACTTAATTACTAATCATTATATTGAATATTGAGTATATATTACTAAATTTCTTATTAGATTTTGAGAATCTCTGAAAATTTTTTCGGCTCGACGGGCGCAATATTTATAAATTTTAAACATTACGACCGTGTTGGGATTGTTTTCGATCCTGACCATTATAAATATATGGCAAAATTAATTGAATATTATATATTTTATCAGGTAATAATATTAGACACTCCACCCTGTGCAAAAGTCAGCAAAAACCGAGGTTGTAATAAGATTGAAAAAAGAGAGAGTATCAAATTCGAGAGAATAGAGAATTTAAATTTTTTGTTGGGCTGTTTGTTTAAACGTTTCAATTTAATCTATAAAAAAATCTGATATATTATAATAATTAAAGAAGTTACAACCTTCAAACGTAAAACTCTCTTTCGAATTAATTGCAATTTTTTAATTATTTTTGTGTAAAGATGATAAGAGGCAGTAACTAAACTTATTAGTGCACCATTCAACATTACATATATTTTTCAGTTCGCATCTCTAAAAATATATAATTAGTATATATAGTGTATAAAATATTTTATTACTACTAATTATCTAGCAGCTCGTACATAATTAAATTATACATTGGATTAGACAAGACCCCTAGAGTGAGTGTATGTATAATAAATTGTCGTACTTTGTAAGAATATTACAAATGTTGGTACACAAGTAACATGTAAGTATATTCAAATCTGATAAAGATGTAAATTCATAACAATTTCTTAATGCGCAAGAACACTCTGATGCAGCAAAATGGAATAAAAATGTTCAAATGAAAAAAAATATGCAAACTTATACATGCAATAAATAATTTGAATTATACTATTAAATGCATCGGGAAAAATGTAATGAGAATGGAACGTAATCGCGAGAAATAAATTTATATTAATGGATTCGTTTAATACACGATTACATAACAAATATTTGTTTCAACAAGAATCAGAACTACTTGCGCTATAAACAGTTTGTTAAAAGACTTAATTTTATTATTTCAACTGGGGCAACCCAGTAGCTAACCATTTTCCTTTGTATTAAATAA
>NW_020537324.1:4682817-4711194 GCF_003426905.1 Ctenocephalides felis
TTTTTTCGGCTCGACGGGCGCAATATTTATAAATTTAAACATTACGACCGTGTTGGGATTGTTTTCGATCCTGACCATTATAAATATATGGCAAAATTAATTGAATATTATATATTTTATCAGGTAATAATATTAGACACTCCACCCTGTGCAAAAGTCAGCAAAAACCGAGGTTGTAATAATATTGAAAAAAGAGACAGAGTATCAAATTCGCGAGAATAGAGAATTTTTGTTGGGCTTTTTGTTTAAACGTTTCAATTTAATCTATAAAAAAATATCTAATATTATATTAATTAAAGAAGTTACAACCTTCAAACGTAAAACTCTCTTTCGAATTAATTCCAATTTTTTAATTATTTTTGTGTAAAGATGATAAGAGGCAGTAACTAAACTTATTAGTGCACCATTCAACATTACATATATTTTTCAGTTCGCATCTCTAAAAATATATAAATTAGTATATATAGTGTATAAAATATTTTATTACTACTAATTATCTAGCTTCGTACATAATTAAATTATACATTGGATTAGACAAGACCCCTAGAGTGAGTGTATGTATAATAAATTGTCGTACTTTGTAAGAATATTACAAATGTTGGTACACAAGTAACATGTAAGTATATTCAAATCTGATAAACATGTAAATTCATAACAATTTCTTAATGCGCAAGAACACTCTGATGCAGCAAAATGGAATAAAAATGTGCAAATGCAAAAAAATATGCAAACTTATACATGCAATAAATAATTTGAATTATACTATTAAATGCATCGGGAAAAATGTAATGAGAATGGAACGTAATCGCGAGAAATAAATTTATATTAATGGATTCACTTAATACACGATTACAAAAAAAATATTTGTTTCAACAAGAATCAGAACTACTTGCGCTATAAACAGTTTGTTAAAAGACTTAATTTATTATTTCACGAGAGGCAACCCAGTAGCTAACCATTTTCCTTTGTATTAAATAAATAAATATCACTTGGGATCATATTTGAGACTCAAGTGAAAATTAGGCCCATACTGCTTGATAGCGAATCGGCCGAGGAAAGGATTTACCACGAGACTAAGAATTGCTAACTAACGTTCTTTACCACGACGGGCTTATTGAAGATTTTATAAAGTAAACTTTTTTTTAATATAAAGCATGAAAATATGTAATGCAAATTAAACTCCAAATTTTATTTCAAATTTTTTATATTAATAAAATTGTATAAATTTTTTTAACTTGCCGTAGGGTAAGTTATAGCAATTGCTAAATATCGAAATTGAAAATGTTCAAGTATCTATACGTTTCAAAGGTTTCTGAACATTTTGGTATACCTTAACAAAAATGATACATGTGTGTGTATGTTTCAATACAAACACGGATCAACCGATTTGAATGATTCAAAAAACTTTCGATTCGTATTGACGGGGAGACATGCTGATTAGATTTTGGCAAAGGCAGGTTCAGCCGCCTCGAAGATACAAAAGTGCAAATGATGGCAAATCAGTTTTTGAAAGAACGGGACGTCCTATTTGACAAAAAACATTTCACTTGCATTGACGGAATTGATTAAATTTTTGGAAAGGCAGGATCAGCGGTTTCGGAGATCCAAAAAAAGTTTAAAAAATGCTATTTGGCGGTTAATAGTGATCATTAAACATATGCACTTCAGATTATCAGATATTTTATATAGATTTTAGTAATACAATAGAAATCCTTTAGTTAGGCTTGCTCGTGTCGGACTATCGGGCGATAATTATTAAAACAATTAAGTTAATAATTAAAGTACCAAATCAGTAGAAAATATAAACAACAAAACTTCTTGTACATTTATTATAATATATATTTAAAACATGTTTAAATTTAGAATAATAAATATGTTTAATTTTCATAAAAAATAAAAATTTGTAGATTTCTAGCCGTTCGATGATTTCTATTTTCTGATTGAGAGTCAGTGTTATGTGCATTAAAGACACATTTTTGAAAATAAAAGGAAATTTTCGAAAAAATTCCGTTCCATCGGGCGTTCCGAACTATTGGGTCCCGGACTAAAGGACTTCTACTGTAGGTACAAATTTTAATTCATTTTCTATGGGTTCCTCACCACAATGAATAACGGTTATACTGGTTAACGGTTATTATGTTGATAATTTTTTCAAAATGTTCAAAAAATCTAGTCTTTTCAAAATTTTCAAAAACAAGTTTCTAAAAATTTTAAATTGCGGGACGGGAAGTTCCAGTGCTTTGCAAAGGTACGATACCATAAACCAGTAGTTATTTTTATTAATTGATAAATAATAATATAACTAGGAGATCATGGCTTGTAATGTTGTTCCATTATTTGTACATTGCCATAAAATTTCTTTACAGTTTCGTGCGATAATTATAATATCTGGCTTTCACAATTCAGACACAGTAATTAAATGGACAAATATATCCACAAGTTGATGTTTTAATGTGTGTGTCGGCTCTGTATTCTTGTATATAGGATTAAGTATGTATTTCCGACAGTGTGTTTGTGCATATAAATGTTCATGGTTTTTATTTCAAGCGTGGTTATAACATCTCAACATTATAAATACAGATGTCATGTGATCGGATCGCTACGCTTCTCCTTTTTTTGAGCCACAAATCAAAAATGCCACACGGTGTACACTCTCGGCGGAAAATGTTCCCTCTACTCTGCGGACAACAAGTTTGCAGACTTTAACCAATTCTAGATTGCAATGATTGATTTAATTTTTTTAAATAATTTTAAACAATTCAACTTGGAAATGAGTCTCAAACAACAAATTCATCTCACGGCGGTGTGCACTGGCACGGATTACGATTGGTATCCGTGTTGTAATTAATGAATTTGTGTCTTATTACTAAATTTATTATATTGATATTATACTGAGTCATTATTTTTCATAAAAAAATAGCCAACTGGTCGAAAAATATAAAATTGGCAATTATTTATATATACGTTTGGTGGATACTTGATATGTGTCATCATTTTGCAATTCTTACCAGGAAAAACAAAACACAAACTTGAAACACTTTTATTTTATATTAATAAATGCTTCTATTTAACATCTATTTATTATAATAAAACATCTATTTATTTAAAACAATACTAAGTGTAAGCAGAAAGTTTAAAAGTGAATTACAAATTACAAAAAGATTAAAAAAGTGGTGATGTCACACAAAGTACCATCCTTTGGACGCACCAAAAATTATATAATTATAATTTAATAAGTGAGTGCAGGTGTGGCAATATGAAGTAAGAGTTTTTTGTGAAAATAAAATACCATTTTTAATGGCAAAGGGAAAAAAACATTTATTCTTATATTGGACATTAATAGCCGCACTTTTAGTTCATCTTACAGACAATTTGTAGATACCGCGCCAAAAATTTTTGTCTTTTGAAGCAAACCAATCTGATACCCAATTTTCGACTTTCTCGTGGGAATCAAAGTACTGGTCAAAAAGAGCCAAGTCTGGTAAATACGGCATGTGGATTAGCAACCATCAGCCAAGCTCTTTGATTACATCCAGAATCGTTTTTGCTTTGTGTGCAAGTGCATTATCATAGAGCAAAATTACCTTGCCGTGTCTTCTGGCTAATTAAATGGTCATTTTTCGATCAATGTACAGTTCAACTTAATGGACTATACCACTCTAGTTTCACCAAACAAGCAACATTGTCGCCAAATAGATCTGACTTTGCAGTCGATGTTGAAGGTTGTCGATAATTTTTAAGTTCCATTTTTCATTGCCAATAACGATTCCATGGAGAAAAGATTTTTTTTCAAATCTTTGCAGCAAAATTTCACACGTGTGTTTTGGTTTTCAATCTGCCTCGCAACCAATTTATGGACTTTTGGATTTTTCCAATACACGGCAAAAATTAATATTTTTGCAATTTGCTTCTGAGTCAGAGTGCCATCTTCATCTAGCATAACTTGCACTTGTTTCAAAGATTTTTGGTGGTCATCGTCATTTCTTACGCCAAAATCATTAATTCTGAACTGTTGAAACCATTTTTTTCGTGATGCTCTTAAAAGAGCATAATGACCAAATACTTCGATAAACATTTGATGTTATTTTGCAGCATTTTTGTTCAAATGAAAACAAAAAATTAATGCTTTTGCAAATCATCACTCGATCTGGTACAAAGTTCTGTGCCATTTTAACACGATGATAAAGTAAGATGTGTTTTCAATGATTTGATGTTAGCAAATATGCATAACATGTATCATACCAATAAATTAACAAAGACAAATTAAAGCTTGGTAACCACAAATCTTCACTATCGAGACATTTTTATTTAGATTTTAGACGCTCACTTAATACTAATATACCTGGTAAGTGTTACATGTATTTACAATTTTACAAATAATATTATATGTAAATAGGTGTATTATTATTAGAAAATTTAGCTATTTTCAAAATTTTGAAATGTTTCATTTCTCCTGGATAGTTGGTATACATTATTTGATTCAATTCATATATTATTTTGTTATTACAGTTTTACTTATTGTTTTGCACTAAATTATTACGCATATAAAGTGTCGAAACGTATAAATAAATAATTGTCTATTTTTGCAAAAATTCATTTCCATTTTATAGTTCTCAAGTGCACAATTCCCAAAGTATCAAAAATCATCGAGCCAATCTAGAATTGTTCACCTCTGCGCTCGCATCGCATAAGAGCAAAGGGTCATATTACATACCTATACGATTAATTTGTAAAAAAAAGATTCCGTGTAGAAGGAGAGCTGTATCTGGGGATCCGTTATGGGCCGAAGCGAGATGAAGCACAGATAAACACGTCAAAGTGTAACAAATGAAATGATTCGGTACACTTCAAAGCGAAAGTTATACTCGACAACTAAAAACGCGATCTTAAGGATGACTGAAAATTTTATGAGGCCGCGAAAGAGAATTTAATGTTTGTTTCCACATTTGTAATTGTAATAAAGATGTTGTAAAAATCTTTAATCTTTATTTACTTGATGCCACGTTCTCGGAAAGAAGAACATGGAATAACTAATTAGGACGAAAGAATAATCAAGAAGGAGAATCTAAGAGCTCTAGAGCCTCCCCCCATAAAGTAATAACTAACGGCCGTTTCCGTGGGGACAAAAGGCAAGCAACAAGCGAAGGTTTTAGTATATATTTTAAAGTATTCATAATATGTTTGCGTATATATGATGTATGTATATACAATGTATATAAAGTAATGCATAAACTAGTAGGATTGGTATTTAGCCTTGAGGCAAGTTATATGAACTTCCCGATACGTGTAAATAATCGACTTAATCAATAAAAAATAAACTAATTTATGAGTGATTAAAAGCATTCCGAGTGGATTTATTACACACCATTGTTAATCGGACGAACATGTTAATCGGAGTATTTTCTAAAAGCAAATTTTCAAAAATCAATTTTTTTTTAATTGAACCAGTTTCCGTAGGACATTAATGATTTATTACGTTTATTAAGACCAAGTACTCTATCGTTACACCAAGTGAATCATCTAATTTTAATTTTAACCAACGTCAAAAAAACTACTCATTTTCTCAAACTTTGATGAATTTTTAAAATTAAACTACTTGTCGTAAGGCCGTAATAATTCAGTTAGTTCTATAAGACCATGGTATATATTGCCAAAAAAAGTTCCATAAACATCGTCTTAATTTTTTGTTTCAACAGTTAATTACAACAAAACGGCTCGGTAGATTTTTACCTAAAACTAATCAGTACCATTCCCAACAAATATCTTTCAAACAGTTTTTGATTTTTTAAAATCGGTTCGGTAGGATGAGCTTAAATGTGGACGAAAAGTTTAACACTTTTTTTCAAATTACAAAGAAACGGCTCGGCAGATCGTCGCACAAAACTGACAAACGATAATCCTCTTCGAAATACATCCAATGGCTATTAAATTTCTAAAATCGGTTCAGGCGTTTTTGAGAAAATGTCGATGAAAAGTCCAATTTTGACAAATGCCAAAAAAACGACACCAATTTTTGCAAACTTTTACGAATTTTCAAAGTTAAACCAATTGTCGTAGGGCCGTAATATTTTAGTATGATCTAGAAGTCTATAGAATCTACCTTCAAAAAACTTTGCCATGTTCTATATGGAATAAGTGCAGATATTTAAAAAAATATATATGGAATATATAGAGAAAAATATATATAGAGTATATTAGACCAAAACAATTTCTACTGAATTATTATTATTATTATCATTTATCTTTACAATATTTGTGGGTGACGTTGTACTGGACCGGTGCGTGCATCGCCTCGCTTTTTTATTTTATTTTGTTTTATATTAATTTTTTTTATTTTGATTTCGATTCTTTCTCATTTCTCCTTTTTGTATTCAGATGTTGGCAGTGTCACCGCGCCGTTGATAAATTTGTAAAGCGGACGCCGACAAAGGGCTCCAACAGCCTAAAAATGCTGGACCACAGATTCTAAACGTTTATATAATGAAAATATTAAGAATATTAACAATATTATGATTTAAATTTTGTATATTTCTAATAATAAAATAATCAAATATGAATGGGACAACCGTCGGGTTGCCATCTAAAAATACAATATGAGGAAAAGTCTCGCATAAGCTCAACAGTTTATAGGATGTAAGGTTTTGATTGCTGTTAAAAAATTAGAAAAAAATTATATATGTACATGTATACACCAAATCGTGCACCAACTTAGACTACTTCTAGTCTATTCAATTTATTCCTTAATATTTGCGCTGACGTCTTAAACTTCAGGCAACTCAAAAGGTTACCTGTTCTCTATCTAATTTGCTCATTGATGCAACAATGTCAGGTAAGGGCATTTTCACTTTGAAATATATTGTTATCTGTATATTCAAGTAAACACAAATGTCTATATACTAATCAGCACTTAACTTTTTTTTTACTAATTGGCTGAACAATTTTTTTTTCTTTGTCTAATTTTGAGTACATTTTATCTACAAACATATTTTTAAGTATTTATTTATATTTCAAGAATGTCTAATTAAAATCACGACCGCACAATGTATAAAACATCATATTGTATTCTGTGATATTAATTTTATATTATGTGATTGAGATGGTATGCGGTTACAACTTTTCGACCATTATGGAATGACTACGGCCGGGACCAACCATGAAATTGGTAATTTGTAACAGAAACATAAAAGCCGAATAAAAAAAAACTTCAGAATATTTAACGATTTTAATAAACAAATTAATATGTTCACAGGCCGCACAGAATGAAATCGATGGGGCAGGTGAGTGTAAAGGATAAATAAAAAAGGGTCAAACATTTTCCAAATTTTGTATCAAAAAATTTATTGTTGGAGTAAAAGGTATTGATGAAGTAATTTTTATATTATTAATATAAAGGAAGATATAGGGAATGAAAGGTGGAAGTTTAGGACAGCCTTGGCCAACCAGGAACGTGTGGTCAATAGGGTGGTCCTTAATATGGATATCTTAGAATATCTTTGCTCCCAAGGGCTGCCAAATTGATAAAAAAAAATTATGAAAGTTTTAGCTCTTAATATGAACTTTAAAATAGTCCGCACTCCAACCAAAGTTTCTTGGTTTTTCTTCCTAAGTAAATACTTAACTTTATAAAATATTAAATTTATGTTGTAATTTTTTTATTGATGATCAAAATTAGCAAATACAATGTTATTCTCAAAATTTTGTTTTACTTATCGTTAAGTTATAAAATTCCTAATGAACAAATGGAATTTTTCCCATGTTATTTCCATAGGCAACTTTGGTTGAAGTGTGGACTATCTTAAAGTTAATATTAAGAGCTGAAACTTTCAGAAAAATTTTGTTTATTAATTTGGAAACATTTGAGCGCCTGGGAGTGAGGAAATTAAAAAATGTCCATATTAAGGACCACCATAATGGTCACCTTATATAAAGTATTATGAAATTACAATACTTTTGTTCATTATTTTTACAGCATTACATGTTTTCTACAAAAAAATGAAATAGTAGCCAGTAATATTATAAAAGTTATCCAAGTTTAAAAAAAGGTAAGAAATTGTTACTACTAAAGCATTAAAGAAAATGTTCTTAAATATTGTGAAAAGTAGGTACATACATGTTAGTTGTTTTTACAATTCAAATTGTTTTATACATTCGTTTTTTAATGATCCAAAGTGCATAATATAAAGAACATAACATACATTTGTCCCATAAATTACAAAAACAAGTATAATTGCTATAATATTCAGAATTTATCCTTCTCCAATAAATTACCATGTTGCTCGATAACACGAGGTACTAGTTTGTGACAAATTTTATGCAATAAGAAGCAAGAATTTTTAAAAATATAACAATTTTTCAAATGTCCTAAGTTGACCATCTGTCGCGTGTTCTGTGAAGATATGTAAATAAGATTATTGTGTTAAAATATGTGTTGATGCTAATGAGCTCTTATGGCGGTGCTTTTGTGGATGTTAATAATATTACGACTTTGCTTGACAGAATTATCGGTGAAATGCAGGCTTGTACACAAAACTTGAAACAATAACGAAATACAATTTAAACGAATATAATTATATTCATATTCTGAAATGAAATATTTGAACAACTCGTTCGGCTCGGATAAAAACGGTTGATTACGAATAAATGAAATTGCTAATATATGTTAATTGAAAATATGTAATGTTGAATTTGTATTCACTATATTAAGTATGTAAATGCGAAAAATGGAGACTGGAAAAATGCCAGAAATACCGAACAATAAATATTACAACTAATAACAGTTAATAGGCGAAAAAATAATGGTGGTAGTTATAAAAAATTATATTTAATAACATTCTTGAGAATCTGTAATTTATAAATTTTACTATGTAAAAATTCTGCATTTAATTTAAACCATATATCGGTTATTGCATTAGCAGCAAAATTTAGCTTAATTTAAGGCTAAGCATCCAAAATATATGCAAACACAATTGTCAATTCCAATATAATATTTACTTCCTGATGATATACGAACCTCACAGAATATCAGATCAATCTTTATTTATCGACCTCATAGAACGGACAGATGCTTCACGGATTAGACCAGGTGTAGTAAACATTTAAGGAAAACAGCAAAAAAAAAAACAGTCAGAATAAAAATGTATATTATGGTAAAATTGTAATCGCAAAGTGGTATGTTTCTGATCGCTTAATACACAACAATCTTATAATTGAAACCATTCAAGGAAAATGTGAGTATACTTTAAATCTTGCCGCTTTAAAAACTCCGATATCACAAGACTTGAAAAAAAGCAGCATATAGATCTCAAAAAACAAAGTAAACGCATTTCACCATTCTTTTACAACATTACTATTTGGTCTCAGATTTGAATTTAAAATTAAATTCAAGACGACAAATTTTTTGTCCTCCAACAGAAGGTTGGTTACCAATGGACCAAAGAATTATTCGACAACTTCTATACCGCACGCAAAACCACGTCGGTTGACATCTGTATCATTTGAGGATATGTCCCAATCTGCAAAATCAGAACTGAATATATCTGTTCTTTTCCCAACCGTTGCCAAATGATTCAGCCTAAAAGGGACATCACCATCTAACCATTTTCCGAGGCTCCTAAAATTCTCGGACACCATTCCCCGGCCCGGCCCAGTGTCGGCATTCGGCGCGTTTGTCGCGGCTACTAAATCGTGCGGAAATATTTTGTACGTCGTTTTTCGTGTTTATTTTTATTATTAGCCATGTTTAGAGGGGACACTATCTGCTCATTTATATAAATATATAGATGTTTATATAGGTGTACATTTGATTGAGACGGAATATGTATTTGACAGAGCTTGGGAATTCGGGGATCCTTAAATTATAAATCTGCACCGCGGTTTTAAGTAGGTAATTAATGGCAAACAGTGAGGGATTTAGTGCGATTCGGGAAAAATGTTCGAGTTATGTCTCAAATAAGTGTTGTTGATTTAATTACAAACTCGTGGTGCATGGCATCGTGCCTTAAGGCAATTTGCTGAAGATTTTGAAATCATCGAAACGGCTGGACCTGTCTTCGCCCAAAACTAATCAGCACTAATCCCATCAATAGGAATCGAATGTTTTTTGAATGATTCAAATAGGTACATCCATTTTGTCTGTATGCCAAAATATTCAGAAACCTTTGAAATGTAAAGATATGCAAAAAATTTCATTTTCATTTTTGTTCGATTACTATATTTACCCTACGGGAAGTTCATAATAATAAAAAACTGTAATAATAAGTATTCTGCTACTGAATACTAATAGACTTTATAAATGAATGCAATATAACGCTATAGAGTAAGATATTTTTAAGTTTATTTAATGTTTAGTTAATAAATAAAAAAAGTATTCTGCTATTATTGATTTGTTTATCTATATAAGACAATATTTTGCAAACATATACAGCAATATCACAAAAAATTATTTTGCATATTATTAATTATGTAGTAAAACATAAATATGCTAAATTCTAAACTTTTGTTAGATAAAAATGACGTTAAAACCATTATTTATGAAAATTGCCTCGTATATCTGCCAATGCGGCATATATAGATAAAAGATAAAGTGAATGTCTTGTTTTATACACCGTTTCGAATAATAACTCAGAGATTATGAAAATAACACATTTGAATCTTAAATATTTTTGTACATTTGTTAGAATTAATGTGGCGTTTAACATATTTATTCATCTGTTCTAGGCAGCAAATTAATTTGAAGCACGAAATGGAATGACTAAAGCACAAATATAATAAATGTATGTATGTAAACTATTTTGGACGATATATAGTTCACCTTTATTTTTTACCTCCATTTTTTTTAATCTTTTATCGCCTATTTTATTTTGTTGCTATTTAACGTAATTACCTTATTAGAAAAAAATGTTACTAAATATTTCAAAAGGTTTAAATCAAACCGAGCAGAAGCTCGTCTATTTTTCTTGGAACTATAAAATAGAATTTGCGTAGTTCTGATTGTATAATCCACATATAATCGCAGGATAAGCCACAGATTAAGAAACTAGAATTTAAAATATTATTACCAGTGGATTAAGCAAATACGTTTGTATATTTTTAACAGATTATGAAACAAAACAAACAAATATTATATTACTACGTTAAAACGCTTTTAAATAGACCCGTTAGTTGGATGTACTGTTTGGAGTCTTTAAGGTTAATAAGGAACTTTTGGAGGACAATAAAAACCAATTATGTAAAGAGATAAATTTAAATAGAAACTAGTGGGGCGCATGGCATCGTGCCTTAAGGCAAATTGCTGGAACTTACCGTACCAAAAAAAATTTTTTTTTTTAAATTATTTTTTTTTTGACAAAAATTTACTTTTTTTTCAAAAAAAGACTTTTTGAAGAATAATTTATTTTGAAATATTTTGGAAATTCTGAACTTTTTTTCAAAGCAATCGTTCTGCTTTAACTGCATAGAGACGAAATATCGAAGCGCGTAAGCGCCGCGTCGCCGTCTAACGGATAAACACTGGCACAGAATCCATAGGAATGTAAACAAAATTTATACTTATTGTTAATTAATATATTAATCTCTATAAAATATCTGATAATTTGATGTGCATATGTCTAATGATCATTTTTGACCGCCAAATGGCATGTTTTTTTTACATTTTTTACAAGATCTCCGAAACTGTTCGACCTACCATCATGATCAGTTCTTCATCTTGTTAATAAAAGTAAAATGTTTTTTGAATTATTCAAATCGGACGCTCCGTCCTCTTAAAAAGTGATTTACCGCTTTTGGCACTTTTTGCCCCATATCTTCGGAACGGCTAGACCTGCCTTTGCCAAAAACTAATCAGAACGTCTCCTTATCAATACGAATCGAATGTTTTTTAAATTATTCAAATCGCTTCATCCGTGTTCCCGAAATCGTCAACGAAAATTTGTATCCGAACATACACACATACACGCAGATACACACACACGCACACATACATCCATTTTTTCTAAGGTATGCCAAAATGTTCAGAATGTTTTGAAACGTAAAGATATATAAAAATTTTCATTTTAAAATTTTTACGGGAAGTTAATTACAATAATAACTATAATATATATTGAGAGAGAATGTGGTTCATAAGTCAGCAGAGAAAAATTTTAGAATATAAAAATGATAGAGACACAAAATAATTGTGTAACAAGCAGAAAGTTCTTTGAATTATTCAAATCGGACGCTTA
Source organism: Ctenocephalides felis (assembly GCF_003426905.1). Taxonomy (NCBI): domain Eukaryota; kingdom Metazoa; phylum Arthropoda; class Insecta; order Siphonaptera; family Pulicidae; genus Ctenocephalides; species Ctenocephalides felis. The sequence continues at coordinate 4,695,036 of NW_020537324.1, forward strand.
GTTCATTCAAAAACTGCCACTTTTTGCACATTTAGCTTTGTATCTTCGAAATGGCGAGACATGTCTTTGTCAAAAACTAATCAGCACATCTCCCTATCAATAGGGATCGAATGTTTTTTAAATCATTCAAATCAGTTGATCCGTGCGCCCGAAAACGTGGACGAAAAAATGCCTAGTAAAATGTTCACAAACCTTCAGAACGTCGAGAAATGCAAAAATTTTCACTTTCGATCTTTGGCCCATTACTATAACTACCCTACGGAAAGTTAAAAAAAAAAACGTGACGAACAGACATAAAGACGAACATGTTGGTTGAGTTCTAGGACAACCCTGCACATGTATATTGGTAAATACTTTTATATTGGTAAAAAAATATAAATTGAATTTTTAAGTAAAATTTATTTTTATTTTCTTAGATCAACATGCTGAGGTATGTCACGTACTTCTTTTATTTGCTGTGAATAAAATAATATTTAAAGAGTTGTTATAAGGATAAAAAATGCACTTTATACAGCACCCGTATCAAAATTTTGCTAGCGATTATCATATAACATGTATTTCTTATAAGATACCTATACCATACTCACGTATGCCTAAACCTCAATTTTTATGTTGTACGCCTTTTAACTAACTATATAGTTTGTAGTACGCCTAATACGCCTACTACCCTATATACGTAATACGCCCAATATTATTCCGTATCTTAACCTATAATTACGCCTTTTACGCCTATATAGTATAAGTACGCCTTTTAACTAACTATATAGTTTGTAGTACGCCTAATACGCCTAATACGCCTAATATGCCTACTACCCTATATACGTAATACGCCCAATATTATTCCGTATCTTAACCTATAATGTTTCTTAAACGCTAATTTTTCCGAACCCTACCGGGAATCGAACCCGGACCCTCTGCGTGGAAGGCAACGACCTTAACCACTAGACCACCGTGGCGTTACGATTTGACGTCTTTTTTCGCGTGTCGTCTCGTCGCCGTAGTATTAATTACTTAATTAATAGGTAAAGGTACCGCGGAAGAACAATGCGTCCCTTAATATATTATTTGTGGGGAACCCAATAGAGTAGTGGTCAAAGCTATGGACTGCCAACGCGGTGGTCCCGGGTTCGATTCCCGGTGCGGGCGATAGACAATAGAGTATACGGTAGAGACAATAGATAATAGATAAGCGTAAAATATAGCGTTTAAATAGTAGTATGTAAGGTTTGTAAGGGGTAAAAAGATATGATAAGATAAAATATATATATATATATATATATGTATAGATCATTATTATATATGATTTAGTAGTTATATATATATATATATACACATATATATAGGTATATATTAATATATATATATATGAGGTATATATATAGGTATATATATATATATATATATATATATATATATATATATATATATAGATCATTATTATATAGATTTAGTAGTTATTATATAGATTATATATATATATATATATATATATATATATATATATAAATGTAGGAACTGATGGTCTTAGGTATCGTACGATATGATTAGATAGGTAGTAATCAGATTTAAGTCCTTTAACGTATTGTAATAGATCTTGGCTACTTTTATATAGAAAAAGAGTGCGCGTAAGGTTCATTCGCGATTGAAGTAAAACTTATTTGCTACTGTACAAAGTAGCAAATTTAAGTTAAGTAAAAATAAATACATCATACAACAATTTCGAATAATATTTATTAGTGTCAACCATTATACACATTTATATAATGTGTATAAGTATGACTGTATACTTCAAGTATGACATAATCTGTTTGTCATTGTAATTAGCATTTAGAAATGAACCTTCATTAGAGAAATGAAGTAATTGCTGATTAATAACTTCTATAATATTCGTTCACACACACACACACATCCATTTTTTCTGAGGTATGCCAAAATGTTCAGAAACCTTCAAAACGTCGAGAAATGCAAAAATTTTCATTTTCGATTTTCGGCCCATTACTATAACTACCCTACGAGAAGTTAACTAGGAAAATAATTGTAAGTCTTACATTATATACAAAAATATGCATTATGGTAGTGGCGATAGTACCCAGAAACGGTTTGACCGATTTTTATGAAATTTTGCAATCGCATACAGTATCGATGAGAACATCTATTTTTGATACTTCTAAGTTGCAAGAGTTGGCAGCAACTATTATTTATTATTTTAATTTTTTTGGACTAGTTTCTATTATTATCTTTTGTATAATTTTAATTATAAGAAAAAAAATTTAATCAAAAAAACATATACGACTCTAAATTTTCACCCTCCTAACCCAAATCCTTATTTCGTAATAGTCATTTTAGTATGGAATAGTATTTTGAATAAGAATTTCTTGAACTTGTACAGGGGGTTTTTAAAGTCTTACAACATAAAATTAAATGAATTAATATTAAAATAAATCAATAGATCAAAAACTTGAGTCCCCAAACGTTCCAATTCAATTTAGAAGAAATCTATTGCATCACTTGCAAATACTGTCAATATGCTTCATAAACATTTTTATGTGCCATACTTTGCAGTGGGTAAATAATCCACACTATTTTTGCTTGCTGCTCTTTTTACTTATTTACCACATACTTAGACATTGACAATCAGTTAGTTATATTTTATACTAAAAATTAATTAATAAAAAATAAAAATAATTCAATATGTTCTCGATATATATGATTGTTGATAAATATTTCAACTCACTCGTATTTTTTCCGATATTAATATACACATTTGCTTGAATCATAACACATATCAGTCTCGAATTATTCACGGTCTGTCACCCCTTATTTTATTAACGCAAAACTATTATTTAGCCCCGTCAGAGGCCGCGGGCGACGGGTTGAATTTCCATTTCTATTCTTTCCTAAGCCATTAATATCGCCATGGCGGATAAAATTGAAATGTGAAAGATGAAGGTGAGCAAATAGTCGAATCGTATGATAGATAACCGCAGAACAAATAATAATGATACCTTGTCGAATTGGGTAATGGTCATATAGTCGCAGGGTAATTGAAAATTCAAATCGGGATAAAAATATTTATCTTCAAAATTGAGCTTGAAACTGTTTGTTTGCAAAGGTTGACCGACCCATTTATAATTGATATATTTTTATTATTGGAATTTCTCTAAATCTGATGATCTATTACTAGTCTGATTCCTAGACCGGCAAAAGGCCGGGAAAGGCTTGTTTTCACTTAGAAATATAATTAGATCTATATATCAAAGTGAAAATCAATGGCCCAAGCTCTTACCACTGAGCTATGATTCCCGAAACAAGAAATTTTGACAAAATGCAAAAATTTCTGGAAAAATTAGATTAACCCCTATATATTTGTTCTTATTTTTTGAACAACAATCAGAACTTTTTATGAGCTTTTAGGATGAATCTTCTTCTTACAATAAGTCGCTTATAACAAACCATAGGTACCCCTAGGTATGATTAATAAATTTTAATTGTTAGAATTTATTCAAAACTGATAATTTAAAATATTTCTAATTTGATGCAGCAATGCCGGAAAAAGACTATTTTTACTTAGAAATACATTGAAATCAATATTCCAAATTACTCTTACCACTAAGATACTATAATCCCAAAAAGAATTATTATATATCTCAAAAAGAGAAACACAATTTTCCTAAATTTCGAAAATTTATATTAACTACTTCATTCATAAAAATATTTAATAAATGTAAATGTAAAATAGTGAATAAGCAAATAATATTATACGTATTATTTGAAAATTAATTACATGTAAATGCAGTTTTATTCCAAGTGCAGATTTGAGAGTAGTGATCGTTAGCATTTAACCGAATGCTCTTTTATCCAATAAATCCAATAAATTTATTCTTTTTTATCTATATATATATATGGATACTATATTAAAAAATTCCGTATGATTTCTGCAAAATAATTTTATTATGCTCAAGCCCTCTGAAAACATCTATTTCGCGAGGGTAAATCTAGAATTTTATCACATACATCAAATGCCAATATATTATGTCGATTTATTCCCTTTTTGCTATTTAATACTTTATGTGTAACGGTTTCTTTAGAAGAAAATCTCAGTGTAACAAAAAATTAAAATAAATCATAAAATCTATAAAACAGTTGAAAAATTTTAGAAGGTGCAAATTTATATATCATTATGTATATATATATATCATTTTTTGTTGTTATTTAATTTTTTTACATCCAAGATACATTTTCCTAAGCAGATTTTCCAAACAAAACCAGCTCTTAACATCCGAAGAGAATTGAATGCCTTTACCTTAAAAGCTAACTAAAAAAATCTTTTTGTGATTCTTTCAACAGTAATCATAGAAATAGCTAGAATATAAGTCTGTCTCAAAACCACTAAATAATCCAACAAAGACCTAATTTCGTCCTGGCTTAATCCTATTACACTATTGAGTAATGTCCTTAGAGTGTTAACTAAAGTAGGTTGGCCAAAAACTTGAGTAATCTTGGGAGACTCATACAGATATATCTGTAAGTTTGGTAAAGGAACATTTTACAGGTAAGTAGTAAAGGAAAATTTAATCAAAAATATATAGAATAAAATAATAAAAGATTTACATATAAAACTATGACTGATCGCTAGAAAATCCAACGAAGAACGAATTTAGTTAGTAGATTTTCAACTCCTCATCAGACCATCATATTAGATGTATTTGTAGATTTATTTTGGCCCGAGTTTTAAGATTATTGAACAACATAATTCCAAATCGATTCAATCGATTCCAAATAAGGTCGACAAATATTCGAAAATTATTTTTATTAAATTTATCCTTACTCTTTTAATAAAATTCGTGATTTCCTACTGATTCCTCCCTGTATCTACCTGAAACCCAAGTAGGTTAATACGCATTGTGGCCTGGCTTATTATTAAATCCGTAATGAGAATAATACAGGATCATATTTTTGAAGTTTTTTGCAATCTTTTGATCCTGTTGAGTAATAGCACTCGACTCCCTTAAAGGTGTTGAGTTTTTTTTAACAAATTTGTAAAGGTCTTGTGTTGGTATTTTTTGGATGGCGTTGTAGAAAATATTTTTAAATTATTCATAGAAGTGACAGAGCTTTAAATAATAAACTAGAAACAGAAATAAAAAAATAATAAATAAAATAACTAATAAATCATTAGCAAAAAATCAAGTTCAAAATACAAACATAAACCATGGCTGCATGATTATCATAATTAATAAATATTAAAATTAAAATAATAAATTTGTAGAATCTTATATAATTTAATTTGAAAGCATATAAATCCATACATGTAAAAAAATGCGAATAAAATCGAAAAATATAAAACAAAATAATTTTTCATAAGATGCTATATAGTTTCTAGTTTAATAGTTATTTTTCTAACAAAATATGACACTGTGCGCATATTTTAAAATTCCGATAAAAATCTTTACAAATCCTACAAGGATAATATTTGCGCACGTTCCGAGATCAGATTTCTCTGCGGTTACTCAAAAATACCTCTTATTACGCAAAATATTCTAATCCCCAAAAATATAACAATAATAAAAATATTATATTTCATATTTTTCTTTCCTAAATGCGTTAATAAATTTACAGTAGTTCTGTTGTGCAAAACAAGAACACAATACAATATTAAATTTCCTTTGTACAAATCTGCGGACATCTCGTTAAAAACATATTTCAGATCAAGATATTTTGTTTTGATAAATATTTAGAGCGTGTTTAAATAATATGAAGCTTTTGTGTAATCAGACAAAATATCAAGTATTTTAAGAAAAATATGAGATGAAATATGTTTTGGAAAACAATATTTGTCAATGGAAAGAATACAGATGCAAAAAGATAACAAAACGATGCCAAATCGGGCTCCCCGTCGATTAGTGGTTCCAGTTTTGATTCCCGCCTCGGACAACCTTATGTCAAGTAGTTACAAATGACAATACCTGGCTTTCACTTGTAAATATATATAGCAACAAGCAAGAAAATAATTATACCACATCAATAATCCAAAAACATAATAATTCTATTATCTTCAACTTGCTCTGTACTACCGATGTACATAAAGAAGAGATGTATGAAGACAAAGTGTTGTCATTCGAAAAGTCTTCAATAAAAAGAATTTTTTGGGAACTTCATCCTTTGACAAGTCATGACAATCTTTTCTTGACTATGATGGAACGCCGTCAGTGACCTGTCTTTGAATCGCTCTCCAAACAGGATGATATCAATATTAGGATTTATAATCTATTCATAAAATGTTTTTTTCAAAGCAATAAAATATATAAAAAATGCAGAATAAATGAAAGAAGTATTTTTTACTCTATTTGTTGAAAAGATGATGTATAAATATCGAGCTATTGTTGAAAAACTGATTTTTTTGAATTACAGAAGCATATTGACAAATGTTTTGAAATTCGTCATCTCGTATAAAGGACTCTAAATGAAAGCAAGTTAACAAAATATTTATTTTAAAGGTAAGTTTTTAGCGTTAAATTTTTGGTAAAATTTAGGAACGTTCACACAATATAACTTTTATACAATCATACAATCAAATATGTGTATATTATATGTTATTCGAATTAAATGAAAAAATATAAGACTACCAAAATATCATTTGAAATTTAATTAAATTTATTTAAAGAAAATAAAACACTCTATCATCAGAGCCAATTTTTGTGAACACTATAGTTAAACGTACAAGCGCTTGGATTAAAATTAAAATTTAAAAATTAATTTAATTTTAATTTAAAATTTTTAACCTTTTTTTTTAATTTTGAAATATATTTGTATTAATTAAATGCAAAATTGTAACTACAAAATAATATTTAAATGGAATGAAACTAATATAAATTCAAACCAACCAGACAAAAAGATCCAAATATAAAAATGTTAGCAATATAAAATCATTGTCACAAAATTGCAGCATTTTTGTTTTTAAATAATAAACATGTATGGCAGGTATAGACGCTTTGCACCATCATCATTTTAATGAGTTATTTGATTCACCTATATTTTATCTACTTTTTGTCCGATCACATGAAATTTAAACACTTTAATCACCATAATGTTTACAGGAATTTCAGCTTTGATACATTTAATTTACTTTGATACATGTTTAACTAAATTATCTAATAAATTTACCATGGCTCATGTGATTTTTTTTTCTGTGTTATTATGTTAAACATCGCTTTTTACAATATACCACACGTGTTGCAAACTTTTAAATAATCAATTGACTACAAATGTCTCCCATGACGAAGAATCCAAGACATCTATATCTAATTCAAGATGGACTGGTTTAAATCTAAATCTAAAATCTAATAGATTTTTAAGTGTCAACCGTTTATAATTCGCAAATAAAAACCAAAATAAATCCCAAGACGTCCAAAATTCGTTCGACCTGCATTGAATCTGAATTCGTACCATAAGTTTTTCTATATTATTGTGTTATGATTATTATATTCACATACAATACGCACAATTCAGCGAAGAGTTGAAAAAACGCGCCCCCCGAAGAGCCCCGAAAAGTGTCACGGAGGAAGATGGATGCGCCGTCAACGATCTGGCGGAGTCTCCGGGGACTAACTGTACCTAACAGCGGGCGATTGGAAATTTCGATTTTAAATATATGCATACAATATGTGAGAAGATCGTATCTTGCAAGATAAGCCTTTGTAGGAATCGATACAAATAAACTAAGCAAATGTTTAAGTCAAAATTAAGGCGTATCAAAGGATCAGACACAGGACATTTTCAATTTGATCTGACAAGATACTAGGTAAAAACGTCCTAGGATTGAAACAAGAGAGATACATAAGCAGAAGCTCATGTTTTTGCTAAAAAAAATCTGATTTGCTAATTTCAATTCGTAGGTAAGTGGCTAAAATGGTTAAACCTGGATCAGAGGTCGATCAGCCTGTTTTCAAGCAGTAGTGACAACGATTTTTACTTGGAAATATAGATAGCAATATGTTGCCAAGTGAAAATCGTCCTGATCCGGTATTGCTGCATCAATAAATATACGCCCTGTTGCAGAAATTGTACTAATTGGGTTGTCATCTGTAAAACCAACTATAGTATTAAGCTAATTCAGCACAACAGTTTATAGGACTCTTAAGTTCTGATTGCTGTTCCAAATAACGTGAGAAAAACGTATTTTATAAGATAAGCCCTTTATGAGAAATCGATACAAATAAACTAGTAAATGTTTAAGGCAGAATTATAGGGTAACAAAGAATCAAACACTTTTTTCAGGATAGTTTCTTTTTCTTATGTAGCTAAAATGATCTAGATTCGCAACAAGACAGATACATAATTAACTTTCCGAAGGTTTTGTTTTCATTAGAAAATCTGACTTGCTAATCTAATGTTTTTCCAAACCAAAATTTGACCTCACATCGACGTTTTCTCAAAATTATAATAAGCGACCTGGCGCTGATTAGTTTTGCATGACTATTGACCTAACCGTTTCTTTAGGATTACCAGATAGTTTCCCAAATTTTTGCTAAAAATCGTGAACCAAATTTAAAAATTAAAAATTTAAAAATTAAACTGAATTTTCTGTACGTTTTTGATAACACTTTGTACGATAATAAAGTACATGATTTCAACAAAATTCCAAAAATAATATAAGCCTACAAAAATGGTTTAATTATAAAAAAATTATTAAAAGAATTAATACGCAGAATTTTTGTTAGAATTTGAAAAGCAGCTAAGTATTTATTGATCAGGTGTATAATTTACACATATAGGGAAATTCTTCAGCTTGCTTTCACGCAAAATGCCACAAACCTAGTTTAATAAATAAATCAATCCTGGTCACAAATGATCTATCTACAAGTTCCAGCTTCAAATTAGAGTCCATATTACATCATATAAACTTATATTATTATAAACATCAAACCAATTTTCTATTTCTTCCAGAGCCTCTACGTACAAAGAATTATTAGAAGATCTATTCAATAAAAATGCCGCGGTTTACACTACAGAAGCACCTGTTCAAAGTACCGAAATCTCTGGAGAATATAAAATATCTCAAAGAAAACCGAAAGACTATTAATTACAATCCTGTTGATAGAATTTCAACAATATTAATTGACCCTTCGACAGTTCCAAGCAGAATTAGAAAATAAAAAGGTGTTGAAACGCTGTTGATAATATTGTAATTTATGATCAATAGATTTACTGGAACTTTGTGCGTGGGCATCATATGTTGAGATTCGGATTTTGCCTACATATACGGAATTGTATTCGATTGTTAACTAGTGAGGCGCATGGCATCGTGCCTTGAGGCAAATTGCTGGAACTTCCCGCACCAAAAATTATTTTTTTTTAAAAACGATTAACATTTTTGAAAAAATTTTACTTCGAAAAAACTAGATTTTTGAGAAACTATAAATTTGACAAAAATTTACTTTTTTGAAAAAAAATGTTTTCTTTATTTTGCCAAATTTTAGAAATTCTGAACTTAGAAAGCGCGTAAGCGTCGCGTCGTCGTCTAAAGGATAAACATTGGTACTGAACCCATAGCAATGTAAACAAAATTTATACTCATTGTTAAAATCTCATTGTTAAATTGACCGCCAAATGGCATTTTTTTTTTACTTTTTACATTAGATCTCCGAAACCGCTAGACCTGCCTTCATAAAAATTTGACCAATTCTTCATCTTGTCAATATAAGTAAAATGTTTTTTAAATTATTAAGATCAGACGCTCCGTTCTCTTAAAAACTCGGTTACCATTTCTGGCACTTTTTGCTCCATATCTTCGGAACGACTAGACCTGCCTTCGCCAAAAACTAATCAGCACGTCCCCTTATCAATACAAATCGAATGTTTTTTGAATTATTCAAATCGGTTGATCGGTGTTCCCGAAATCGTCGACGAAAATTTGTATCCGCACACATACGCACACACACATACACACACATATACACATACACACATACATCCATCCATTTTTTCTAAGGTATGCCAAAATATTCAAAAAACTTTAAAACGTAAAGATATATAAAAATTTTCATTTTCGATTTTTTTGCGATTACTATAACTTGCCCTACAGGAAGTTAATAACTGCAATAAAGTCCTTATAATAAAATTGAAATAATTTTAATTTATAAAACAAATAAAAAATTAATACCACATTTAGTAATACATTTACAACTATATAAATATACTGTACAATTTAATACTGTAATTGAAATAATATTTGTTGCTCATATGTTAAATAAAATGTTTACTCATTTCTCCTTGATCCTACCATGACGTAATATTTGTATATAATTATTTATTATTTCCAATAGCATTTATTATTCTTAATCATAATGTACTATGCATGTACTAATATACTATAGTTTATTAAATAATTCCATGATTGTATTAATATCAATAAGATAGATGTGCAATGAATATTATTAAAATTATTAGGAGATCTATTACAAAAAATTATTAGAAGATCTATTACAAAAAAATTTTTTTATTGATTTTAATTATTTATATATTAAATTATATTTTAACATTAGAAAAGATTTTTTTAAATTTCAAATAATTAAAATGAGTATAAATGTATGAAAAAAATTGTTTGGTTTCAACAGTTCCTAAAGAAGAGGACATCCCATATTTTTTAAAAAATGGAATGTAAAAATAATTATAAAAAAAGTAAGTTTTTTTTAAAGGGAGGTAAAAAATGTAATTATTATATATTTATATATATATATATATATATATATATATATACAATCGTCCTCTTTTTTCTTTGAAACATATTGTCCTTATCTCGTTCGCATTATTGCTCAAGACGTGTTTTTGATTCGGTCTTTAGAAAATCGTCTTAACGGGGTTTTACTACATATATATATATATATATATATATATATATATATATAATATAGTACAGTACAATAATATAAAATTTTCCACCCATCAACAATCGTTAGGGCAATGATTATAATTTACGCGTAAACACTGACATTCATATAATTTGAATAATTTCAAAATTTCTTTAACATTTGCTTGCCATGTCACCGCCTCCGCTTTATGTGAAACCCATAAATATTAAAAATAATTTGTGGTTAAAAGACAAATAAGGAGCGGGCCAATAACGAATTACACCTAGAAAATTGAATGGACGTGCGTTGAAATTGTGTAAATCGTCATTTCATAGGTGAGATTCTTTTTTTTCATTCGTGTTCATGTCACAATTGGAGACATGATGGCATTTGACTTGGTATAATCGTTCTGCTTGTCATATGTGTATTGTGCGGTTGCTTTGTTTGTTACACATTCCACAGTTTTAAGGACCATCTTAGAACAGGCACGAATTGGAAAAAGAAACATACTAACAAACTTCAACTATCATCTTGGCAAATCATAAACCAACCCAAGAAATTGTTTCTAGCGCAACTGTTTAGAAAATTTGAATCTTATTATTATCATGCAAAGAACATTGAGCTACTCATTCTATCCTGAAAGTTTTATAGTGAAGTCTTGCCTTGCAAACCCATGTTCTATTTCTGTCTCAGACAGCTTGATATCAAGAAACAGTGAAACTTTTTATCACTTGAAAATATATATCTAAATACAAATGGAAGTGAAACTTTAGAGGCATTGGTGCAATATACATAAATGTATAACATCACTAATAAGAAAAATGTGTTGATAAGGACATTACAAATAGAAAACCTGGACAATTTTAAGCATATTTTAAAATTGCAAATCTAATCACGCAAGTCATATCAATTAGACGGCTTTTAAATTTTTGAAATCGGTTTTTTGAAAAAGAGTCAAAAGAAAGTCAAATTTCTGCTCACATATATTTCCAATTTTAGTCTCGAACGATTCAAAATGACTTGAAACGTCTAAAAAACAAAATTAACAAATGGTTTTACTGGCGAAAACATACCATTCTTCTGCGGGATGTTATTAGAAAAAGTCTAAAATTTGATATTTGAACTATGATAAAGGAAATGTTTGGGATTCTTTTAGTTTTGTATATCAAGGACAATATCAAATGGACAATTTACAAGACAATAGTTTAAAATACTCAAGAATGAACAAATATGCATTATAAATTTAATGTACTACATTCTAGACATCCGTTTTTAAATTTCTGTTCCCCGATTCATAATCTTTGATCGATTGCTCTTCTGGCAAAGCGTATTGTGGAATCCTGAGAAATATTTTGAATGTTCCGAAGGCATCACACATCTTTATTTAGTACACATATAACAGAATGTATTACCATACTGATTCAGTAAAGTTATTTTTCTAGATTTCTTTTCACAATAGCAAAATAGGAGATCTGTTATATTTTGTTTGTACGACAGTGACATCATAAGCCGCGCCATGAATAAGTCACCAACTTGTCAAAAAACATATATGTATTCTTTTCTCTTCACTTAATATTTTGAAATATGTTTCTAACTGTTTTCATTTGTTGAAGTGGACATGCTCGAAATGGAATGTTCACGCGATATAAATATATTAGACAAAAGAAAAAAAAAAAGGCATTTAAGCAAAATTTACTTCAAATCAATTTAAAACAAACCAGCATTCTTAAAAAAAATTCGGTACTCACAGTTACTCAATATTCATTTACTATGCCGTCAAGTCACTTTGTTATGGTAATCAGTAAATATGATCGTCAGACAATATTCAGTCAACAAATAAAATTTTTGAGAAAACATGATCGAAGTTATGAAGACATCACATAACCGGTCCATATCACATATGTATGTTTTAGGAATTGTCAGGGGTTCGCAATCACCCAATAGTGATGCCTGATGTATCAAACGATGTCCCTAGGTGCTTACATTGTGTATATGTGGGCCCCAAAACCGTAATATGATACGCCCTTGGCCAATATGCGATTTATATGAATTACAGACACGAATTAGGAAAATTTCACACTACTAGATAGTACAATAAAATACTGAAGTTACTTTAAAAAAAAAATAAATAAATAAAAAACGAAATGAAGATAGTCAAACTGGTTCTAGAAATGTTTGGATGCCCTATTACTATTCTCGATGTCTTATTAAACTTTTAGAAGTGTTATTAAAATGTGAGCATAATTATATTAATGAAAAATATATTTAAGAACAAAACATTTTGTATTTGGACATGAGTTACTCTCATGTTATACTTAGTGAGACATTTATATATTAAAAACTTGAAGTAATAAAACTTTAGACATGAGAGTTTGCAGCAGCAATATTATTACTATGTATACTTGAGAAGTTCCTACTATAGTTATAAATAAATTAATATAAATGAATTCGATTAATATATATGATATTTAAATGAATATAATATATAAGGTATATAAATTACGTACCGTTCTATATAAAATGTAAGAAAGAATGAATTCCATACATTTTATACTTTAATAACTCACAATATGAATAATATGAAATTGTAAAAATTCCGTATGAATACTTTTCTGATAAAAACGTAAATTTTGCAACAGGAAATGTTTTTAATTGTATTACAAGTTTTGCTGAATAGAATAGAAAATTATTAGAATTAAATTACCACAATTAATTAACAAAGGGCAACTAAATTATGATTTTAAAAATATTTTAATCGACTTCCAGAAGTTTCATGTCCCTGTTCTTCATTGTATATAAATTACATAAATTTGAAAACGATTTAAAAAATTAAATTAAAATTGATATGAAAACAATAATTCTGATGAGAAGATCGCCAAACAAAAGAAATATTTGCTCATTATGCGAGTTGCGCTGAATAGTATATAAAATTAATAAAATTCAAATGTCACAATTAACAAAAGAAAACAAAATTATGATTCTAAAAATATTGTAATTGACTTCCAAAAGTTTCTAGGCCCAGTTTGACTGTTTTTCAGTGAATGTAAAATACAAAAAAAAAAATATTTTATTGGAAAAATTAAATTAAAATTAATATAAAAATGACAATCATTCTGACCAAATATCAAGGTCGAACAAAATAAATATTTATTTTATAAAACAAATTAGTTTTTGTTGGTGTTTAATGGCACTTAATGAAATAAATAATTTAAAATAATAACTCTAATTTATATGAAAAACAAAGAACATGTTCAATGAACAAAATACATAATTAACTGATATTTGTGAATATAATAAAAATATTTAATTTGAAAAAAATAAATTAAAATCAATATAAAAACGCAACCATTCTGACCAAAAGTTCTGAATCGACCATGCAAAATATTTGATGTCTGAAATAAGATTTCGTTGAAGAATAAATTGTATTATATAATATCTGGTATTTTATTTTCAAGAATATAAACAAATACAAAACTTATCAATATTCATTGCACACCTTTATAATAGATATAGTAAATCAAAACACAATGAGATTAAAAAAAGAAATAATGGAAAAATTCGATCAAATTAAAAAATCATGGTTAAGTAATTAATAGTCATGGTAAGATCAAGATATGAGTATATATTTTTTTATTATGTCTATAACTATTTCAATCCTGCTGAATTTCTATACAAAAAACGCACACATCCTCTCCCAGTGTCGTCTGTGCCATGTAGTCGGCTAATGTACCGCTATTGTTGGTGACAAAGCCGACGGATTTGTTTGTTTTCAATTGTTGCAATATATTTTATACATTCCCCTGACTAGCAACGCGCACGACAACTATAATGCCGTTGCAATCTGTAAATATTACATAACTGAAACAAAATATCAGGTTACCCGATTGATTGTCGCCAACGACGCATTCGATCCAACATTCTGCATCCGCATTATCCACATTGGGTAAAAAAGTATAAATATTTAGTGCATTTGAACTATAACACACGTACTGATATGGATAATTATTCGATGATTTCAAAATCAGTCCATATAAGTATTCATTCATACTGCAAATATATAATAATCACTAATATTTAAATGCATTTTTACTTACCCAGTTATGAAAAATCCAAAATTTGCCATGGTTTCGTCGAAATCAACATCGAGCAGCACTTCGACCCGGCAAATTCGGAGCCCGAGACCTTTCCAACGAATGCAAAATTGTCGAAATCGGTTCATGCATTCTGGAGTTATTTCGTCAGGAAGGAAAACCCGACTTATTTTTATATATACGAGTATATGTAGATTACTATGTAAATGTTAAAAAATTGTGAAGAACTAGATGAATTTGCCATTTTGTTCGCATGAAATTTCAAGCATAATTAAAGTTTGGGCTATTTATTTCAGTTTTTTTTTGTATTAGCTTCAGTGATAAAATTTCTTCATACATATATTTGATATTTGTTGTACAATTTAATTCATAGGCTAATACAACAACACTTTTGACACTTCTCATGTTTTTAAAGAGATTTGACTTTTAATGATTTCTAATAGGTGTACATGTGAAAAATGAAGGCACTAGGTTTTGGAATTATGCCAAGGCAGATTTATTTGATTTGAAAACCTATTTGGACACATATTCAAAATAAGTTTATGCAGTCTTTTGAAAAGAGTAATCCAGAACTTCTAAACAGCAATGAAAAAAACTATTTACATCCTCTGTCTTTGATATATTTATTGCAAATGATAAATAAGTATTGGATTACGTCCGGGGTTCCGCTAAAAGCCGTTTTAGTTCACATGTGAAATGATTTCCACAAAAGACTTCTTCTCTTGAATGCTGATACGTTTCCGAACTCAAACAAACTGTTTCGCATTTGTGTTCAGCTTTGCAACAATAATACTTTGTGTAACCAATACTCTAGTTTATTTTGCATAATGCGTATTGTGAATTGCGATTTCGATCTGTAACGTTTATTTATAGAAGATTAAAGATTAGACTATATTAGACGTAAGTTGGCTTAGTTAAACCGCCCGTGCCATGATTTATCCGGCGCACTCGGTGATAAAAAAGTACTTTAGTAGAAAAAAGAAAACGTTTTAGAGAGATTTTATGAAATATCGGTTTTGAAAGAGTACATTATTGCTATTGAGCGTTAAAACATTTATGTTGTATTTGTCAGACAATTTTAGTAATATTTGTACTTGTATATCAAATATCAGACAATTATAAAAAATATGCAATATCAACTATTTACTAAAATATTTTTCAATGTTTTATTTAATAAAATTAATTATAAATAAATATCTTGCTGTGTGGAAAGAGAAA
>NW_020537324.1:4712194-4742604 GCF_003426905.1 Ctenocephalides felis
TGAAGAACGCTAGTCCTCATCGAAATACATCGAATGGCTTTTAAATTTTTGAAATCTATCCAGCCGTTTTTGAGAAAACGTCGATTTACGGTAAAAAATCTGTTCACATACACACACACATACTTTTTCCAAATTTGGTCTCATTCGATTCAGAAGACATAAACTTCTCCTTTGGGAAGTTAAAAAATAAACGTATATATTTAGATTGATACAAAAAAAGTAAAATGATTATAAAAGTATGGTCTGTGAGTAAATTTAGAGCACGAATAGGTGATAGAATGGATTATACAATGTATGAAATGCAGTTTGAACACTGACAACAGTCCAATATTTATCAATTATTTTATGCGGCCTCATTCGAAATGGCGCCATTTTGCGCATATGTAAATTCACCTGTACCAGGTGTAAAATCAACACCCATCGCGATTGTTGTCGTAACAGCCATTGTTAAGCAACACTTCCACAGCCTTGCGATTCCTTATTATTTTTCTTATCATTTTTCCACCTGTCATGTTGATACACCTATAGTTTGAATCCATTGTCTTTTGACAATAAAGCGGCCTACAATCGGAGGAACACACTCGTTCCGAGATCTTTAAACAAATGCCACCGCGCTCAACAATGACTCGCGGAAATTGTATTAGAATTGTGAGGTGGTCAAGAACTATATAATTTTTTATTTTCGTAACAATGTATAAAGAGTCGGCTGTCGGCCGTAATTACTAACTGCTGCTCGTGTGCTTTAATTGTTATTTAAATTTTCTATTTTATGCAGGTTTTATTTCCAAATCGTGGGATGTAGTCGCTTGTAAAAAATTAGTTTCGTTTGGGAAGTTGTATTGGATTTGGAGAACCTTATTTAGGGCTACAAAAGGCAACTAAATCAGATATTTTATATTTTTTAACTAAAAAATAAAATAATAATAGTAAAATTTAACCAAAGACTTTATGTTATTTGTATGTATAAGAGACCAGTTCTATGGCAGTTAGTTTATACGCAATATATGCATCCATATATTTTTTATGTAATATACATTGTTAAAAAAAATATTCTAAAAATTTTGAATGTTATTAAATACTAAATTTATGTGAGTTGGTTCATATTAATGCATTTTAACTATAACAAAATATATAAATTCGCTTAAAAATCATATACATATCTACTCTGTCAGTTAGTTAGAAAAATTGGACAAAATCATTTAAAAGACGTTGGTGGTATTATTTCGCCTCGGGACAAGTTCCATGGACTTTCCAATATGAGTAAATAAATCGACCCAAAAAATTGAAATTAAACTTTTAAAATTGTGCTGTATAAACAAAACTTAAATATGTTAAAAATACGATCATGAAATAATTACATGAAAAAATATAATGTGCAAAACTAATATGTATATCAAAATTGTCTGCTTCAGTTATTATTTAAATTTGTTTGATCATGTTACGTTTCCATTATTGCAATAATGATTTAATCCTGTTCTTTAACGAAACATGCTAATAAATATTTACTGATTAATTACTGATTATATTAAATATTCCATAAAACGTGCATAATCATCAAGCAATTATTTTTCTGTACACATATCTATCTAACTACAACTCTGTTAATTAATTTACACCTCATAGTACAAACTATCCAAGGTATCAACATGTGCCGAGAAATGTTCAGATCTTTGCGTGAGATAGCAAAAATAAAAAACAAAACACAAAATGGTAATTTCTTTACACAAAAGACATTACAATATCACATTTCATTTTCAGAACTTTTCCAAAACCTTTCATGAATTAGGTGGTTTTGAATCATATTCGTTAATGATAATGATATATTCTTCACAGGTTCCTTATCGTTTCCACATATCTGGAGACTTGTAATTCATCATATGAATTAGGAAATGTGTGCCAGAGAACAGTTGTTCGATATTATAAAAGAATATTTTTAGCATTGTTTCAGTGTAATTCTTTGGTTGAGGGTCAATATTTCGTTTTTTGGCCGAAAGAAAAGGAATACAATTAATTTTAACGTTTATCTAAAAAGTAATAATTAGAACAAAATTTATGCAATATATACCATATGTGAATACCAAATAATATAATATATAATCATAACTATATAATAATTATTGATAACAAAATAAAAATAAAACATATTCATAGGTTTATTCATTGTGTGAGATAATTTAATAAGATGATAATAAAGTTTAGTTCAGATTAATAACTTGTTTTTATTGTCAAACCACGGAAAGGAATGGTTTATAGCATTTTTTTTAAATTTGTTTAAATAAATAAATAACTTTTATGGTATAATGTAAATGCAAAAAATCAAAAGAATTATATTTATCTTCTATCTTCGCGTTAAATATATAAATAAATCATTCCTTTCTAGAATCTGTCTTGTATTTGTCATCTTCTAGATGGATTTTATATTGATATCATTATTATAAGAAGTTATATATACATATATATATAAATATATATATATATGTTTGTATAAATAAATATATATATATATATATATATATATATATATATGTATATAAATTCATCCCGTACTTTAAGATCTGTTATCGCATATTTTGCATATCACAGTTAAAGACAGTTAAAGAATTAATTTTTAATATTTTTTTGTAAATATTTGCAATCAAATCGAGCTTTGATGGCTATAATTTTGTATATTTTTTATAAAAATACCAGACGTTTATACCTTATCACTAAATTTTTTTATACTAGTATAATTCATTAAGAATTTTAAAATTATGAGATGTCCTCTAAACAAATTTTTATTATAAAAATCATACGGTTTAAAATTTAGAAAAAAAACGGTGTAAATTTATAATTTAACCAAAATAAAAACCAAAGATGAGGTAGAAATCAGATGTGTAGCTACCTTCGTATTATCAATAAACAAAGTCACGAAAGAGAAAAATCAAATTATGGAATATGAAAATTATGGAAATTTTTATACTGTGGATAGTAATAATCGCAGCTTAAAACTTTTTGAAAAATATAAAGTCGATGATAAATTATGCACTATACAAGCTATACTTGAAAAAATTCTATATTGCCTAAGTTAAGTGGAAGGTAAAGATGGAGAACTATGAATACTATACAATATTTTACTATAGTTATTTTTTCATAAACAAGCGTGACAAATGAAATAATATTTATTATTTATTAAGGCTTGCTTATGAATGAATAAAATAAAATAATAACTGCCTATGTGAGCATATCTCATGTGCCAATCACACAGACTTATAAAATTATTCAGCAAAAATCAGACAGCAAATTTTACCTTGATAAAATATTCAATTTAAAATCATAATTCAGCATTACCAAAGCAGCATCCATATAATAGAATTCTCAAAATATAAAGCTAATAAATATCAAACAACCCCTATCTGAAGTCGAGCATGCATTCTATACAAAACCCACCCATTTGCGAACTAATGCCGATTTCGTACATATTTATATCAACTGGGTGACTCACTAACACACTGTCGAAGCAATATAAAGACTTAATATATCAATCCTTGCAGTATGTGTGTACGATAAACATTTGGATGATTTGTAACGAGCACTTGTAAACATTTTCCGACCGAACGCCTGTTAATAATAAAGGCGAAAATCGTAGTCCACGATACGGCGGTTCGGCCCCCTTTCAGAAAGCCAGAACTGTCACATCTGCGTGTTAGAAAAACACACAATTAAACCGCCGTGACAGAGAGGAATTGATATATTAGGTTTTAGCTTTTAGAATTACTAACAGCCAACGTGACCGGAATGGATCAGGAGACACCGAGATGGCCGAATCGCGTGTGAGAGAAATAAAGATACTAAAAACACGGATAACAGACACATGACACATCATGTGTTATTTGACATCTTCATAGTTTGATGTTCGAGATATCTGAAATTTATAGTATTCAGGTCATACTAATTTACTACTACTTGTTCTTTTAATACCTGATGAACTAGTACTGGTTCCACATATCTAATGGGCGCTCCACACGATACGATTATTTGTGCAAATCTGTGCTTGCGCAAATACCCTCAAATCCTAGACCCGTGTTCAATCCCAACGTCGGTCGGCTCGGTATCAAAGTATCAAATTTTCTCAAATTTGAAAATGGCCTTTCGTAGGCATTGCTGCAGCATACGTAAAAAAATTGTAAAACTAATCAGCTCATCTCCCTATCAATAGGAATCTAATGTTTTTTGAACCATTCAAATCGGTTGATCCGTGCGCCCGAAAACGTGACTAGAAATTTGTATCCATACACACATACACACACAAACACACACACACATCCATTTTTTCTGAGGTATGCCAAAATGTTCAGAAACCTTCAAAACGTCGAGAAATGTAAAAATTTTCAATTTCGATTTTCGGCCCATTACAATAACTTACCCTAAGGGAAGTTAGTAATAGGTATTGAATATTTATACCTTTGTGAAAATCATTGTCTAAATCAGAAGTCCTTCGTTAAGAGTATTAAAGAAAATGTCGGGTATTTATAGTGAAATATTGATATAAGTTAAGAAGAAAACATTTCATATTTAACTAAACCATTAGTAATTCTTACTACAATTATTTCTGTCTAAAAATCATTATTAAATTACCACAATAACGGATTCAATTCGCATCTTTTAAAATATTATTACCACTCCGGCTGAAAGCTTCCATTCTGTCGATATATTTAACGGCCGTTTAAGTATTTTACATTACACGCTTGGTTATAATAATCGGTTTCCATTGATAACCGGCTCTGTGTAAAATTAAAAATAAAATCACGATTCTAAATCGAATAGTTAACGGCTCCATGCACTAAACTGACACACAATGACACTCAGGAAACAGTCCAAGCGCGATTGCATTTCGCACCGGTTGAAGTACCAAAAGAGGCCCAATTCAAATGTTTATTCTAATATTCGCATATAAAAAAGGTTGAAAGGATTAAAGATTTTACACGAATAAGTAGACGAAAAAATTTATAAAGTTTCTTAATAATGGGAGGATAATAAATAAAATATTGCTCGTACGATGTAGAGCGTTCGAGGAACAACCATAAGCAAGTTGTGGGGACATTGGCAAGAATTTTATTCAAAAATAATTTAAAAGAGGTGGAATAAATTTCAGTTAATTTAATAAAAAATACTATACATATAATACTTTTAAACGTAGAGCGTGCGATAAAAAATAATAATTTTTCTTAAACGTTGGTATAATAAAAATGCTTCCTTTAAATTACTCAGTTTATTTTAAATGTTACTTGTTTCACGGTTCAGCAAGAAGAGAGTTATTTTACATAGTTTTAACATAAACATAAATATAATATGGCGGATACATAGAGTAGGGGAACAGTATTGCCAACGTCACTAATAGTAATGGCGGGACATTTGAATTACAAATATATATAACATTACATTTGACATTACATAAGAAAAAATGTGACAAACAATTTTGTCCAAACGTTGCTCCTAATATTTAACCTCACGGCTTTGCTTTACTATTTTAAAATTGCTGCCCAAAGTGTCAAAAACGCTTTAATTTTTATAAGTAACTTGACCTGCGTAGATCTGTTAAATTTTAATAAATTGCAAGTTATCTCTGATCAAGACAAACCCAGAGGCTCCATATCTCCTTACATCTGACCTACCAGCTTCTGTGTCTATCCATCAATCTTTTTACCATGATTTTATATCAGTTTTTGTTCGAATCCTGATCCGCATTGAATTTGTCGAAATAAGCTGATAATGAAAATGTAACGAGTACTGAATCTGCCATAATAAGCTCTCTTGGAGTACCTATTGTCGTATTATTGAAAGGGACACATAAGGGAATATCTCGTACTTCGTATGTTCTACACATAGGATGACGTGTGTGTATCACAAACAACATATGCACCACCGCAGAAAACTATTGTAATTGCTCCGATTGTAATGAACTGAAATGTTTTTGACAGGTCGTGACAAAATATTCACATGTTCGTGTTTTTGTAAATATTTGATATGTATGAGCTATAAAGAGAATAAAGTGAAATATTTATATTGGGATATTGGAGATGAATATTGATCCGTAAGCGTCGAGCGCACCTATATAAATATAAACAAAATATGTACTTAATACTGGGATTGTAATATCTATAAAATGCTGATAATTTCATGTGCAATATACCGCCAAATGGCTTTTTTAAACTCTCTTATTGATTCTTCGAAACCACTGGACTTCCCTAACCAAAAATTGGTAAAATATTTTCGATTTTTTTGCTATTAGGGGAAAGTCCCGTAACGCCGGACTGCACCTAATACCGGACACTCTATTTAACACGTATTATTTAAGCGATTATAAATCTTTTTAAATCAAAATACAAGTGAAAGTACAAAATTACGGCGTCACCTGAATATCAATTGAAGTAATTCTACTGTTTTATGCATTTATATTTGAATGGCATTCAATGATAAAAGTAGTACTTGATTGTTATTCGTAAAATGGTAGAATATTATTAAATATTTTAAAGTCGTCCTAACACTAAGTCGTCCCTTAGCGCCGGACAGTAAACATATTGATATTTCTTGTGAGAATTGACGTAATTTATTTTAATTATTTAATTTTGTTCTGTGTCAGTGCTAACAATCACTACATACCCCCATTTTTCGTATTTTCTAGTCAAAGAATGAAAATCTTATGATGAATGCTCCAGCTGAGAGCATCGGTGTGGCCCAGCCAAAAGGGTGGATAAATACTGATTTTTTTGCAATATCTAAGAATATTCGTCAAACACAAATGTGCAGATATTTTAGAGTGTGGAGATGGATACATATGTGTTCAATGCTGGTTATTTTGAAATGTCCGGTACTAGGTGCCACTTTGTAAAATTATATTTTTTGTTACCAAAGTTTGATTGATAGTATTAATTATTGTTTAGCATAGGTTGCGTTTTTGTTAATTTAGTTTGATTTCTAACTTTGTTATCTAACATAAGTCATAATTTAATAAACATTTCGTAAAATATTTTTTGATTTATTTATAAATAACTTTAGGTGTCCGTCACTCGGGGACTTTTCCCTACTATACCTTGCCCTATGAGAAACTAAAAATATTAAAAATTCCCTTTTGTCACTTAGGTCATTAATATTAGCAAACGTAAAACTTATTACCCTTTTGTTCTCTCCTTTCCCCGGTTAAAAAAATCACACCTCATTAGCGTGGAGGTCTATCACAATATAATCGAGGGCTCATTAAATCACCGATATAAATATTTCTGAACGCACAATGTGAAATACCTACGCAGGTACGTTGTGATTCAATAAAACGCGAATATGTAGTTCGAAAATCTTTTTGTCGGACCGCGAAGTAAATTACAGAGCTCGAGTCTGGAATTATTCACGCAAAGCCCGTTATAGGATATATATGGAGTTAACACGCGCCGCGATCAAAGGAACATCAAGGCCAACCAGATCGCAAAGTCATCGGTATTTATGATAAAGTTTCGAATTATGCTCAGCGATTAAAATATATCGTTAACAATACTTTTGAGCATAATATTGATTGTTCGCATTGTTACGAAAGATCCGCGCCAGATCAAGGAGAATTAAATTAACATAGTAATCGATGGATTTTACGGTCCACAGACAGATAGATGTTGGTACGCTGTGTTTTGGCTTAAAATGTAATAATAATAATAAATCATAAAGAATGATCATTTGTTTCAAATTATCATCCCTGAGATGTTCGTTAAACATCAAAAACCCCTATAATGATTGTCACAAACTCTTCAAAACCCACAACCGCATTTTCTATATCAAATCTCTCTCATCGAATTAAGCTCTCTGTAACTTTTCAATTTGGCAACTATTACCTTTCCTTATCACGGTGACAACGTTTTTTTATAGATATATCAAGACTTGATCCTTCTCACAGGATCTGTCAAGTACCGCCACTTAAAGGACACCCCAGACGGTAATTTTTATTCATTTAGATTTTTGGTCCTTTGAGGGAATCATACGGACCACTGATCACAACATTTTTTATAAAACTGTGGTTCTAAAAATAAGAGCACATGATATGAACAAATTATAAATTGAACATTGAATCACAAATATTGTTATTGCATTTTTATCAGAAATGAATTTAAATTAAATAAATATTGCTTTTTAGTAAAAAGATCCATGTAAATTATTATTTGTAATTTTATTATATAAATCTTAATAATGTAATTAACGTTCCATTATTATTGTTGAAATCTATGCAGTTTAGTTAAGTTACAAATTTGGACGCATTTTGAGAATTAACCCTTTCCACTCGGATGCCGCCGCTCCGGCGGAAAAATACATACTAATTCCGGAATTAAGGAGTGGAAAGGGTTAATTATAAATTCAAAGTCAAAAACATGTGCCTAGGGTAGTCCACATGTTGGGGGTGGAGGAGGTGTTAACTACTTTCTGAGTAGTTTATGGTAATTATTATCACATCTACTCTAAGGAAGAGAAAATTGAGTACATTCAGAAACTATTATATCACTATATAAGATAAGTGAGATTATCAAAATGTGAACTTCAAGTCCACTCCAGAAAAGAAAAAATAAAACTCTGAAATAGAGTTTCTCCAATAAATTCAAATTTTCTATTATTACAGTTTAGGAACATTTGATTACCTATGACAATGAATTCTGAAGTCTGATTATGGTCCCCTTTGTCGGGTGTTCATTGTGAGGCCTATAAATGTGTCTATCGATGTTATTAAAGTGGTTTCTAGTGGTTCACAGAGTTAAACCATTGGATTAAGTTAAGCGTGCGGAAAGCAATCTGTTCAACTTTATATACAACGTACTCGCCAAACGACTGGGGTGGATAAATTTCGATGGAACTCATGCAAAATATAATTTAATCCCACTAATTATTATGATAACTAGATATAAAAAAATAAAAAATCAGTCAAACTGAAATGAAACTCGATAAGGACTTTGCGAGACGATCGGCCGAACAAATTTTTCGCCTAAATTCTTGCCAAAATTCTTGAACACATATCAAGAATTTGATGTAAGTGAAGTAAGATGAATTAATGGATCACTTCACTATGTCTCAATGTAACATACATTGAACAATTTATATCTTCAATGAAAATATTATTGAAAATATTTAAATCTCGTTCTGATAGCAGGAAGTTCATCATATTTGTATCCTGTCAGCATTTCTATTTCCCGTCAATTCGACGATAACGTGTGTCACAAGTGTCATATATGTCAGATATTTGTCAAGAGTTCGGATTGATTCGAAAAGCTGATCCAATACCTGTTTATCCATGACGAAAGAAAGTTTAATTTAGAATATGTAATCTTGAATAAATAGTAATCAACGGAAGAAAAAAATAGTAACACGCAAAGTATTATATGTCATCATTGAATTAATAAATATGAGAAACTATTTTTGACTTCGTGGGTAATCCAAACATTATTTACCAAAATTACTCATTTGGTAAATTGTATTTCTTGTATTTTTTTTTATTTCATTTATTACTTTTATTTCCTTCCGAATTGGCAACAGCGGTTCACCCGTTGGCAAACGACTGTATTATTCCAAAACTTTTTCAATTCTTCAAATAAATAAATACTAAACGCATATCAATGTACGGATAGAGGACTGTGTGCACACATTTCGGCAAACAAACATCAATAGAAAAATAATAATAAGTAAATATACATACGCTAATCCACTAATCTGTAACCCATAAGCGGAATATTGAAGAATGGGGAGCTTAACTATTCGAAAAGGGTTGTATTAGCAAATAATGTATCGATTCAGGGTATTAAAAGCAGATACAGGCGAAGTGAAGCTCAAAATGTTTAGAAATCGAAATTCATATATAGAGACATATATTACCTACAATTTAACTTATAACAAATTAGACATTAGATAAAAATTTAAATTTGGAAATTTAGTACAAATAAATAGTGAACACATGCCAATTGTCTTGAAAAAAGTGTTGAATAGAAAAAAAATGTAATGCCAAATACTAATTATTAAAGTTAATGAGTATCAAAGATTCAATTTGGGAGATGGTACAGATTTCGAAGTTACTTCTGAAATATTAATCGATAATCATTCAATATTATTTTTTTTTAATTTTTTGCCAAGTCTAATTTTGTAACAACTTCTAAGATTTGTGGAAAACTACTATAATAAGTAAATCCAAAAATGTTCACAAAATATTCTCTTGCAAACTAGTCAATTCAATTAGCCATAAATTTTTAAATCAATTAATTTGCTTATAATTTGAATACATCCCTGTTCAAAAATTTCAGTCGTTCAAAATATTTGTAATACTATTACTTTCAAATTGTTTGACCATCCACAAATAATAACATCCTTAAATCCGAGCGACCGTATTTTTCAAACAAATAATCCTAGATAAATATTTTTTAAACGTATGAAAATAAATGGTTGAAAATAGTGCTATATTTGCAAAAATTCATAATGTAGGGCTGGCAAAATTATGCATCATATGATAAGCACATGTGAATAGATAGTGAATTAATAATTTCCTGACGATGAAATTTTGAGCTACTTATTTTCAAACTAAAGTTATAGATTTTTGCTAAAAACTATTCAATCCAACTTCCAATTCACACCTTACAAACAAAATTTGTAGAACGATTTTGAAACGACTTATTGGGACGTCGAGAAAGCACATAACTAGATTTTCTGGCAAAAACGAAGTACTCCTTTGGAAAGTTAAAAATATACCAAGAAACCTTATTCAAGGATAAAAGTAATTAAATATTAAATAAACAAAATTATCATATTAGTGTAAAATAGAAGCATATCTCTTTAGTCATTATAATAGTTCTAAAGATCACAGCTTATTTTAAAAAAATCCTTGATCTTTAATGTTAACACACTTTCGGCGGATAGGATTTCGGGCTAACTTGTACCCGTAGCGGGGTTTTTACAACGGTGCGAATGCGTAAGCAGGGCATGAAAGCAC
This sequence comes from Ctenocephalides felis, assembly GCF_003426905.1. NCBI lineage: Eukaryota > Metazoa > Arthropoda > Insecta > Siphonaptera > Pulicidae > Ctenocephalides > Ctenocephalides felis. Next base: position 4,723,173 of record NW_020537324.1, read on the forward strand.
AGTCTTTTACTTACAATAATACTTACTGCCCAAATTCAAACGCAGTAGTAAATACTATAATATTAAGTTATTATGAGGTAAAACTATCAATACTGAAGGTAAAATATTTGCAAATAAAGTTGAATATTATTACGCAATGATACATATGTTTAGGCAATGAAATGAAAATGTAATTAATTCTAAAAAATTAAAACAAAATACACAGAAAAAATTCTATACATTTTCTTACGTATTACTCATAAGTTTAGTCCCTGAAATAAAAAAATGAATTTAATCATAAAAATCAATTAATCAAAATACAAAGAAAAGTTTGCTATAGGTAGGTTTTTTACACGATTATACACTACACATTTTCACGCAATAAGTTTAGAATTGTAGAATCATTTGGACTATTCTTTTTGAAGCATTGCAACAAAACTTCTTGGCGTCTTCTAAATATTGTCTCTCCTCTTTTAAGTTTCAAATTTTTAAATTCTTCAGGAAGGCCCTTGTTTGTTCTTATAGTCCCACAAATCCTAGTTTTATTTTGTAGTAATAATAAACTTGTATTACACTATTATAAAAATTGTCCATGTATACATGATGCCACAAATTTAAATAAGGTTTCTAATATATCTAATATAGTTCTCTGTAAACTATTGCCATTTTCATAGTAAATTTTTAAATTGCATATGTAGCCTGACTTTGCTTCGCAAGCCATTCTAATCAGAATACTATATTTTACTATTTTTGCTTAAATGCTTGTTTTAAATATGATAAATATTTTTAATTAAATTTTAAATATAAATTTGAAGATTTATTTAGGTAATAGGAAGTAACAGGTTATTAAATACATTTAATTCCATTGAATTCTTTCAAATAAAAGAAATTGGATAATAAAATACGATATCATACATTTTCAAATTACCTCTAATCCAAGCACAATTGAAAAACATTGCGAAAATTCGTCATTCAACAGTAATTAATGAATTAGTTTTATTACTCGCCGGATACTGTATTGATAAAATTACCTGTTGCCAGGTACGTAAATTAGACAAAGTAATTCCATTCTCCAATCATGTATAAAGTACCTATATCACTTATAATCATACTATATACAATCTAGAGTTTTACGTTGAAAATTCGATTGTTTTTAATATTATACGAAATTAATTTTTATGGTGTATAATTAGTGACAAACCTAATAGTTAATTACATAAATAATAATATGATTTTATAAGCTACGTTCGATTGCTTGTAAAAATGTAATAGCTTATTTTTAGCATTGTATTTGAAAATTAAATTATATGAATTATCGAAACGCAATAAATACAAAGATAGCAAAATATATAAATGGTAATATAGTATTAAAAGAAATAGTTTCTTTACCAAAAATGCTGACGTAAAACATATCGTCCTTAATAAAATACCATATATTTATGTAATATATACGTATTTACGTATCGAAAATAATTTTAAAGAATAAATTATAATTTTATTATAGTTTTATAATAAATATAAAACTAGCGTTGCAAACCGCTCATAGTAAGAAATTTCGTTCGCTCTTCGCATCTAGCGTGTCCGACCGAGTACCCGAAAATACCCGCACCCGCAGTTGAATGACAATCCTAAAACCAGGTACCAGTACCCGGCCCGCTGAAAGTGTGTTAATAGCATTTATATTAACTTTTACTAAATAAATAAATTTTCTTTTGGTGATGAAAACAACTAGTTACTGGAATGAAAATGATTAGCCAGAATTTTTCATATTAAATATCATATTTTCAAAAATCTTTCCTCTTCTTTTGATAATGCAGTGAGAAGTATCAAAAAATAGGTATAATTAAAATATATAAAATGGATAATTAATTTCGGTAAGACAAAATGAACTTTCGAATTCATCCCTGATGCCACAAACAGCAGTCAACAAAAGAGAAATTATTATTAGGTATAAAAAAATCCCGTTACTTGAAATTTCTGTGATCTACGTACTTTTCGAGGATACTCTAAATAAGTTTTGGCAAAAGAGCCGCTAATCTAAATTTTAAACGGTCCCGTTGTCACCAATAAGCCGAACCAATGAGATAAAGGGTCAACTGGACCTCGGCCAAGGCTTAGCATTTAAGTTGTTTAACTTAAGCCGCGCAGATATTGGCTAAAGAATGAGTTTAAATCGGACGAAATCGTCGGCGGCTTTTTTGTCTGCGAGATTAGGATTGATTTAATTTAGTTTTTCGGGGTTAAGTTTTGGACGGGATTATTCGTTTAACGTAAATTAGAGTTTTCTTTAGTCGGATTAAATAGAGACGAGCTGTTTATTTATGTAAGAAATAAATATAAATATTACTTCTTCGGAGTCGCGTTGGACGGAGGTCTTTCTTTTGTAACGGGAGTTTTAGAGTGAATTCATTATTTTCACAGATATTTTGACTGGAATGTTATAAATATTTGGAAGCAAATTCTATTGAGATCAGATTGAGACCTCGTTGAATCGAAATATGTTCTTGTTGTGCATAATGCATAAAGCACTTTTTTGTATCCAATCCAATAATGATTAACTGTATCGTAATTTACAGTTGTAAATATTCATAATAATGATGTGAAATATAATAAATATTCGGTGCATATGCTAATTGTGATATAAATAAATAGAAATTGATGCAAAAATTCAAATATTACGGTAATAAAAAATACATTTGTTAAAGTACAATTAATTACCAGACCTACATATATATTAAGTATAAATTACTTAGATATAAGTAGTACTTTTACTTATTACAGTAAAATAGAAATATGTCATTCACTAAGTAATATAATTAATAAGGTTTAAGTGGCATTTCGCCTTATGGCGAAACCACTTTTCATTTGACTATAATAATTTAGGATGCTCGCTTCAAATGGATTTTGAATTTTTATTTTTTTTAGCTTTTTTGTGGAAAACCTGCACAAAATATCTTGCACTTCTCTGCTAATTTCAAGGAAATGGCTTGGCCGATCGTCTCACTAAATTAATGAACGCTTGTTCTTATCGAAGACATCGAATGGATTTGAAATTTTTTAAAATCGGTTCAGCCGTTTTTGAGGAAACGTCGACAAAAAGGAAAATATCGGTACACGTACACATACATACAGACATTATTTTTTCATATTTGGTCTCACACGATTCAGAATGACTTGAAATGCTGAGAAAACATAAAATTACGATGTCGGTTTCTCCTGCAAAAACGAAATTCCCCTTCGGAAAGTTATTTGATAGAATAGTATATTGCTTTCCAATTTGATTTTAATCTTTGTAGAATTTAAACAAAGATTCTAAAAATCTATTTATTATATAAAATATTATACAGATTTTTTTATATAAAATACTCTGCAAAAAATTTAGTTTTTATTAAGTTTTAAAAAATTTATTAATAAATAATGTTATAAATATTACTAAATTATATTAAAATATATTATAATTAGGTAAAGGAATAAAATTGGTGCTCTGAGCGTCATGCATGACTTTTGGTTCAAAATCCAATAAAGAATTCCTGATAATTAAGAGAAAAACGTACAGGCAGATAAAAGTTTCACCAGACTTTTGAATACTCAACTTTAAAAACATTTGAAAATTTTAGGCTTTTTTCAATTTTCGATAATTATACACCTAATGAAGAAACCAGCCTGATACTATTTAATTTTTCTTTACCAACAACCAGTCCAATTTTACTTCTCCCAACAATACCAGACCGAAAAGCAAAAGAACCGCCCAGCAGCGTCCGTTACAGACAAAAGATCCAATTTGAGAAATATTTATTTATTTTAATTTCTTTGTATGGTGCAAACATGCGACTAAATTGAGTTGTTTTCATATAATCGGATTATATTTCTAAGGCCTAGGGGTCACGGTAAAACATTGAAGGGATTAGTCGCCGTCCCTTGGAGCCCAAACGTTGTCGGCACGTTTGTTTGTTAATTACGCTTAGTTATGCTGTCAACATACATCTCTTTGGCTCATGAATATCTTCTACGTGGATGTTGTATCTACCGATCACTAATAATTCATAATTTGCTCTCATATTCGGCGGCAGTTGGTAAACGAACAGGTAGGCGGTTGGAAAACGAGTACCGAAAAGGCTTACAAGGAATCAATGAGCCAAAATTTTTAATTGGTTTCATTATCTTTCAATTAACAGATGACAACCGCCAAACAACAATTTTAGGTTTTTGGAAATTCTTTACTCTAATAATTTTACACAATCACAAACAGCAAACTGATCTATATAAATTTGATGTATTTCAGAATTTAGCCAAATAATTTTATAGATACTCTTGCCCATAAATGAAATATTCATAAAATTATTTTTGAATAGAATAGAATATTTTGTAAATGCATGTGAATTAATTTATTTATAAGCAAGTTCCCAATTTATACATTCCATTGTGATTTGAACCAGAAATTTAAGTAAAAAAGCTAACTTATTTTAATATGATTTATTTTCGACGTTTTGTAACTATGTATATTCCATAGTCAAGTCATCTTTCAAGAATGAGTTATTAATTAGTATATAATCCAAATTTTTAAAATGAATAAATTATATAAAAATTGTATATAGAAATGGAACAAAAAGTCAGAATAGAAACAAACATTATGAAATACATTTTATGTAAGTCTAAATTTCTTAATTTTTTTCTAAAATTTTCCAAACTTTCTAATTTTGTTTTTATGAATGCCTGAAAAATATAATTACCCTAAATAACGTAGAAATTTATAATTATTAAAGTTTTTGCGAAATACAAACAATTATTTATAAATATATTTATAAATATTGACAATATTGGAAACATATTAGAAATTATTGTGAAGTGTTTGAAACCATTGACAGAAAAAAGTAGATATATTCAATTTATTTTAGTGCTTTTGGTAGAAACAATAATGCAGAATTTAATCAGCAGAAAAAATAATATAGAGAAATCTAAATAACATAAAAATCATAATTTTTTTAGACTTCTAATAATTTTGCCTAAAATTTGGGAACTTAATACAAACTGATATTTTCGGAAAAAAATCATAGAAAATTTAAGATAGGAGTTATTTAAAAATTTATAAAAATAATCAGAAATTTGATAAAAAAATGGTTTAATTAGTTAGACGTTCCAGTTCCATATTGTATTCAATACAATATTTTTTATTTAATGATTACATATTAATTAATGCTGTATTTATTGCTGATTTGCAATTATTTGTGCTTGCTTAAAAATAAATAATTTAATAAACAACAAATTGACATTACTACCTGCATAGCAGACAAAATATGATGATCTTGTTAACTAAATTTTAAAAATAATTGCCCGCAGAATTAATAATTATAGAGTCTAATATTGCAGCAACATATGTTTCGGTAATAATAATTATGTAATTTTCAAAAGGATTAAAAAATATTTCTGTAATTAAAATCAGTACTTTTTGCTTTCGGAGAAAGAGTGAATGTTTTTCCGAAACCACCATTAATTTATAGCAAATGTTAATACATTATACATAATATTGAGGTGATATAGAAAAAGTTGAAGATATAAAATCATCATTAGTTGACAAATTTCGAAATCCAATTTGTTTCTAATGACCACACACATGTACAAGTTTTTATACACTATTTTCTAACAATAGGTTTCTGCTTTCGCTCATAATCAAGAATGAGTATCCGTAATGTAATTATCGTGCAAAATATAATAAATCTCGCAATATCTATCATTACAAACTCTTATTGTTAAACATATCGTCTTATTATGATTAACATATGAATCAAAGTCAAATGACATTAGAACTCCATTCTGCAACGGAGTAATTACGAGGATCGAATAATCTGATTTCTTTTATTTCGATGAGAACTCTATTATTGGCTTAATTTAAATATTTTGATGGATTATCCTTAAGAAAGATGATCGTTACGAAATAAGATGTTGATGTGATCAGATGTGACTGTTTATAGAGAATTAGAGATAATTACAAACGCCGCGGATTCTGATTATATAAAATGATCGCTTGATCAGAAGAAAAGCAGTTGTAGTCGGGATAAAAGATAAATTTTAAAATATTATTTATCAGGATTATATATTACATATGTTAGATAATTTAGTATTTTAAATAAGATAATTTTGATATTACTCTATAAAATGTTGGCCAAAACATTGGTGAGCAACACTTTCTGCATGCCTTCGAGTTTAGTTTCTATTTTCGCCAAAAAATCAAAGTTGCTAATTTTATATTTTCTCGACGTTTAAGACAGTCTGAATCGTTTGTGACCAAATTTTGTAAAAGCATGTGCGTGATTGCATGTGAGCCGATATTTGACCATTTACTCAAAAACTGTTGCACCAATTTCAAAAATTCTAGGAATATGATGGAACTAATAAAATAATATAAAAAGCTATGCAATTATTGAAAAAAGTACCTAATGTGTTGTATCATGTATTGTATTATATTACACAATACAAAATCATTTTCAATACCCACAACAATAACTACTATCCAATTAAGCAAAAAAATCAATATCCATCTTCAATCTTTTCGCGTAGAAATCGGATAATAAATACATTATTATTCTCATGCAATTGCATGTAATATTTGTATACAACATTCAACAAAAGCACAAAACGTTCAACAATGAACTTAACAACTTAATTCAGACATTAAAAAGATTTTTGCATCAATGATACACCCGTTGACTTTGGATTATGGTTAAAGAAATCATATAATATAGGCTTGAGATATGATTATTCAAGAAGAAGCTGGTGCACGAGATTTAACAGAGATTCTGAATCTTTGGATGAAGTAAAGAAACAAATAAGTTTTATCTTGGTATCTTGGGTATTAATTTACAACAATAATCTAAAACACAACTTTTGTTCAAAATTTCATGTCAATATTGGCATGATCAACATCAAGCCAATATTGATCATGGTGAGATATATTGAATTTGTAACTATTTTTATATCCATGAAAATTCATTCTGTGTTTTAGAGTTCTAAAAAACTGCCGAACCAAGCCGAAATTTGTATATAAAATTGATTATGAAAACTGAATGTGGTAAACTAAAGTATCCAATACTCAAGCAGATTATAATATAAACCATGATCATTGAGATAAAATTTGGCAAAAAAGTATGTAAAAATTTAAGAAAAGAAATGATAAAATCTCCAAAACTTTGACGTAAAATAATATAGTATATAAATAATAATGCATTTGGCTAGATCTTCTAGCGAGCCCACATTCAATAGATAATTATTGTCTGGAACACCTCCTCCTGGCTTTGTTCTACTTTTATTCAGTTTTCAACGAGTCTTGCAACTTAGCTTCTATCAAGAGTTTATTATTATGGCCAGGATTCCAAAAATCGTTTAGTTCTATAAAATTCGTTCATTTATGTTGAGAAGTGTGAACATAGAGCACGTTACTACGGAGATGGGACTGAGAATTAGTCGTTGTGAGAATATACGATCGTATTCTTTGTGGCCGGCGAGAAGCCGACACTTCGCTTAATTACAGAATCTCAGCAGGTGATATACACAACATACCTTGGTGATCAGAAGAATATCTTCACCCCGCAGCCGGACACGCTGATCATAATATAGCTGAGGAGCTGCCACCAATGGAAAGGACCTAACTAACCTTTTTTTGTTTCATGTATTTACAAATGTCCATAGTAAATTAAGAAATTCGCTGTAAATAGGTTATTGTGTGTTAGGAAGAATGCACAGTTGTTTTCTTCCCTTTCAAAGATGAAGTAATTGGTACAAGATTGGCACATTATTATATGCAAGGCAAATTTATAGGCGTTGTCTATTGAATTATTGTCTATGATCAAACTATAATCGGTAAACATTGATATGTCAGATAATTCTAGAGAAAATAACAATTGCAATGGTTAAGTCTTAGCTATTTGTCGAGTATCAGACACATTTGCTGATGGTAAATAAAACTCACATTAGTCTTTTTATATATGCTGCAGCAATGCCTTTAAAACCAATTGTCACTTAATATCGTATTTAAAATCTATGGCCTAAAGTGAAAATCTGATATAATACTACTGGCCAATATGTGGTTATTTGAGACAGAATCATCTAAATATGATGATATCATTCATTGGAGCTATTGCCATGTTTGACAAGAATCTGATTAAACCCTTGAAGAGCAGAAACGATTTTATTCATGATCGAATTTTAACAGTAATCAGAACTTTGCGTCCTATAAGCTCTTGGGCCGAATTTTCTCCTTATGTTGTATTTTTAGATGATAATCCAACCAGATTGATCCATCAATATTTGATTATTATTAATTTTACTAGAGGTGATATACTATTCAATTTGATGCAGCAATGGAAGAAATGAAACTTCTATTTTCTCTTAGAAACACATTTAAGATCCAAATATCCATGTAAAAATTTATATCGTTCCTGCCCGATGAAAATGAAAAAAAAAACTGGATATTTACACCGAGTGTTCTAAAATTTTTACGATAACAATTTTTAAATTGTTACATACAAATTTAATAAAAAAAACTGGGGTTTAAATACGCTCTTGGTTTCTGAATGAACATAAATCCTGTCATTTTATTATATACGTTCAGCAAAGGAAAGAAAATTTCAAGCAAAGTTCTATAAAGTGACTGATATGGCCATTTGCACATCAAAAAATGTATTTTATCATATAATATTTTAAAGTTTAGGTAGAATTTGTTATTATATATAAAAGCGTTCAAATATATCTACATGTTTATTCAATATTCATATATAAAACACTGCTATTATAGTTTTGATCGGAACTGGAATCGGTATTGCCCATTATCAAATATTCAAAACCAAGAATTCATACTATATCAGGGACAACTTTTGTATCCATATATAACTTATAATTTAAGCACAAGTTCTCAAACTTTTTAAAATTTATCTAACAACGAATAAATCAACGCATAGTTGATAGTCTGCTAAATTAGAATAACAAAAATGTGTACTTGATATTGAAATTGAAAATGTATAGTTTTAATTTTTGTGATGCTAGTTAATTTTAAACAGGTAAACTATAAAAATACTTCAATGTATTTAAAATTCACAACAAGGTAAACTAACAATTAGCAAAATTATATTCTGCATAGAATCTCCTTTCTCAAATTATGATAAATCAAAAATTTACTGGAGACAATATGTATGTGAGAATTCTATGGATCTTTTTACATTTGAAAGCTCAGAAATGATAATGATCAGCTTAGAATGAAAATATATATCATATAAATATATAATTAAATATATTGAATATTATTAAAAAATACATCTCCTTAGTTACGTCAATAATTTCTATTTAACAATTGATAGCGCATTTCTAGGAAAATTTTTCTATTATCCTTCTCCATTTGAAAACCTGTGAATTATTACCATAATGACATGCCAGAATTGTTTGGTTGTTATAATATTTAGAGCAACGATCAGAAAACACACGAATCAAGCACATGTCCCAAGTCACACGGTCTTCATAACTTCTAACTACACAAATTATAATAATGATCAGTTATAGAACGGACTTCTACTACCACTCGGTAATACGTTTACAAAATAATTAATTAATCATAAGACATCATTTCATATTCACTGCTGAAAAGCTGCACTTGTTTTATAATTACATGCCAAGTTTTTCTAGTGGGTAAATATTTATTTTTAATAGCCGGGGTTATATGTACAAATCAGTTCGACTGTTGTTATACAAATAAGGTGTTTTATATTTAGAACATTTTAGTTTATTTTTGATGGGGTTTATGGCCAACGTGCTGGTGAACATGTTTACATTTTCAAACTTTTTAGTACTCTTAGATTTGTTGGTTGACTTATTCTTGACAGTAATTGAAGGAAAAAATCATTGCATCATATGGAAGACAATGAATTAAAAATCTACTTGATTCCACTCAACTGGAGAAGTTTATGTTCTCGCCAGAATGTCCCATTTGCTAATTTTAATTTCTCGACGTTTCAAATTATTCTCTATAATAATAATAAATTTAGTGCAAGATTACTTTAACGATTCGATCTTTTTTCGTGGCCAAGTATACTACTCAATATCAATTTCCTATTTCAATTTTTTCCAGTTGCTTTAAATTTAGCATAGGAATATTCTAAATCATAAATACTGTATAGAAAATTTCATGTGGTAATATTGTCCATCGCGATCACCCGTTCGTGTAGATAATTTGATGCACCTGACAAATTCCCGTGATCTATTCTTGTAGTTTGTACTCATCATGTGTGAATGCACAATGAGGCATTAATAAGTTAAAAGATTGTCGATATGCTTTAATAAAACATCACTAAATTGGTAATAAAATATACAAGTTTTATCTGAAATATGTGTATAAAACTCGGAAAAAAGAAATAGTTTTGGTACGAGCTTTCGGCTGCTTGAGATCTCACCAAAAAGGGATTGGCCAACTGCTGGGTTGCCTTCTCAAATAGACAAAATAGTCCATGTTGCTAAATTTAATCTTCAATGAATAAACCAATTCGAAATTAAGATATCAAATGACTATAAGTGCTCACAATAACAAGTTATAATAACTAGACACATATTTATTTGAATATTTGTTTCCGTTCACACCGGTTCTCTTTAAGGTAGCTTGCATTCACAGCGTGTAACTTAGCGTTGCAATTACAAGTTTCTGCAATGAACTTGCATTATGCATTTTATTTATATTTGTGTAATATTCATATAAATACATGCGCATTTACACGTCATATTTATTGGTGCGTGTAGGGGTACACCTTCTACTTATACGATATCGTAGGCTACACGCCTTCGCTTCCCAACATGTGTCTGGGGAAAGGAATCTCGAATTATTAGATTTAAATTGGGAGAAAGAATTATTTCAGTATTGGCTTAAAATTTGCTTATGCATGGGTTTCCCTGTGAATTAGTGATAAAAGCTGTGGGCTTCCAATCACAAGTTCCATATTTGGCACCCGCCTCGAACAGCCTGTTGCCAAGCTGTCTGAGATGTCAACAAAATGAGATAAGTTATAATTTAAAAAAAGAGTTACATTCATATCGCTATTCTGTACTGAAATAATCTTTTCATTTGTAAGTGTATTACTTTGTGGGTTAGATTCTGGATGCTACTTAATTTTTTTTAGCTACTTCTATGGGAATTTAATATGAAGATCAAAATATGTTTCCAAGTAAAGAAACTTTTCGTGGCTTGAATATATCATCATTATTAGAAAAACAGAGCTACTGAGTTGCCTGCTAATATAAATTATACCAATCAACTATGTAGGAACATAGAACTTGTCTACTAGAAGCCACGGTGTTGATAGGAAGCATGTAGTAACTTATAAAGTTTCCAAAAAAATATTTGGGAAAATTGAAAAATGGAAATTTTTGATATATGTAGAAAATAGCTTATCCTGGCTTGAATATATCATCACTATTAGAAGAAGAACAACCACTGGGTTACCTGCTAATACAAAATATACCTAACAAATATATAAGACCATAGAGTTTGTCTACTAAAAGCCACGATGTTGATGGGAAGTATGTATCAACTTATAAAGATTCTAAAAAAATCTTCGACAGATTGTGACATTGGAGTAAATTACGTCATCTTATGAAAAGCAACTATTAAATTAAAAGTAAAAAAGCTTATCCAGAATTGAAGTTATCATTTGGGATTACTATTTTCTTAAATGTCTAATTCCCAATAGTTGCTGCTAGCAGAATAAGTTTCAATTAGTACAAATACGATTTTAGGTCGTCTGATTAATTATATCTTTGATAATTATTATGTTTGATATTCGATGGTGTCCCGTAGCCATATATTGGACATAGCGTGCTCCCCAATACATAAATTAGCCCCGTCGGACAGGCACATTAAGCCGCCACTGAGCGCGTTGATTGCAAAAAACTCACATCGGGTAACCATGTGCAAGAATTATTGCGTATAAATAAATATTGCGAAATATTGACGATGTATGAATAATGTGAGTAGCGGCCCTGTTCGGCATATAATAAATATTCTCTAGAAACGTGTGACAACTGGACGCCGAGGAATAAAACTTGCTGATATCGGGAAATGGTTGAGGTATTTAGATTAGTTGGGGAATTGATCATTTTGATTGCTGGATCTGTCAAAACAAGGAAAGACAGGAAAGACTTTGGGATTTAACTAGTTTGATTTACAACTTTGATAAGCCCAATCATTTTTTCAAAAAAAAAGCTAGATTGTCACTACAATAAAAGTCACAATAGAAAATAAACTCTTAATATACAAGACAATTATTAAACCAATATGGTCCTACGGCCTACAACTATGGGTGCAGCCAGTAAATCGAACATAACTATTCTACAAAGGTTCCAAAATAAAATTTTGAAAGAAATCGTGAACGCTCCAAAATACGTTCCCAATTGGTTGATACATCATGATCCCAGAATTCGAACTATAGAAGAAGTTTAAGTCGTCATCCAAAAGTATTAGCATTAGATCTGCTCAAGCCTTTACCACCAAAGCGTCTCAAAAAAAGAATCTGCAATGATCTACTACAAAATATAACATAACACCTAAGAAGGTGCAGGATAGCAATCCTTCTCACGCAGTCAAATATATAACTGTAACAATATGTAGCTGAATGTAATTTGTATAGCTTACTATGAAAAATAAATAAAAAAAAAATAAAAAAATTGTCACTGGAAAGAACAAACGGCCGGTCTTAAACTAATTTTATAAATAAACCACTTTTCATAGGCCTGTAATATTTTAAGGTGTTCGGTTTGACTATAAACTCGATCACCATGCGTTTCATCAAAATCCCAGAAGAGTAAACCTGAGGTTCTCTCCTCGTTAGTTAATTTTGTAAACTAATACCAATCCTCAAAAATCTATGGATCCACAATCTCCATTAACTTCTATAACCATACGTGATAATGACATGTTAGCAATTTTTTTATTGTAATTTATTTACACAATACGAATATATTGGATTCTGCAAGTTAGTAACTGGTTTTTGTATGATTATATGAATCTTTGGCGAGTTTGTTCGTTTTTCACCGCGATTTAACGCCTTCGCAGCGGGCTGTCATCGAGGCAATAAACACATGCAGAACCTGAACCCATATAACGTAATAATAATCGCGACTATAAGGCAACTGCGGTTGATATCACAATTTCATATATACAACAACATAATAACATAACGAAAACGATTGTAAATGTCAGGATTGTTTAAATTAACCTATGAAAAAGTAACAACTTAATAATAACCCACGAGTGTCGAAATAGTATTTACAAATATTGTGGCTACAAATATCTCCAACGAAACGATATTGACGCGTCTCTAGTGTGTGAAACTTTTTATCTCGAAAGATTTTAATTATTATTTAATGAGTAATTAGTTGCAAATATACGCAAGATGGTTTGTAAATGCCAAATTTAATTTGCTTTTGTCTGTTTTGTAACATTTTATTATAATAAAATTTAATGAATAATTACGTAGCAGTTTCTTATCGAGAAATATTTATATTTTTATTTATACTAAAAAAATAGATATCTTATTATGTTTCTATTACGACCTTTGCCGGCTTGTCTAAAGGTTCGTGATATCCAGATAGAAAGGAATCTGAAATTCCTCTAAAACAGAGATTCCTTTGGAGATCAACGATATGTCACTGAAATTTTGTCGAATCACTGTGACCCGAAAAATCATCGAATGCTAGCACGGGTCAACTATGCAGAGATTTTCAGAGAAATAAGAGCTACGGAATTTATAACAATTTAAAAAAAAAAGAGGAAAATATTTATAGATCTAGTATTTGTATGATGATAATTTAATATTATGGCAAGGAAATAGCTAGTGAAAGTAAGGATATTATTTTGTCGAGAATGATTCCTAGAAGATGCAAAAGAACTAACGAGAAGACTCTCAGATTTACACTTCTGGGATTTTGATGAAACTTTGCATGGTGATAGAGTAGACAATCGAACAAATCAGTCTAAAATATTATAGAAAATTCCTATTTCCTACGTCTGCCTCCAAGTAAAACATAATTTAATCAATTAAATCATACAAGGAAATAAACATCGCCCATGCCAAGTGCCAAGCTCCACCTCTGCTCTAGTTCATTTATTATCTCACATTAAATCGTTTTATATATTCAACATACTGACGGATTAGCATAAATTAATATTGCGTCACACCAAAATTTCAGTAGCCGTTCTGAAAATCATTTGAATACATTAAAAATCTACACCCGAGTACATTTCTTATAAAACACACGACCAAAACACATATTAAAGCATGCTTTTACCATACACAGCTAATCCGTGTCACAACTTTACGGAGAACTTAATGAACAAATGGACTGTAATGAAGAAAATACTACATTTTACGAGCACGCACAAAGCCTGGGTATAAAAATACTAATAACGACATCAAGAGTTTAAATCAGACTTTATCGGAGTCGGCTTGAAGTTTCTTAAAAGTAAGATATCTGCTTGTCAGTTTAAGTTGGTTCATGTATTGTTGCCCGCTGACAAAATAATACAAATTGATCTCCAATGATCTCGCGGCCATTAGTCTCACAGTATCGAATTAGTAGAATAAAAATCATCGATTTAATATTATAGATATATACTGGTGATTGATATTTTTCTTACATAAAAATAAGCACAAATGTCCACCATCAGTATCTCAAAAACAAGTAAAGTATGGTATTTTTAATGGTACTTTAAACAAGAGAACAGAAGATGTGTAACTAGCCATAGCCTTAAATCGGGCGACGTCGCTAATTTCTAGAACTTACACTATGATGTATTATTTATCATAGCTTGATTTTTTTATTTATTTCCTTTGGGGCCGTTCAAGTATTACGTAAGCACTATAGGGGGGCGGGGGGTTATTGATTTGCTTATTTTGGGTGACATGGGGGGCAAGGGAATCTAGATGATGATTGCGTCATAGGTAGTATTTTTAGTTTTTACCGAATGGCAACCTTACATTGTCTTTGCTAAAATTAAAATTATAACCTAATAATTACAATATTTAAAAAAAAACAATTAATTGCAAAATGCATACGTAAGCATGGGAGTAGGGGGTAACGGCTTAGCTTACTTTTGCTGACAAGAAGGATGGGGGGGGTAAATAATTGTAATAAATCTGCGTACGTAATACTTGAACGATCCCTTTTTTCTGGATCTCAAAACCACGCCATTCAGCCTAAATTAAATCTGTAAATTAAAGGAACACTAAAAAACCATCTATCTATTCCCAATAGGTTTTATTATAGGCGTTTATTAGAAACTAAAACCAGAGTTTAATTAATGCGAACGCACCTTGATAATAAAAACTTCAAAAAATATCATAAACACCGTCTCTTCTAATAACACCGAATCATTAATAATCTGAATAAAAAAAAACAGGTAATATTCATTTGTTGCCAACACTAGACGTCCGAACTTGTCATTGCTCGGAACTTGGACGAGCGGCTCTCCTTTCAAACTTGATTCAGTTCCCTTGAAGAGAAGCCGAAGTTATTTATTTTCATTCGATATTATTTTGTTATGATGTTATAAAGTTATAGTCGTTTTCTATAAGTAGTGATTGTTATCGATCGGCGTTCTTCTCGTTATTGATTTCGACCGAGCTCGTGTACATCAGATATCTTTCAAAAAGCTTCGAGAATAAATGAAACCATCGCGATTGAAATTGTTTATTTATTGAATAACTAGACGAGTTACTGCTCCATGTTGCTCCATCCGTAGAAGGTCGCGAGATCATACCGATTTCAGGATTCACGACCATTGTTATGGATTTAGAATTGATAGTAGACTATAAAGAAATCTGTAGTAACATATATTTCTTAATGGTATTGACCTATTTTTTTAAACATTGGGCAATTACATTACATTTTAAATAGAGATTGTGAGATATTGTTATCCTTAACTTTGATCCAAAGCATCACAGCTGGTCAGAAATCCATCAGTTCATTAAGACTTTAAAGCAAACCATAATAAAATTTGGAGCACAAAAATTAAGTAAGTTTAGTGTGGTGTTCAATAAGTATGATAAAGTTCTTGAGTAATAATAATAAACTTTCACAATAACCAAATATTTTGGTGATTACTTAATAATACTTTCACATAACCAAATATTTTGTGATTGGATGGTGCTAATATAGAACAATAATGGCCCAAGAATAGTGCAATGAGATAGATTTCTGAAATTTTTGAATAAAATATATCAAATATAGATACAGACAATGATAATATTTACAGATTTTTGTTCTTGATTTAAAACATTTTTTCCAAGCATTTGAAGAAAGGGATCATTGTGATAATAATTGTATGTGTAACATAGGTTGATGGCTAAAAAAAATCATATGTCATATTTTATTTAATTTTGGTCAAAATATTTTTACTTGTCTTATAAATTATTGTTGTTAGGTATCAATATCATCATCACCTAGACGATTATATATTTAAAAAAATAATTTAAAAAAAATGCAACAATTTTTGCAATCTGTAAAAAAAAGTATATTTTTTTAAATTAAATAGCAATTCTATAGAGCATGAGTACTACTATATATATTATTACTTACATCCAAAGCGTGAAGTTGAGAGATTCTTTATAATGATCGAGGAATGCATAATTTTGAAAAATGAAACAAAACCGTCTGTTATAATTAATATGAACGAAAACAAAAAATATTAATAAACAACGGAACGCCTCTTGTCCAAATATCTCAGATGTCGGCCCAGCTTTGATAAATTGTTATATATTTCTTTTACATGATGTTCCATTGTATTTGTATGACATACCGAATCTCATACGTGTTCTAAACTTATACAGGGCTGTGGAATCTAAATGGGAAAAATCTTTGCTATCTTAGAAAAACATAGACTAATAAAAAATGAAGTAGCATATTAAATTATATTGAAATCATAAACTACAAATGAACAAGTTTGTAAGTTTATTTTTAAAATATTTTTCGTTGTACTTTAGTTCTTCTAAATGATCATAGCATATCATTTGAACTTATGATAATCGTGGAAATAAAATACTTGTCCAATTGGATTTTTGTCCAATATTCAGGCATATGATATCACTATTTTATTGATATTGATATCTTCATATTTTAATTTTAAATTTTCAGTTAAAAAATTGATCGAAATTCGAGATGACCATCAAGACCAACCCCTGACTTGTCGCTAGCCATCCTCAAATTTTGTCTCAAAAAATATGATTTCACATGACACCTTTCCCAAATTGCATAGAAATCACTATCTTTCATCCACAGCCCTGATGATGAAGTCCATACACGTTGGAATAAATAACAAGAGTGAAAGATATTTCAATAGATACAATCTCACCGAAAAGATTGATGCAAATTGATGGCAAGAAAGAAATTTGTCCAGTCATTCGTCTCGAACGAAAACATAAATAAAAATCAACGAAAAGCCGAGTGTTCGCGAGAAGTCGTAAAAAATCAATTCATCTCGTCAACAAATAAACAAATCAATGATACAACAAATATAAATGATTAACTGTTGTAACATTTCTTTGAAACAACTTAATTTATGGATAAATAATTCAAATTTCTAAAACGCTACTGCAAGATAGAAATAAACCAGCGGCTGAGGTAATTGATAGATACATGTAACTAGGTGTTGGTTTATTATGTGTTGCAGCAATGCCGACGAAAGACGATTTTTACTTAATTATATTAAGATCTATGACGTTAAGTGAAATTTTATGTCATGCTGCTTGATACCGAGCTGGCCGAGGTTGGAATCGATACCTGGACTAGTTTGTGTTGGCTAACGTACTTATGGACTCACATAAAAATAAAGTTTTTTAATAAATGAAAATTACATTCCGTCTGAAAATAATAAAATTATTTTGGTACCCATTAATGTTGTTTTATAATATTTTATAACATAAACAATTTCTAACAATGGCTAATAACAACAGAACCCAACAAATAATCAAAACAGCCTGCATAAAATAACACTGAGTTATGGATACATTAATTACGCGTACATTCACATGACTGAACTCCTATATGGCACAATAAAGAAACATAATACTTGAGCATAATAAAGACATTTAGCGATTCTTTATCTGATAGAACTTTTTGTTAGATTCAAAAAAAGGAGAAGAAAAGTTAAAAAACTTACAGGTGTGCAACCGCTTCAGATTCGCTGCGAAAAGAACAAATGGACTGAAAGCGAAATTCGTATTTCGAAGAAAACAGAGATGAATCATGGGAAAAATATTTGAGAAATTTATTAATACTTTAGTAAGTTTTAAAATAGTAACTACATAATGTGCAAGTTTTTCAACTACTAATTGCGAAGAAACAGTCGGTCAATAAATCTTTACCAAAAACTAATCTGCACGATCCCAACCGAACGGTTGGAACGGAACAGTTTTTAAATTTTATAAATCTTTTTAGGTTTTTTTGGCTAAAATGCTGACAAAAACTTTGCAATTATTCCTAATTATAAAAAAAACGGCTGATCCGATCATCGCCCAATATAATCAAATCGAAATACTATCCAATATCATTTAATGGCTTTTAAATTTTGGAAATAAAAAATGTCAACAAAAGGTTAAGTTAAATGCATGTTTTACCAATTTCGGTGCCAAACTATTCAGAATGACTTGAAACGTCAAAAATACATCAAAACTGATCCTTTACCCATCCCTCTCTGTAAATATCATCTAACACACCGCCGCCCTCGAAAACACTTCCATTGTGCAATTTTTATTAATATTTTGAGACATTATAAAAAAGACATATTACACTATAATAAATTAGGTTAAAAAGGTTCATTTTAAAGTTCACATTCAGAAACTTCGTATCCTTTTCTTGATTTTTTGCTTGAATCCATTTTATAATACAAAAGGATTAATGAAAAGAGCAACTGAGTGTTTTCACGCCATTCTGAACAATAATAATCGAGAAAATAAAATGCCTTGGGAAGCAGAAATTTAATCTAACTATAAGTGATTCATGGTAAACGGTTTTTGTAGTGTAATGATAATTTTATTATAATTCATTATTCAGTTTCACAATATCCTACGACAGACAGAACAGTACTTACACTCTGATGCTAATCAAGGGATTCAACTGGTGATAAAACTTTTATATTAGTACCGCTCGAACAATTAATTATTAATAAGTAATAAACCTATAGATCCACTTCCCATTTACTATCAGAATTTTTATAGATTTTTATTTAACATTTATTCTGTCGGCATGATCTTCAAACAGCATCATCGGCCGGATCATTTGATCAGTTGATCAGTTGATCTTTGTTTTGGTAGCGCGCTCTAATTTAATAGCATCAGAGTCCGGATCATCGAGTCGGAAAACGGATTCACCGGACTTGAAAAAATTAAATAAATAATTTATTTAATAGACATCAGTCGCTGAGCTTTGA
>NW_020537324.1:4743604-4784594 GCF_003426905.1 Ctenocephalides felis
ACGATTTTTTTATAGATATATCAAGACTTGATCCTTCTCACAGGATCTGTCAAGTACCGCCACTTAAAGGACACCCCAGACGGTAATTTTTATTCATTTAGATTTTTGGTCCTTTGAAGGGAATCATACGGACCACTGATCACAACATTTTTTTATAAAACTGTGGTTCTAAAAATAAGAGCACATGATATGAACAAATTATAAATTGAACATTGAATCACAAATATTGTTATTGCATTTTTATCAGAAATGAATTTAAATTAAATAAATATTGCTTTTTAGTAAAAAGATCCATGTAAATTATTATTTGTAATTTTATTATATACATCTTAATAATTTAATTAAGGTTCCATTATTATTGTTGAAATCTATGCAGTTTAGTTAAGACCTTACAAAATTGGAAGCATTTTGAGTATTAACCCTTTCCACTCCGACGGCAAAATACATACTAATTCCGAAAGTAAGGAGTGAAAAGGGTTAATTATAAATTGACTTAATCAAGGGAAAACATATCAAAAGCATGTGTCTAGGGTAGTCCACATGTTGGGGATGGAGGAGGTGTTACCTACTTTCGGAGTAGTTCATGGTATTTTTTATGACATCTACTCCAAGAAAGAGAAAATTGAGTACATTAAGAAACTATGATAAATCACTATATAAGAAGTAAGGTTATCAGAATAAGAACTTCAAGTCTACTCCAGAAAGAAAGATAGACTCTGAAATAGAGTTTCTCCAATAAATTCAAATTTTCTATTACTTGGACAGTTGGGAACATTTGATTACCTGAATTCTGAAGTCTGATTATGGTCCCCTTTGTCGGGTGTTCATTGTGAGGCCTATAAATGTGTCTATCGATGTTATTAAAGTGGTTTCTAGTGGTTCACAGAGTTAAACCATTGGATTAAGTTAAGCGTGCGGAAAGCAATCTGTTCAACTTTATATACAACGTACTCGCCAAACGACTGGGGTGGATAAATTTCGATGGAACTCATGCAAAATATAATTTAATCCCACTAATTATTATGATAACTAGATATAAAAAAATAAAAAATCAGTCAAACTGAAATGAAACTCGATAAGGACTTTGCGAGATGATCGGCCGAACAAATTTTTCGCCTAAATTCTTGCCAAAATTCTTGAACACATATCAAGATCTTGATGCAAGTTGGCTTGAGGCACTCACACCTAGTTTGGATACTAAATAATGAATCACTCTACTATGCCTTAATGTAACATACATTGTACAGTTTATATCTTTAATGAAAATATTATTGAAAATATTTAAATCTCGTTCTGATAGCAGGAAGTTCATCATATTTGTATCCTGTCAGCATTTCTATTTCCCGTCAATTCGACGATAACGTGTGTCACAAGTGTCATATATGTCAGATATTTGTCAAGAGTTCGGATTGATTCGAAAAGCTGATCCAATACCTGTTTATCCATGACGAAAGAAAGTTTAATTTAGAATATGTAATCTTGAATAAATAGTAATCAACAGAAGAAAAAAATAGTAAAACGCAAAGCTTTATATGTCATCATTGAATTAATAAATATGGGAAACTATTTTTGACTTCGTGGGTAAGACAGACATTATTTACCCAAATTACTCATTTGGTAAATTTTATTTCTTTTATATTTTTTTTTTATTTCCTTCCGAATTGGCAACAGCGGTTCACCCGTTGGCAAACGACCGTATTATTCCAAAACTTTTTCAATTCTTCAAATAAATAAATACAAAACGCATATCAATGTACGGATAGAGGACTGTGTGCACACATTTCGGCAAACAAACATCAATAGAAAAATAATAATAAGTAAATATACATACGCTAATCCACTAATCTGTAACCATAAGCGGAATATTGAAGAATGGGGAGCTTAACTATTCGAAAAGGGTTGTATTAGCAAATAATGTATCGATTCAGGGTATTAAAAGCAGATAGAGGCAAAGCGAAGCTCAAAATGTTTAGAAATTGACATTCAGAATTATTGCTGATATATAGAGACATATGTTACCTACAATTTAACTTATAACAAATTAGACATTAGATAAAAATTTAAATTTGAAAATATCAAACAATTGCAACTGTGATCTAATTAGTACAAATAAATAGTGAACACATGCCAATTGTCTTGAAAAAAGTGTTAAATACAAAAAAAATTGTAATGCCAAATACTAATTATTAAAGTTAATGAGTATCAAAGATTCAATTTGGGAGATGGTACAGATTTCGAAGTTACTTCTGAAATATTAGTCGATAATCATTCAATATCATTTTTTTTAAATTTTATCAAGTCTAATTTTGTAACAAGTTCTAAAATTCGTGGAATACTGCTATAATTTAGATATCCAAAAATGGTCATAAAAAAGTTCGACAAACTAGTCAATTCAATTAGCCATAAATTTTTAAATCAATTAATTTGCTTATAATTTGAATACATCCCTGTTCAAATATTTCAGTCGTTCGAAATATTTGTAATACTATTACTTTCAAATTGTTTGACCATCCACAAATAATAACATCCTTAAATCCGAGCGACCGTATTTTTCAAACAAATAATCCTAGATAAATATTTTTTAAACGTATGAAAATAAATGGTTGAAAATGGTGCTATATTTGCAAAAATTCAAAATGGAGATCGTGAAAAGTTCTGCATATGATAAAGTGAATAGATAGTGAATTTATGTTTAATCACTAATAAATCTAATTAATCCACTGAATGTAAGTGGCATTGCATTTTAAGGCAATGAACTTTCCGATATGTGTAAATAAAATCGACTTGATCAATAAGAATACAGATTCAGCAAAATAGCATTGATAAAATTTTCAAAAGCTTATTTGCAAAATAATGTTTTCGATTTTAGCTGAAAACTAAACAATCTTTCAATTATTCGCACCTTACAAACAAAATTTATAAAACGATTTTGAAACTACTTATTGAGACATAGAGAAAGCACAAAATTAGATTTTCTGGCAACGAAGTACTCCTTTGAAAAGTTAAAAATATACCAAGAAATCTTATTCAAGGACAAAAGTAATTAAATATTAATTAAACAAAATTATCATATTAGTGTAAAATAGAAGCATATAACATCTCTTTAGTCATTATAATAGTTCTAAATATCACATCGTTTTCAAAAACATCCTTGATCTTTAGGGTTAATAGCATTTATATTAACTTTTAATAAATAAATAAATTTTCTTTTGGCGATGAAAACAACTTATTTCTGGAATGAAAATGATTAGCCAAAATTTTTCATATTAAATATTATATTTTTAAAAACATTATCTTTTAATAATGCAGAGGATACTTTTCAAAAAAACGGCTATTATCAAAATATATTAAATAAGTTGGATAATTAATTTCAGTAAGACAAAATGAACTTTCGAATTCATCCCTGATGCCACAAACAGCATTCAACAAAAGAGAAATTATTATTAGGTATAAAAATTAATCCCGTTACTCGAAATTTCTGTGATCTACGTACTTTTCGAGGATACTCTAAATAAGTTTTGGCAAAAGAGCCGCTAATCTAAATTTTAAACGGTCTCGTTGTCACCAATAAGCCTAACCAATGAGATAAAGGGTCAACTGGACCTCGGCCAAGGCTTAGCATTTAAGTTGTTTAACTTAAGCCGCGCAGATATTGGCTAAAGAATGAGTTTAAATCGGACGAAATCGTCGGCGGCTTTTTTGTCTGCAAGATTAGGATTGATTTAATTTAGTTTTTCGGGGTTAAGTTTTGGACGGGATTATTCGTTTAACGTAAATTAGAGTTTTCTTTAGTCGGATTAAATAGAGACGAGCTGTTTATTTATGTAAGAAATAAATATAAATATTACTTCTTCGGAGTCGCGTTGGACCGAGGTCTTTCTTTTGTAACGGGAGTTTTAGAGTGAATTCATTATTTTCACAGATATTTTGACTGGAATTTTATAAATATTTGGAAGCAAATTCTATTGAGATCAGATTGAGACCTCGTTGAATCGAAATATGTTCTTGTTGTGCATAATGCATAAAGCACTTTTTTGTATCCAATCCAATAATGATTAACTGTATCGTAATTTACAGTTGTAAATATTCATAATAATGGTGTGAAATATAATAAATATTCGGTGCATATGCTAATTGTGATATAAATAAATAGAAATTGTTGCAAAAATTCAAATATTACGGTAATAAAAAATACATTTGTTGAAGTACAATTAATTACCAGACCTACATATATATTAAGTATAAATTACTTAGATATAAGTAGTAAAAGTACTACTTATTACAGTAAAATAGAAATATGTCATTCACTAAGTAATATAATTAATAAGGTTTAAGTGGCATTTCGCCTTATGGCGAAACCACTTTTCATATGACTATAATAATTTAGGATGTTCGCTTCAAATGGATTTTGAATTTTTATTTTTTTTAGCTTTTTTGTGGAAAACCTGCACAAAATATCTTGCACTTCTCTGCTAATTTCAAGGAAATGACTTGGCCGATCGTCTCACTAAATTAATGAACGCTTGTTCTTATCGAAGACATCGAATAGATTTGAAAATTTGAAAATCGGTTCAGCCGCGTTTAACAAAAGTCGACAAAAGGTGAAATATCGGTTTACGTACACATACTTACATACACATAATTTTTTCAAATTTGGTCTCAAACAATTCAGAATGACTTGAAACGCTGAGAAAACATAAAATTAGGATGTCGTTTCTCCTGCGAAAACGAAATTTTGCTTTGGGAAGTTAATTGATAAAATAGTATATTGCTTTCTCATTTTAATCTTTATAGAATTTAAACAAAGATTTTAAAAATCTATTTATTATATAAAATATTATAAAGATTTTTTTATATACATACATTTTAATTCATGTTATGTTGTGAAGAATGTATTGAAAACTAGTGTAATAAATATTACAAAATCATATTAAATTAGGTATATGAATAAAATAGATTATACGCTCAAAGGAGCGTCAAATATGACTTTTGGTTCAAAATCGAAAAAAA
Organism: Ctenocephalides felis; assembly: GCF_003426905.1. Lineage (NCBI taxonomy): Eukaryota > Metazoa > Arthropoda > Insecta > Siphonaptera > Pulicidae > Ctenocephalides > Ctenocephalides felis. The sequence goes on from NW_020537324.1 coordinate 4,748,615, forward strand.
AATTCTTGGTAATTAAGAGAAAAACGTACAGGCAGATAAAAGTTTCACCAGACTTTTGGATACTCAACTTTAAAAACATTTGAAAATTTTAGGCTTTTTTCAATTTTCGATAATTATACACCTAATGAAGAAACCAGCCTGATACTATTTAATTTTTCTTTACCAACAACCAGTCCAATTTTACTTCTCCCAACAATACCAGACCGAAAAGCAAAAGAACCGCCCAGCAGCGTCCGTTACAGACAAAAGATCCAATTTGAGAAATATTTATTTATTTTAATTTCTTTGTATGGTGCAAACATGCGACTAAAATTGAGTTGTTTTCATATAATCGGATTATATTTCTAAGGCCTAGGGGTCACGGTAAAACATTGAAGGGATTAGTCGCCGTCCCTTGGAGCCCAAACGTTGTCGGCACGTTTGTTTGTTAATTACGCTTAGTTATGCTGTCAACATACATCTCTTTGGCTCATGAATATCTTCTATGTGGATGTTGTATCTACCGATCACTAATAATTCATAATTTGCTCTCATATTCGGCGGCAGTTGGTAAACGAACAGGTAGGCGGTTGGAAAACGAGTACCGAAAAGGCTTACGAGGAATTAATGAGCCAAAATTTTTAATTGGTTTTATTATCTTTCAATTAACAGATGACAACCGCCAAACAACAATTTTAGGTTTTTGGAAATTCTTTACTCTAATAATTTTACACAATCACAAACAGCAAACTGATCTATATAAATTTGATGTATTTCAGAATTTAGCCAAATAATTTTATAGACACTCTTGCCCATAAATGAAATATTCATAAAATTATTTTTGAATAGAATAGAATATTTTGTAAATGCATGTGAATTAATTTATTTATAAGCAAGTTCCCAATTTATACATTCCATTGTGATTTGAACCAGAAATTTAAGTAAAAAAGCTAACTTATTTTAATATGATTTATTTTCGACGTTTTGTAACTATGTATATTCCATAGTCAAGTCATCTTTCAAGAATGAGTTATTAATTAGTATATAATCCAAATTTTTAAAATGAATAAATTATATGAAAATTGTATATAGAAATGGAACAAAAAGTCAGAATAGAAACAAACATTATGAAATACATTTTATGTAAGTCTAAATTTCTTAATTTTTTTCTAAAATTTTCCAAACTTTCTAATTTTGTTTTTATGAATGCCTGAAAAATATAATTACCCTAAATAACGTAGAAATTTATAATTATTAAAGTTTTTGCGAAATACAAACAATTATTTATAAATATATTTATAAATATTGACAATATTGGAAACATATTAGAAATTATTGTGAAGTGTTTGAAACCATTGACAGAAAAAAGTAGATATATTCAATTTATTTTAGTGCTTTTGGTAGAAACAATAATGCAGAATTTAATCAGCAGAAAAAATAATATAGAGAAATCTAAATAACATAAAAATCATAATTTTTTTAGACTTCTAATAATTTTGCCTAAAATTTGGGAACTTAATACAAACTGATATTTTCGGAAAAAAATCATAGAAAATTTAAGATAGGAGTTATTTAAAAATTTATAAAAATAATCAGAAATTTGATAAAAAAATGGTTTAATTAGTTAGACGTTCCAGTTCCATATTGTATTCAATACAATATTTTTTATTTAATGATTACATATTAATTAATGCTGTATTTATTGCTGATTTGCAATTATTTGTGCTTGCTTAAAAATAAATAATTTAATAAACAACAAATTGACATTACTACCTGCATAGCAGACAAAATATGATGATCTTGTTAACTAAATTTTAAAAATAATTGCCCGCAGAATTAATAATTATAGAGTCTAATATTGCAGCAACATATGTTTCGGTAATAATAATTATGTAATTTTCAAAAGGATTAAAAAATATTTCTGTAATTAAAAACAGTACTTTTTGCTTTCGGAGAAAGAGTGAATGTTTTTCCGAAACCACCATTAATTTATAGCAAATGTTAATACATTATACATAATATTGAGGTGATATAGAAAAAGTTGAAGATATAAAATCATCATTAGTTGACAAATTTCGAAATCCAATTTGTTTCTAATGACCACACACATGTACAAGTTTTTATACACTATTTTCTAACAATAGGTTTCTGCTTTCGCTCATAATCAAGAATGAGTATCCGTAATGTAATTATCGTGCAAAATATAATAAATCTCGCAATATCTATCATTACAAACTCTTATTGTTAAACATATCGTCTTATTATGATTAACATATGAATCAAAGTCAAATGACATTAGAACTCCATTCTGCAACGGAGTAATTACGAGGATCGAATAATCTGATTTCTTTTATTTCGATGAGAACTCTATTATTGGCTTAATTTAAATATTTTGATGGATTATCCTTAAGAAAGATGATCGTTACGAAATAAGATGTTGATGTGATCAGATGTGACTGTTTATAGAGAATTAGAGATAATTACAAACGCCGCGGATTCTGATTATATAAAATGATCGCTTGATCAGAAGAAAAGCAGTTGTAGTCGGGATAAAAGATATATTTTAAAATATTATTTATCAAGATTATATAATATATGTTAAATAATTTAGTATTTTAAAAAAGATAATTTTGACATTACTCTATAAAATGTTGGCCAAAACATCGGTGAGCAACACTTTCTGCATGCCTTCGAGTTTAGTTTATATTTTCGCCAAAAATTCAAAGTTACTAGTTTTATATTTTCTCGACGTTTCAAGACAGTCTGAATCGTTTGTGACCAAATTTTGTAAAAGTATATGCGTGATTGCATGTGAGCAGATATCTGATCTTTCATCGACATTTGCTCAAAAACTGTTGCATTTCAAAAATTCTAGGAATTGGATGGAACTAATAAAATAATATAAAAAGCTATGCAATTATTGAAAATGTAGTACCTAATGTGTTGTATCATGTATTGTATTATATATTACACAATACAAAATCATTTTCAATACCCACAACAATAACTACTATCCAATTAAGCAAAAAAATCAATATCCATCTTCAATCTTTTCGCGTAGAAATCGGATAATAAATACATTATTATTCTCATGCAATTGCATGTAATATTTGTATACAACATTCAACAAAAGCACAAAACGTTCAACAATGAACTTAACAACTCAATTCAGACATTAAAAAGATTTTTGCATCAATGATATACCCGTTGACTTTGGATTATGGTTAAAGAAATCATATAATATAGGCTTGAGATATGATTATTCAAGAAGAAGCTGGTGCTGAGATTTAACAGAGATTCTGAATCTTTGGATGAAGTAAAGAAACAAATAAGTTTTATCTTGGTATCTTGGGTATTAATTTACAACAATAATCTAAAACACAACTTTTGTTCAAAATTTCATGCCAATATTGGCATGATCAACATCAAGCCAATATTGATCATGGTGAGATATATTGAATTTGTAACTATTTTTATATCCATGAAAATTCATTCTGTGTTTTAGAGTTCTAAAAAACTGCCGAACCAAGCCGAAATTTGTATATAAAATTGATTATGAAAACTGAATGTGGTAAACTAAAGTATCCAATACTCAAGCAGATTATAATATAAACCATGATCATTGAGATAAAATTTGGCAAAAAAGTATGTAAAAATTTAAGAAAAGAAATGATAAAATCTCCAAAACTTTGACGTAAAATAATATAGTATATAAATAATAATGCATTTGGCTAGATCTTCTAGCGAGCCCACATTCAATAGATAATTATTGTCTGGAACACCTCCTCCTGGCTTTGTTCTACTTTTATTCAGTTTTCATCGAGTCTGGCAACTTAGCTTCTATGAAGAGTTTATTATTATAGCCAGGATTCCAAAAATCGTTTAGTTCTATAAAATTTGTTCATTTATGTTGAGAAGTGTGAACATAGAGCACGTTACTACGGAGATGCGACTGAGAATTAGTCGTTGTGAGAATATACGATCGTATTCTTTGTGGCCGGCGAGAAGCCGACACTTCGCTTAATTACAGAATCTCAGCAGGTGATATACACAACATACCTTGGTGATCAGAAGAATATCTTCACCCCGCAGCCGGACACGCTGATCATAATATAGCTGAGGAGCTGCCATCAATGGAAAAGGACCTAACTAACTTTTTTTTATTTCATGTATTTACAAATGCCCATAGTAAATTAAGAAATTGGCTGTAAATAGGTTATTGTGTGGTAGGAAGAAGAATGCACAGTTGTTTTCTTTCCTTACAAAGATGAAGATTGGCACATTATTATATGCTAGGCAAATTCATAGGCGTTGTCCATTGAATTATTGTCTAAGATCAAACCAATAATCGGTAAACATTGATATATCAAGTAATTCTAGAGAAAATAACAATTGCAATGGTTAAGTCTTAGCTATTTGTCGAGTATCAGACACATTTGCTGATGGTAAATAAAACTCACATTAGTCTTTTTATATATGCTGCAGCAATGCTCTTTAAAACCAATTGTCACTTAATATCGTATTTAAAATCTATGGCATAAAGTGAAAATCTGATATAATACTACTGGCCAATATGTGGTTATTTGAGACAAAATCATCTAAATATGATGATATCATTCATTAGAGCTATTGCCATGTTTGACAAGAATCTGATTAAACCCTTGAAGAGCAGAAACGATTTATTCATGATCGAATTTTAACTTTTAATTAGAACTTCGCGTTCTATAATAATAATCCTATAAATAAATAAGAATCCTTTAAATAATATGCTCTTGGGCCGAACTTTCACCTTATGTTGTATTTTTAGATGATAATCCAACCAGATTGATTCATCTATATTTGATTATTACTAGGGTGATATACTATTCAATTTGATGCAGCAATGGAATGAATGAAATTTCTATTTTCACCTAAGATCCAAATTTCCAAGTGCAAATTGATATTGTTACTGCTGATGAAAATGAAAAAAAAACTGCATATTTATATCGAAAGATCTAAAATTTATCAGGAGATTAAATACGCTCTTGATCCCTGAATGAACATAAATCGTGTCATTTTATTATATAGATTCAACAAGAAAAGAAAATTTTAAGCAAATTCCTATAAAGTAGGTACATGTATATTGCCCATTTAGTGAAAAGTATAATTAAAGTATGAGATATAAAAAAGTGACTGATATGACCACATTTATTAAAAAAATGTATTTCATCATATGATATTTTAAAGTTTACCTAGAACTTGTTATAAATATAAAAGCATTCAAATATATCTACATGTTTATTCAATATTCATATATAAAACACTGCTATTATAGTTTTGATCGGAACTGGAATCGGATTGCCCATTATCAAATATTCAAAACCAAGAATTGATACTATATCGTGGACAACTTTTGTATCCGTTTATAACTTATAATTTAAGTACAAGTTCTCAAACTTTTTAAAATTTATCTAACAACGAATAAATCAACGCATAGTTGATAGTCTGCTAAATTAGAATAACAAAAATGTGTACTTGATATTGAAATTAAAAATGTACAGTTTTAATTTTTGTGATGCTAGTTAATTTTAAACAGGTAAACTATAAAAACACTTCGATGTATTTAAAATTCACAACAAGGTAAACAACAATTAGCAAATTTATATTCTGCAGTAAAATCTCCTTTCTCAAATTATGATAAGTCAAAAATTTCCTGGAGTCAATATGTATGTGACTATGGAATTTCCTTTTTTTGAAACTTCAGAAACGATAATGATGATCATAGAATATATTGAATATTCATATTTAAAAAAAAAAATATTTTTCGTGCTCTTAATATTATTGTAAAACGGTTGTAATAGGATCTCTCTGAATTACGTCAATCATTTCTATTAAACAACCGTTAGCGCAGTTCTAAAAAAGATTTTTATATGATCCTTTCCTTCTCCATTTGAAAACCTGTGAATTATTACCATAATGACATGTCAGAATTGTTTGGTTGTTATAATATTTAGAGCAACGATCAGAAAACACACGAATCAAGCACATGTCCCAAGTCACACGGTCTTCATAACTTCTAACTACACAAATTATAATAATGATCAGTTATAGAACGGACTTCTACTACCACTCGGTAATACGTTTACAAAATAATTAATTAATCATAGGACATCATCTGATATTCACTGCTGAAAAGCTGCACTTGTTTTATAATTACATGCCAAGTTTTTCTAGTGGGTAAATATTTATTTTTAATAGCCGGGGTTATATGTACAAATCAGTTCGACTGTTGTTACACAAATAAGGTGTTTTATATTTAGAACATTTTAGTTTATTTTTGATGGCGTTTATGGCCAACGTGCTGGTGAACATGTTTACATTTTCAAACTTTTTAGTACTCTTAGATTTGTTGGTTGACTTATTCTTGACAGTAATTGAAGGAAAAAATCATTGCATCATATGGAAGACAATGAATTAAAAATCTACTTGATTCCACTCAACTGGAGAAGTTTATGTTCTCGCCAGAATGTCCCATTTGCTAATTTTAATTTCTCGACGTTTCAAATTATTCTCTATAATAATAATAAATTTAGTGCAAGATTACTTTAACGATTCGATCTTTTTTCGTGGCCAAGTATACTACTCAATATCAATTTCCTATTTCAATTTTTTCCAGTTGCTTTAAATTTAGCATAGGAATATTCTAAATCATAAATACTGTATAGAAAATTTCATGTGGTAATATTGTCCATCGCGATCACCCGTTCGTGTAGATAATTTGATGCACCTGACAAATTCCCGTGATCTATTCTTGTAGTTTGTACTCATCATGTGTGAATGCACAATGAGGCATTAATAAGTTAAAAGATTGTCGATATGCTTTAATAAAACATCACTAAATTGGTAATAAAATATACAAGTTTTATCTGAAATATGTGTATAAAACTCGGAAAAAAGAAATAGTTTTGGTACGAGCTTTCGGCTGCTTGAGATCTCACCAAAAAGGGATTGGCCAACTGCTGGGTTGCCTTCTCAAATAGACAAAATAGTCCATGTTGCTAAATTTAATCTTCAATGAATAAACCAATTCGAAATTAAGATATCAAATGACTATAAGTGCTCACAATAACAAGTTATAATAACTAGACACATATTTATTTGAATATTTGTTTCCGTTCACACCGGTTCTCTTTAAGGTAGCTTGCATTCACAGCGTGTAACTTAGCGTTGCAATTACAAGTTTCTGCAATGAACTTGCATTATGCATTTTATTTATATTTGTGTAATATTCATATAAATACATGCGCATTTACACGTCATATTTATTGGTGCGTGTAGGGGTACACCTTCTACTTATACGATATCGTAGGCTACACGCCTTCGCTTCCCAACATGTGTCTGGGGAAAGGAATCTCGAATTATTAGATTTAAATTGGGAGAAAGAATTATTTCAGTATTGGCTTAAAATTTGCTTATGCATGGGTTTCCCTGTGAATTAGTGATAAAAGCTGTGGGCTTCCAATCACAAGTTCCATATTTGGCACCCGCCTCGAACAGCCTGTTGCCAAGCTGTCTGAGATGTCAACAAAATGAGATAAGTTATAATTTAAAAAAAGAGTTACATTCATATCGCTATTCTGTACTGAAATAATCTTTTCATTTGTAAGTGTATTCTGGATGCTACTTAATTTTTTTTAGCTCATTCTATGGGATTTAATATGAAGATCAAAATATGGTTCCAAGTAAAGAAACTTTTCGTGGCTTGAATATATCATCATTATTAGAAAAAACAGAGCTACTGAGTTGCCTGCTAATATAATTATACCAATCAACTATGTAGGAACATAGAACTTGTCTACTAGAAGCCACGGTGTTGATAGGAAGCATGTAGTAACTTATAAAGTTTCCAAAAAAATATTGGGCAAATTGAAAATGGAATGAATTTTGATATATGTAGAAAATATTTTTCCTGGCTTGAATTGAATATCATCACTATTAGAAGAAGAACAACCACGGGTTAATGCTAATACAAAATATACCTAACAAATATATAAGACCATAGGAGTTTGTCTCTACTAAAAGCCACGATGTTGATGGGAAGTATGTATCAACTTATAATTCTAAAAAACTCTTCGACAGATTGTGACATTGGAGTAAATTACGTCATCTATGAAAGCAACTATTAAATTAAAAGTAAAAAAGCTTATCCAGAATTGAAGTTATCATTTGGGATTACTATTTTCTTAAATGTCTAATTCCCAATAGTTGCTGCTAGCAGAATAAGTTTCAATTAGTACAAATACGATTTTAGGTCGTCTGATTAATTATATCTTTGATAATTATTATGTTTGATATTCGATGGTGTCCCGTAGCCATATATTGGACATAGCGTGCTCCCCAATACATAAATTAGCCCCGTCGGACAGGCACATTAAGCCGCCACTGAGCGCGTTGATTGCAAAAAACTCACATCGGGTAACCATGTGCAAGAATTATTGCGTATAAATAAATATTGCGAAATATTGACGATGTATGAATAATGTGAGTAGCGGCCCTGTTCGGCATATAATAAATATTCTCTAGAAACGTGTGACAACTGGACGCCGAGGAATAAAATTGCTGATATCGGGAAATGGTTGAGGTATTTAGATTAGTTGGAGAATTGATCATTTTGATTGCTGGATCTGTCAAAACAAGGAAAGACAGGAAAGACTTTGGGATTTAACTAGTTTGATTCACAACTTTGATAAGCCCAATCATTTTTTCAAAAAAAAAGCAGTAGATTGTCACTGGAATAAAAGTCACAATAGAAAATAAACTCCTAATATACAAGACAATTATTAAACCAATATGGTCCTACGGCTTACAACTATGGGTGCGGCCAGTAAATCGAACATAACTATTCTACAAAGGTTCCAAAATAAAATTTTGAAAGAAATCGTAAACTCTCCAAAATACGTTCCCAATTGGTTGATACATCATGATCTCAGAATTCGAACTATAGAAGAAGAAATTAGTCTTTACTGCACCAGATACAAAGCTCGTCTAAGTCGTCATCCAAACGTATTAGCGTTAGATCTGCTCAAGCCTTTACCACCAAAGCGTCTCAAAAAAAGAATCTGCAATGATTTACTACAAAATATAACATAACACCTAAGAAGGTGCTATCGCAGGATAGCGATCTTCTCACGCAGTCAAATAATATATAACTGTAACAATATGTAGCTGAATGTACTTTGTATGCTTACTATAAAAAATAAATAAAAAAAAGATTGTCACTGGAAAGAACAAGCGTTTTTACCTGTTGTGCGCGGTCCTTAACTAATTTTTATAAATAAACCACTTTTCGTAGGCCTATAATATTTTAAGGTGTTCGGTTTGACTATAAACTCCATCACCATGCAAAGTTTCATCAAAATCCCAGAAGAGTAAACCTGAGGCTTTCTCCCTGTTAGTTAATTTTGTAAACTAATACCAATCCTCAAAAATCTATGGATCCACAATCTCCATTAACTTCTATACGTGATAATGACATGTTAGCAATTTTTTTATTGTAATTTATTTACACAATACGAATATATTGGATTCTGCAAGTTAGTAACTGGTTTTTGTATGATTATATGAATCTTTGGCGAGTTTGTTCGTTTTTCACCGCGATTTAACGCCTTCGCAGCGGGCTGTCATCGAGGCAATAAACACATGCAGAACCTGAACCCATATAACGTAATAATAATCGCGACTATAAGGCAACTGCGGTTGATATCACAATTTCATATATACAACAACATAATAACATAACGAAAACGATTGTAAATGTCAGGATTGTTTAAATTAACCTATGAAAAAGTAAGAACTTAATAATAACCCACGAGTGTCGAAATAGTATTTACAAATATTGTGGCTACAAATATCTCCAACGAAACGATATTGACGCGTCTCTAGTGTGTGAAACTTTTTATCTCGAAAGATTTTAATTATTATTTAATGAGTAATTAGTTGCAAATATACGCAAGATGGTTTGTAAATGCCAAATTTAATTTGCTTTTGTCTGTTTTGTAACATTTTATTATAATAACATTTAATGAATAATTATGTAGAAGTTTCTTATCGAGAAATATTTATATTTTTATTTATAATACAAAAATAGATATCTTATTATGTTTCTATTACGACCTTTGCCGGCTTGTCTAAGGTTCGTGATATCCAGATAGAAAGGAATCTGAAATTCCTCTAAAACAGAGATTCCTTTGGAGATCAACGATATGTCACTGAAATTTTGTCGAATCACTGTGACCCGAAAAATCATCGAATGCTAGCACGGGTCAACTATGCAGAGATTTTCAGAGAAATAAGAGCTACGGAATTTATAACAACTTAAAAAGGAAGAGGAAAATATTTATAGATCTAGTATTTGTATGATGATAATTTAATATTATGGCAAGGAAATAGCTAGTGAAAGTAAGGATATTATTTTGTCGAGAATGATTCCTAGATGTTGAAAAAGAACTAACAAGAAGACCTCAGGTTTACACTTCTGGGATTTTGATGATGAAACTTTGCATGGTGATAGAGTTGATAATCAAACAAATCAGTTTAAAAATTATAGGCGTATGAAAAGTGATGTAGTTTATAAATTTAATTCAGTAGGGTATTTTGAATTCATTCTTATTCCTACATCTGCCTCCAGTAAAACATAATTAAATTAATTAAATCATACAAGGAAATAAACATCGCCCATGCCAAGTGCCAAGCTCCACCTCTGCTCTAGTTCATTTATTATCGTTTTATATATTCAACATACTGACGGATTAGCATAAATTAATATTGCGCCACACCAAAATTTCAGTAGCCGTTCTGAAAATCATTTGAATACATTAAAAATCTACACCCGAGTACATTTCTTATAAAACACACGACCAAACACATATTAAAGCATGCTTTTACCATACACAGCTAATCCGTGTCACAACTTTACGGAGAACTTAATGAACAAATGGACTGTAATGAAGAAAATACTACATTTTACGAGCACGCACAAAGCCTGGGTATAAAAATACTAATAACGACATCAAGAGTTTAAATCAGACTTTATCGGAGTCGGCTTGAAGTTTCTTAAAAGTAAGATATCTGCTTGTCAGTTTAAGTTGGTTCATGTATTGTTGCCCGCTGACAAAATAATACAAATTGATCTCCAATGATCTCGCGGCCATTAGTCTCACAGTATCGAATTAGTAGAATAAAAATCATCGATTTAATATTATAGATATATACTGGTGATTGATATTTTCTTACATAAAAATAAGCACAAATGTCCACCATCAGTATCTCAAAAACAAGTAAAGTATGGTATTTTTAATGGTACTTTAAACAAGAGAACAGAAGATGTGTAACTAGCCATAGCCTTAAATCGGGCGGACGACGTCGCTAATTTCTAGAACTTACACTATGATGTATTATTTATCATAGTTGATTTTTTTATTTATTCCTTTGGGGCCGTTCAAGTATTACGTAAGCACTATAGGGGGGCGGGGGGTTATTGATTTGCTTATTTTGGGTGACATGGGGGGCAAGGGAATCTAGATGATGATTGCGTCATAGGTAGTATTTTTAGTTTTTACCGAATGGCAACCTTACATTGTCTTTGCTAAAATTAAAATTATAACTAATAATTACAATATTTAAAAAAAAAACAATTAACTGCAAAATGTTTACGTAAGCATGGGAGTAGGGGGTAACGGCTTAGCTTACTTTTGCTGACAAGAAGGATGGGGGGGGGGTAAATAATTGTAATAAATCTGCGTACGTAATACTTGAACGATCCCTTTTTTCTGGATCTCAAAACCACGCCATTCAGCCTAAATTAAATATCTGTAAATTAAAGGAACACTAAAAAACTATCTATCTATTCCCAATAGGTTTTATTATAGGCGTTTATTAGAAACTAAAACCAGAGTTTAATTAATGCGAACGCACCTTGATAATAAAAACTTCAAAAAATATCATAAACACCGTCTCTTCTAATAACACCGAATCATTAATAATCTGAATAAAAAAAAACAGGTAATATTCATTTGTTGCCAACACTAGACGTCCGAACTTGTCATTGCTCGGAACTTGGACGAGCGGCTCTCCTTTCAAACTTGATTCAGTTCCCTTGAAGAGAAGCCGAAGTTATTTATTTTCATTCGATATTATTTTGTTATGATGTTATAAAGTTATAGTCGTTTTCTATAAGTAGTGATTGTTATCGATCGGCGTTCTTCTCGTTATTGATTTCGACCGAGCTCGTGTACATCAGATATCTTTCAAAAAGCTTCGAGAATAAATGAAACCATCGCGATTGAAATTGTTTATTTATTGAATAACTAGACGAGTTACTGCTCCATGTTGCTCCATCCGTAGAAGGTCGCGAGATCATACCGATTTCAGGATTCACGACCATTGTTATGGATTTAGAATTGATAGTAGACTATAAAGAAATCTGTAGTAACATATATTTCTTAATGGTATTGACCTATTTTTTTAAACATTGGGCAATTACATTACATTTTAAATAGAGATTGTGAGATATTGTTATCCTTAACTTTGATCCAAAGCATCACAGCTGGTCAGAAATCCATCAGTTCATTAAGACTTTAAAGCAAACCATAATAAAATTTGGAGCACCAAAAATTAAAGTAAGTTTAGTGTGTGTTCAATAAGTATGATAAAGTTCTTGAGTAATAATAATAATACTTTCACAATAACCAAATATTTTGGTGAATTACTATAATAATACTTTCACAATAACCAAATATTTTGGTGAATTGGATGGTGCTAATATAGAACAATAATGGCCCAAGAAATAGTGCAATGAGATAGATTTCTGAAATTTTTTGAATGAAAATATATCAAATATAGATACAGACAATGATAATATTTACAGATTTTTGTTTCTTGATTTAAACATTTTTTCCAAGCATTTTGAAGAAAGGATGATCATTGTGATAATAATTGTATGTGTAACATAGGTTGATGGCTAAAAAAAATCATATGTCATATTTTATTTAATTTTGGTCAAAATATTTTTTACTTGTCTTATAAATTATTGTTGTTAGGTATCAAATATCGTCATCACCTAAGACGATTATATATTTAAAAAAAATAATTTAAAAAAATGCAACAATTTTTGCAATCTGTAAAAAAAAGTATATTTTTTTAAATTAAATAGCAATTCTATAGAGCATGAGTACTACTATATATTATTACTTACATCCAAAGCGTGAAGTTGAGAGATTCTTTATAATGATCGAGGAATGCATAATTTTGAAAAATGAAACAAAACCGTCTGTTATAATTAATATGAACGAAAACAAAAATATTAATAAACAACGGAACGCCTCTTGTCCAAATATCTCAAATGTCGGCCCAGCTTTGATAAATTGTTATATATTTCTTTTACATGATGTTCCATTGTATTTGTATGACATACCGAATCTCATACGTGTTCTAAACTTATACAGGGCTGTGGAATCTAAATGGGAAAAATCTTTGCTATTTTAGAAAAATTTGGACGAATGAAAAATGTAATAGCATATTAAATTATGTTGAAATCATGGACTACAAATATACAAAATAAGTATCTTATTAATGTATATTTTCGTTGTGCTTTAGTTCTTCTAAATGATCATAGCCTATCATTGGAACCTATGATGGAAATAAAATACTTGTCCAAATGGATTTGTGTTCAAATCATATTCCGACATATGGTATCAACATTTTATTGATATTAATATCCTTATATTTCAATTTTAAAGTTTCAGTTAAAAAATTGATCGAGATTCAAGATGACCACCAAGACCAACTTGGCACTGACCAACTAGTGACCTGCCCTGACTTGCCACTAGTCGTCCTCAAATTTTGCCTCAAAAAAGTATGATTCCCCATGACACCTTTCCCAAATTGTATAGAAATCACTATCTTTCATCCACAGCCCTGATGAAGTCCATACACGTTGGAATAAATAACAAGAGTGAAAGATATTTCAATAGATACAATCTCACCGAAAAGATTGATGCAAATTGATGGCAAGAAAGAAATTTGTCCAGTCATTCGTCTCGAACGAAAACATAAATAAAAATCAACGAAAAGCCGAGTGTTCGCGAGAAGTCGTAAAAAATCAATTCATCTCGTCAACAAATAAACAAATCAATGATACAACAAATATAAATGATTAACTGTTGTAACATTTCTTTGAAACAACTTAATTTATGGATAAATAATTCAAATTTCTAAAACGCTACTGCAAGATAGAAATAAACCAGCGGCTGAGGTAATTGATAGATACATGTAACTAGGTGTTGGTTTATTATGTGTTGCAGCAATGCCGACGAAAGACGATTTTTACTTAATTATATTAAAGATCTATGACGTTAAGTGAAATTTCATGTCATGCTGCTTGATACCGAGCTGGCCGAGGTTGGAATCGATACCTGGACTAGTTTGTGTTGGCTAACGTTCTTATGGACTCACATAAAAATAAAGTGTTTTTAATAAAATTGAAATATTACATTCCGTCTGAAAATCAATAAAATTATTTTGGTACCCATTAATGTTGTTTTATAATATTTTATAACATAAACAATTTCTAACAATGGCTAATAAACAACAGAACCCAACAAATAATCAAAACAGCCTGCATAAAATAACACTGAGTTATGGATACATTAATTACGCGTACATTCACATGACTGAACTCCTATATGGCACAATAAAGAAACATAATACTTGAGCATAATAAAGACATTTAGCGATTCTTTATCTTGATAGAACTTTTTGTTAGATTCAAAAAAAGGAGAAGAAAAGTTAAAAAACTTAACAGGTGTGCAACCGCTTCAGATTCGTTGCGAAAAGAACAAATGGACTGAAAGCGAAATTCGTATTTCGAAGAAAACAGAGATGAATCATGGGAAAAATATTTGAGAAATTTATTAATACTTTAGTAAGTTTTAAAATAGTAACTACATAATGTGCAAGTTTTTCAACTACTAATTGCGAAGAAACAGTCGGTCAATAAATCTTTACCAAAAACTAATCTGCACGATTCCCAACCGAACGGTTGGAACGGAACAGTTTTTAAATTTTATAAATCTTTTTAGGTTTTTTGGCTAAAATGCTGACAAAAACTTTTGCAATTATTCCTAATTATAAAAAAAACGGCTGATCCGATCATCGCCCAATATAATCAAATCGAAATACTATCCAATATCATTTAATGGCTTTTAAATTTTGGAAATAAAAAATGTCAACAAAAGGTTAAGTTAAATGCATGTTTTACCAATTTCGGTGCCAAACTATTCAGAATGACTTGAAACGTCAAAAATACATCAAAACTGATCCTTTACCCATCCCTATCTGTAAATATCATCTAACACACCGCCGCCCTCGAAAACACTTCCATTGTGCAATTTTTATTAACACACTTTCGGCGGTACGGGTACTGGTACTCGATTTTAGGATTGTCATTCAACTGCGGGTGCGGGTATTTTCGGGTACTCGGTCGGACACGCTAGATGCGAAGAGCGAACGAAATTTCTTACTATGAGGGGTTGCAACGCTAGTTTTATATTTATTATAAAACTATAATAAAATTATAATTTATTCTTTAAAATTATTTTTGATAAGTATATACGTATTCTCAACGTAAAACATATAATTTTCAACGTAAAACTCTAGATTGTATATAGTATGATTATAAGTGATATACATAATTTGAGAATGGAATTACTTTGTCTAATTACCTGGTAAGCAACAGTAACGTACCTGGTAAGCAACAGGTAATTTTATCAAATACAGTATCCGACGAGTAATAAAACTAATTCATTAATTTACTGTTGAATGACGAATTTTTTGCAATGTTTTTCCATTGTGCTTGGATTACAGGTAATTTGAAAATGTACGATATGATATTTCTCGTATTTTATTATCCAATTTCTTCTATTTTAAAGAATTCAACGGAATTAAATGTATTTAATAACCTGTTACTTCCTATTACCTAAATAAATCCTCAAATATATATTATATATATATTTAATATATTTAATATATATATATATATATATATATTTATATTAAACATTTTATTTTGAAGTCTTTTGTCACCAAACGTTTCAACATTTTATTCTAAATTTTTGCATTTTTTGAATCAATTATTATTTATCATGGATTCTGATTGCGATAGTGAAGTATATGCTGACAATTTATCTGAAGTATCAAATATTGGAAATCTTTATGACTTTGATAGTGATAGTGATAGTGACAATGATGACTTGTTTCGTACTAACCGGAATAGAGTTATGTCTATTTCATCAAGAATTAATTACATTTTTTAACTTAATTTGCAAATATTTTACCTTCAGTATTGATAGTTTTACCACATAAAAACTTAATATTATTATCTTATTTACTACTGCGTATGAGTTTAGGCAGTAAGTATTGCACGTAAAAGACTGTGCTTTCATGCCATGCTCGCGCATTCGCGCCGTTGTAAAAACCCCGCTACGGGTCCAAGTTAGCCCGAAATCCTATCCGCCGAAAGTGTGTTAATATTTTGAGACATTATAAAAAAAGACATATTACACTATAATAAATTAGGTTAAAAAGGTTCATTTTAAAGTTCACATTCAGAAACTTCGTATCCTTTTCTTGATTTTTTGCTTGAATCCATTTTATAATACAAAAGGATTAATGAAAAGAGCAACTGAGTGTTTTCACGCCATTCTGAACAATAATCGAGAAAAAAATAAATGCCTTGGGAAGCAGAAATTTAATCTAACTATAAGTGATTCATGGTAAACGGTTTTTGGTAGTGTAATGATAATTTTATTATAATTCATTATTCAGTTTCACAATATCCTACGACAGACAGAACAGTACTTACACTCTGATGCTAATCAAGGGATTCAACTGGTGATAAAACTTTTATATTAGTACCGCTCGAACAATTAATTATTAATAAGTAATAAACCTATAGATGCACTTCCCATTTACTTTCAGAATTTTTATAGAATTTTTATTTAACATTTATTCTGTCGGCATGATCTTCAAACAGCATCATCGGCCGGATCATTTGATCAGTTGATCAGTTGATCTTTGTTTTGGTAGCGCGCTCTAATTTAATAGCATCAGAGTCCGGATCATCGAGTCGGAAAACGGATTCACCGGACTTGAAAAAATTAAATAAATAATTTATTTAATAGACATCAGTCGCTGAGCTTTGATGTCTGTTTGACATATGACGTAAAGATTGTTCGACGTCATCTTTGTTATATGTGATGAGATCAATGCCGAGAGATTGAGCAGTATAAATATTATCATACTCATTAAGATATTTATACGCAAGCTTTACGTTTTTGTTCTAATGTGTATAATCACTTAAGAGAAGATTCGCAATATTAATTAACAAACATCTAAAAATTGATTTTTTCACTTACCGAGCTAGGCAGAATCTCTTTAAAGATGTATTCTTCTCTCCTCGGTTTTGCACATAAACATTTCCGGGTCAATAATTTCAGGTGTACAAATTGACCCCCGGGATGCTGAAAAAAATTTGTATCTTAAACCAAATCATTGTTATTCGACAAAAGTGTTCGTTCTATTCAAAAGACGAAAATAAAAGGATGCGTTGTCCTTTTTGCGGTTAGGTATACTTCATCGCGAATGGAACAATATGGTAACAAAGAGCACCTTTTGATACAAGGAGATACACAACATACCTGCCTGGTATTATAAAGATATCAAATCTTCATAATGGTACACATTTTTACATTATTGGCTGTGTAGAAATAGACAAAGATTTTTAAAAAGCTACAGTTATATGAAAGAAATGGGCTCTCCCGTAGCCTGGGTGTTAGAGTTTTGAACTTCTAATCGAAGGCTTCAGGTTGATATTTTTCATATGCACAATTAACACTTACAAGCCCTCATTAAGAAGATTAAACTTTAATTCAATTTTTGACCACCATATCATTATTGTCACGCCTTGTAGATTTCGATTAGATCATTTCGGCTGGTAATGGATAAAATATGTTTGGATATAAAGATAAAATTGGTTGATATGTAAAAAATATCAATTAAGTTTTTGTTCATATTTAATCATGTGATAAGTTTATCAATATTTTTTTTAATAAAAAAAAGATAATCCTAAATTGTAGTGAAAGAGATCGAGTATGAATCCTTTTTAAGCATCAAAATTATAAATTACCTACTATACATTATGTACTTATACATAATAAAATAGTTAAAATAGTAAAAATAGTAAAAAATGCTCATTTGGGCTTTTCGTGAATTAGTGTTTAGAATTATGGGATTTCAATTAAATTAGGTTAGAGACAAGCTTCGTCAAGTCGAGGGTTTTACTTGGAAATATAGATAGCAATATGCTTCCAAGTAAAAGTAGCCTTTGGCCTTGCTGCATCAATAAAATATTCATCAGAGTTAAAGAAATTGAAATAATGATACAATTATTTGGTTTGCTGTCTACAAAACCAAAGTAGTTAATTAACTCATCATTGAGCTGATATCATCCGGGGGTCATTTTGTACACCTGAAATTATAGACCCGGAAATTATTATGTGCAAAACCGAGGAGAGAAGAATACATCTTTAACTAGATTCTGCCTAGCTCGTTAAGATCAAACTTTTAAATATCAATATAGTTTCAAAGTGAAAAAATCAATTTTTAGATGTTTGCCCATTTTTGCACATCCAGAACGGTTTCTCAAAGTATCCATTCCTCTAAATTTGTCACGGTTGGCGTTGTTCATAGTCGAAATCTTGATTTTGTGCTGAAGGACTATCGATTATTAACGAATGATTGCGTTTACGAAAATCGTGAGATCTATATCGCGGGGACCAAAATTTGTGTCGTGGGATTTTTGTTGCGAAATACACGGTCGGGCGCTCCGATCGGGCAACGCGCCTAGGCCTAGCCTGACGCAATCGACGGGGGTGAATTTCAAGAGGATTTTGCCGAGAGAAAAGTCTAAGTCAAGAATATAATAATATGTACTCAGATTTACTAATCGGGAGAGCTAAATAAGGGTGGTATTTTCTCATAACACCTCATGATCGAATAATAATCTAAGTGCATGACAGGAAGGGAATTCCGTCAACTGAGATGGAGTGGCTAAAAATTGATGTGAATTAAGATTGCATGAGATAGACCCTAATGAATAATATTATTTTTTATGAACAATATAATGATTGTTTCATATGATTTTACCAAAAAATTCAAATACTTCCTAATATAAATTTTTATTTGTCGAGCATGAGGATTACAAATTATTATTGCTCACGCATTGATTATTGTGGACCACTGCTATAATTTAATAAAAAAAATTTAATAGTACGTTGGATAACAATAAAGTTCAGGTAAAATCTGTCGTCTGAAAGATCACACGTTATGAGAAATAGATCAAGTTTTGAAGAATTTACTCATACAAATGCATTTTGCTAATTCAGTATTTTAGAATATAAAATAAATTCTGATAAGGCTTCGCCTCACTATGAAATTTATAATTAATTTCATTTAAACCAGAAATATATGCAATTTATTTAAATATTTATTTCACCAATTAAAAAGTATCTAAAATTTATTTCATGATAATGAATAATGTTCTAGCAGGTATATAAAATTTAATTACTCCTTGTCATATTTTTCACCATAGTTTCTCCTATGTTCTAAAATATGTTTCAAACTGCAATTTAAAATGAATAAATCTAGCAATATTTTAATGACTAAGAATTAGTAATTCATAATAACCAAACTATTTAATTGTTTTTGCTGTAATGTGATTCTTGAAATAATGTTGGTTAGTAAATTTCAACATTGGCTAGCAATAAAAAAAATCTTGTGGATAAAAATGGCGATAACAATCCGATGGCGCGATTACCAAATTTTTATAACGCAAACAAATCTCGACTTCATCGAATTAATTTTTCAATTTGTTGACAGACATATTGACACAAAACATATTGCTAAAGCTCTGAGTGTTAATCGAGTTTCTAAACAACAATTTTATGCCTTCGGCTAGACGTATTGTATCCGGCAGCTCTTTTTATACACTTATAATAAAAATTTCAAAATCCGAATTGTTTAAAAAACAACTCGGTATAACGATGCTGTTAAATTGTAAATTGTATTCTTGGTCGTTGGTTATCTGATCCACGATTATTCAATCAGTATTGCGCGTATGTTGCATGACGTTGGTTTGATAACAAGCGACATCCATCTTGAGTACTTTGTGGAGACGACACAGGATCATTATCAAATTTAGCCGAAACGTATTGTAAGGATAATATAACGAGATCTAAATGGACCAGTATCAACATCGGGGAATTAAGAATCGACAGGGAGGAACTGGGAATTGAGACAGTACTTACTTTCAGGAGAAGTCCATTAATCTCGTGAGCCTTAAAGGGGGAGGAAGAGTTTGACAAAAAATCACAAAACATCATGTGGGGGAGAGTAAGGTCTAGTAAGATATCATGTGTATTTATTGTTTACCCCAATTTAAAAATTTCAAAAAAAAATTCTAAAATGCACGTGATGTTTGGTGAGGGACGGAAATAATTTTAAGTATCACCATGTATCATCAAATGAGAAGGAAAATCCAAAAATCCCCAGAAATCGCTCACGTTATTAATAAACGCCCTCTAATGAGCTAATAATTATAAATATTTTAGCAATATTATACCCTGACAAGATTTGAACCCGATCATTCTTAACCCTCTTATGTATGAAGTCTGTGAGTCTGATCTATCGAGACATATTGATATGGAACATTTCAAAACATTGATTAATTTTTAAAATTAAACCACTTCCTACAGGCCTATAATATTTCTAGGTGTTCGATTTGACTATTAACTCCATCACCATGTAAGGTTTTATCAGAAGATTATTTGTAAATCCCAGAAGAGTAAACCTGGGGTTCTCCTTGTAAGCTCTCAACTAAAGATTTTTTTAAATAAATGATTGGACTTTTTGCACTAACTAATTTCTAACTAATAAAGAAAAAAAACCAATCTGGCTTACACCAATTTGAACTCAGATCATGTAAAAATAAATGTTCCATCGTAGAGATGTATCTATTCCAATTAAGAACATAATTATCAATTACTAAGTATGACACTAATTCCATTACAATTTTGCCAGTCACCTTCCAGCGTGTGGGCAATTAAAATTAAATCAATTGGTTATATAATATAAACTATTTTTTCATCGAATAAACTTTCAGTAATTGATTAATGAGCCAGCAATTTGACTAAACTCCAATTAGCCTCGAGCATAAAGCAGCCGAGGATATATATTTATTATGAAGTCTTAATTTATTATATACGGGCCACCCTGTAATAAAAGGTCTCGGGCGGTTCGAGAAACGCATCAGGGAAATTAATTATTGTTTTAGACTTGTTATATTAAAAAAACGTAAAGGTCAATTTTAGGCAAAAGTTTGACAAGGAAAATCTCCTGAATCAAAATATAATATTTTATAAATCTATAAATATTATATTACTGTATGGAGAAAAGTTCGGCCACGATCTGTTCACGAGTGTTGTCTCATTGTTATATCAATTGTTATTTATTTATTTACAAGCGGCTACATGCCGCAGATATTGTTGAAGCTGTTCTCGGTGTCCACGGCATATCGCGTTTCAAAGCGGTCGTTTCAGACTTTGATATAGATATAAAGCCATTATAATATTTATATTATAAGTAATTAATAAAATAATCGTAGATTAAAATCGCTTTCTAATAAATTTGTTAAAAATTAATGAAGCAATCAGCATAATTTTATGATTTTGCCAGTTTATTACTTGTTGAAACGTGCCCTGCAGAAAAATGTATCAGCTTTGAATCCAATCTATTTTATTTATAGTTTATATTGCTTAAGATTTTTATATGCACTTAGAAAATAATTAATAATTCTGTTATTTGCTCACTTTAAATAATTTATGCAAGATTAAAAACAATAATGCTTTTTGTTTTGATATTTCAAACAAACTAGCTTATACACACATAAAATTTAGTTTTGATCATAAAACGGAGAGTTCCCATCTTATCCATCGATAACATACATTTTGTACAGTTTTATTTTGACAGTAATATATTTCAGTAGTAAAAAAATGAAAATGTTATTGTAGAAACAAACAAATTATATTTGAAAATATTTTGTTAAAAAAATATTTTCAAAAACCACGTAAGATCGAAAACGTGTAAAACGGCGGATAGGTATATTAACTAGTTGGTATTGGTATTTTGCTTTGATTTTGACATCAAATGGTTTTTACATTTTTGAAATCGGTTCAGACGTTGTTGAGCAAACGTCGATGAAAGTTCTAATTTTGACAAATGCCAAAAAGACCATACTAATTATTGCAAACTTTGACGAATTTTCAAAGTTAAACCAATTGTCGTAGGGCCGTAATATTTCAGTTTGATCTAAAAGACTATGGTATCTACCGTCAAAAAAATAATAATAAAAATCGACGAAAAAATTTTTTTTAACACTTCATTACAAGAAAACGGCCCGGCCGATCTCTACCAAAACTAATCAGGTCGATTCCCAACCAATATCTTTCGAACGATTTTTGAATTTTCAAAATCGATTCAGAATTGCAGGCTAAAACTTGGACGAAAAACTTGTCACTTTTCTGCTATTCACAAGAAAACGGCTTGGCCGATCGTCGCACAAAACTGGCTTTTAAATTTTTGAAATTGGTCCAGCCGTTTTTGAGAAAACGGCGATTTACGGCAAAAAATCTGTTGATGCACACGCACACACACATCCTTTTTCCAAATTTGGACTCATTCGATTCAGAATGGCTTGCAACGTCGAGAAAACATAAAATTAGCGAATCGGAGTTTTTGATTAAAATATAAACTTCTCCTTTGGGAAGTTAAAAAATAATTTATAATTATTACATGACGTTTTGGTTAAAAGTTATCTATCAAAAATTCCATTCCCCAGTGTGGGTACATACAGTGTTTTATTTAGAGTGTTTCGTGGTACACAAGACACCTACGCTCACCGCATTACATTGTTGAGCCTATGACACAATATTAATTGTATGCGTCAGACTCCCCAGGACAAATTAACTTACTCTATAATTAATCATGGCACTTAACGCATTTAGGCTATTCTTCCGCATAATGCACATGGGAATGTCTAAAGATAATAATAAATATCAAATAGGAAAATGTCAGGTTCTATTTGGAAGGCCACCTGCAGAACCCCGAAAATAAACATCTCCTTCCACATTTCCATAAATGCTCATTGACTTAGTTTATCAATTAAACTTATCAAAGAAGTAACCATACCATTTCAAAATCCTCTTAAACAGATTACCATCCAAATAATAGCTCTAATTTAGCCTTTTCCCCACAACTACACACAATTACTAATTTCAAAATAAACATATTACCATTACCATTCACACTACGAAGAGGCATCATAATATTTTATTCAGTCGTTCATCAGAGTTGACGAACGAGTCTTCGAAAGATGACATCAATTAATCCCAATCAAGTCGAATGTCCGGCGGAAGTCTTGAACCTAGCGAGCACGCGGGCCACGGGTTGCCGTCCCGGGTCAACAGGCACGAGGGCCAAGAGGTGCCCCACCCCTGCGCCTGGACCAATTAAGCTAATCAGACACTGCTTGCTAATTAATTGTCTCACAGGAAACGCCGTATTTGCGCGGCCGGTGATAATTGTAAACATGAACATTGTATGCTTTTTTGATTTTTTATTGTCGTCTGAATTGGTAGTAATTGACGAGAAATTTGTGATTTGAAGATGATACAGTCATTGACACATTCAATCCCAGCGTCAAATCCAAGAAAAAAATATGCAATTAATATAGAACCTCTCACTTCTCATAGACCTATAATATATTGAGGGGTTAGTTTTTACTATCAATCTGATTGCCACGTAAAGTCCCATAAAAATACCGTAAGAGTAAACCTGAGATTCCTCTTGTAAATATTTAGTAGTAAGTTTCAATTTTACTAAATGAAAGGTTTAGACCTTGTTTTTTAACTTTAAAATCATCGTAATTCACGTGATTTATAAAAATATATTTGGCTTCTATTTAGCTATTTACTCATTTCTTCTTAAAAAAATTAATCTATAACTGTCCAGGTGAGTATATATAAGATTGTATAAGTGCATGTTTTTATAAATAATGTATAATAAAATTTTTGTACTAATTTAATTAAAACCATTCAAAGTGATGACAATCAATTAAATTACCCACATGACCTAGATCTAATTTAAGTCTCAATCGAATCGAACAAAATATTTGATGAAAACAAGCGATCTTAAGAAAATAAAACAAACTTAATTTATAGAATTGTTGTCGACCTAGTTGCACAAATTCCTTTGAAGTAAATAAGATGACAAAAAATGAGTTTCATTTATTGGCATTGATAGATTTGTACTTGAAACTCAGTTAAGTTTTCCTAGATACTGCCTAATTGGCATTAACGTGATATAGAGTTTTAAACAACAATCCAAATTGTTGATCACAAAAAAAATATGACTAGCAGGATAAAGAATTTTTACAAAGTGTAAAATATATGAGCATATAAAATCAATTATCATGTCAATAGTTTAACATATGTAATATAATTCATCCTAGTCTTTGAAAAATTACGCCCATATGTTCCGCGCCTTGTAAATCATTTCAAAAACACCCTTTACATCAAAACTGTCATCAAGGTATTAACTAATTTGTGAAGTGATTATTAACTCGAAATCTCCAAGAAAGAAAAAAAAACTGTTAAGCCCATCTTCATGTTTGAGCTGGAAGATTTATACGCCGAAAATTAGTTCACTAATCTCTTATTTAACGCCTCTTTCACACGATTTCAGACGAGGACCATATGTAAATGATAATTGATTTAAAGTTCAGTCATTCACACGAGTACGATATTGGTTATAAAATTGTAATTAATTGAATAAAGTAGTAAATAACAAAAAGTCCTAAAAAATTAGAAAGTACAAAGACATTAAATTCATTTATTAAAATTCAATAAATAAAATGTCATAACATTTTAATTAATGTTTTAGTAAATCACATCATGCTTTCAAATAACTGAGCACATAAATAAACGAATCTTGCCAACAATTATCCGTTTAGAAAATAAAATTTATATTGCGTCCAATAAAGCACAAAATATTTAGCTTCTTCTTTGTAGGTAATTTTCGTATCAGTAGTTATATAGACATATAAAGTTATAGCAGGTTGTAAACAACGTATTTAAATGTGCAATATGCCAATTCCAAATAAAAGTTTTAGTTTTACTTTATTGGTTTCATACCTAGAAGCGCATTTTGGACGAATAAAAATGTCAAATTAATTTTCACTTCTCTAGTTATACGTTTTCAATACTTGATAGAGTCACCAATCACTTAATCAAAGCAGGCAATACATATAATTTGAAAAATTATAATGTAGCAGCATTTGTAAAAATCTTCAAGATATTCATTTGATCAATTTTTATTGCAAAATAGTAGTATGTTTTTGGGTTTAATGTTTTTCTTTCATTTTGCAGCGGACTACATTTTTTAATTTTTTCAACAGATTTTTTATAATCTGGGCTATCTTTTTCTCCTGATCAAGTGTACAAAGAGCCTTAGAATTCCTGCCCAAGTCCGTGCGTTCATTAAACGAGCCACTATGAAGATAATTAATGAATGAAAGCGTAACTACATACATTGAAACTCTCAATGAACAAATGTAGCCCTAACAGATTGCTTTATCTTCAAGCATTTGCAGTAATCAAGACCATAAAAATAATGCGGATTAAACCTACTTGATAATAATAAAAATTATTCACAGTCGTTAGAGTAAAGAGAAGCCATGGCAATTAAGTGGATTACTACTACCAAATGCAAGGAGAGCAACCAATTTTAATTGAAATTGAAATTGATATATAAAAATGTAAGTATTGGTAATAATTTCAAGTCGATGTGGGGTGACAAGACTGACTGTAGCCATAATGAGCAAAACCAGAAAAAAATCTAGTTTGAAAATTATGTGCATTTAAGCTAAATATCTAAAATAATACCAAAGGGTACATTGTATTTATTTGCTTATATAACTATTCAAAATATTAATTATTTTCACAGACAACACAGTTAATTACCATTGATATCTCCGCCCGATATGAAATTTGTGTATTCCGTTCTTTAACTGCGTGGACGAACAAATTAACAGTCAAATAAAAAATAAACGATCGGTTACAAGAATACATAAAAAAAATATTGTAAAATATTAATGACAACGCCATTAAGTGTTTATTCGTTGTTTAAATTTGGTTCTATAAAACCATCAAATTCCACACACGACAAACGGGCAATGCCACGAGCGTTGGCAAAGGACGAAAGCATAATAAAAAGGCTTTTAACAGGCGAACAACCCCAATAATCACACAAAATATTAGACATACAAAATAAATTATAAATTTTTATTATTATTATTATTATTTTTACGATAGCCCAACAAATTGCTTTGCCAGTATGTCCTCGTTCTTAAGGTACCCATCCATTAGGAAGTTTATTATCGAAGCAACCAGAAGATTTATTATGGAATGAGCAAGAGGCAGATACAAAATAGAGATGAAACATGATGTCATGAGCAATATTTTCGAATTCGCAAGACATCGCCTATTATATGTTTCAACAAGCATTATAAAAAAATTAACAGTACAAAAGAATCATTAGCACTTGGCTTGAAGATTTTTATGAAGCCTCGTAGTAAAATGATAAAAATTAATAGTTCAGGCGACTAAAATGATGTCCACAGTTCTGGCGGAGAGCGGAGCAACCAGATTTTACCTGAATATTTTGCCAATTTTATGAGACCATAGTCATAAAATGACTCGAAACGATACCTTTTTTCGTAAAATACAAAAATATATTTTCAAAATCACGTAGGTAAAAATATGTAGGTGAAATTTTATATTTATCTGTGCATAATATTTAATATTTATTTATATTTGAAAATTATTATAAATCCATGCGTTTCAGATAACATTCCTTTTATTCGGTTGATTATACAGTCAAGAATAATACTTTATCTAGGTAAACCATTTGAAATAGTTCAAGAATAAAAATAATAATAATAATAAACTAATCTAAAATTACTTGAAAAGTGCACTATTGCAAAATATATATTCAGATATTACAAGTAACCATACAAATAAGCATGAATAATATTTATTCTAAGAACAATAAATAACGAACTATTTATTTGTACGTTTCGACACGGTGTGTCACCATTCAGTAATTTTTTTTAAATATTTATACAGTATTTAAATACATACTTTATAGAATAATACGGTAACTTTCATGGGTACACATTATTATTCGCTAAATAAAGTAGTTACTTTTATATTCACAATATTATTTAAATTATATTATTAAATGTATATCAATAATGCCTTCAATAATGCAGTAATTCCTTTTTGTAAAAGCTAACATTTCATTTAATGGATTAATCCTGAATCCAGGTATATTCGAACCAAAAATCCCCAAATGAATTTAATCTGATTTTTCCAAAACCCGAAATTCTATAAATTAACCGTTAATACCTTAGATCGCAAAATCCCTTTCTTGCGCTAATTTCAATGATATCAGAAAAATATTTTTCTTTTTTTTCTTTAATTAATTAACCAAATTTCTTTATATATTATAAATAAAAATTTGAAATGAATATAGTAAGAACGGCAATGCGATGTGTTATCTATTAAAAAACTTTTTATATACTACAAAAAATTGATTATACTGGAAATGCACACATAAAGTTTTCCACATTTTATTCATATGAATAAAAAATTGATTTTTAATTCGTGTTTTTTCCTTCAAAAATAAATATAATATTGAATTTGTTTTAAAAGTTGTCCGTTTTTAATTGCACCTCAAAAAATATGAGTCATTGGTTTGGAATTTAATTTTACTTATGAAATTCACATTGCACGACCCTTTCTCGTATCTGCATTATTGTAAATGTAGTCGTATATTCCAAGATTAAAGGCCATATTTCAGGTTAAAATTAGGTTCTAATATAATGTAAATCGCGAATAGTTTGTTATAACGGCTATTGGTCTACGTTTGAACAATATTTTGAGCTATATATTTGAGACAAAATTCATTCCAAATTCATCTGTTGCAAATGCACAACATTAATTTTATATGATTAACTTTAATATGATTTTTATATAAAAAATAAATGTTTAAATAAAATGAAAACGATCTAAAATTTGCAACAAAAGTCGATTTTATCTTATTTCAAGTTTGAAATATACATACTTTTTTCTCTAATGTTCAAGAAATATGAATGAAATTTGTTTCGATCGCCTGAGACACCGAAAATTTTTACAACTGGACATTTATTGGTCATTTGGTCATAAATTGCTCGGTTGCCTGGTGGCCTAGTGGATGGGTAGCATTTAAAGTCAATAGCAACAAATAATAAAAGTGGACAAATGTAATATTTCTGTAAACGCGCGCCGCCCGTGCGCCGAGAAATTTCGACTTCAGGGCCGAAGGAAAAAGATAATTGAATTTAATATTTTAATACATCAATTATTAATTCAAGACCTAGATAAGAAAAAATAAAAGAAATGGTGCTGATTATATTAAAATTAATATAACCTCATTGAACTGTGCGCACAGATCGTATGTTGCCAGAATCGAGGTAAGATTTTGTTTTGCAGTAAATCGGCGAAGCCTCAAAATATTCTGATTAAAAATTAAGAATATTTTTTATTTAAAATATGACTATCAAAATAGCCTATGGTCAAAGTTTTATACGCATGACAAAATGTACTCGTCAATAAATAAAATTCTGACAATTCTTCTTGACGAGTATACTAAAACATTCAATTTATTATTACTTGGACAAGGTAGGTACAAGATGCAAAGTAAGTTATATTTCAAAAAAGAGTCTATTACTACCTAGTTCGTGCCTGGGCCATTCTCCATAATATTCGACATCAGGAAAGTGAAAATTTTATCGCTTTATTATTTTACTGCACCCCCGTTATATATCACTTATAAAATGAATTGGAAACGAATGTGCGTCCGCCGTGGCATCAGATGAATCGCTGGCACACGAAAAGTCCTTCACGAGACCGTAATTACATCGGTTTTTCTGGTAATTTGCTTAGAAATGAATTTCTTCGTCTTTAATGGCAAAATCTGTAACAGTAAACGGCCGTTTTGGCCACGTTTCAGGGTTAGAGTGACGGTTGACCGTAATGCGAACCGCAGCAAATGTCTTCGAAGAATTTTCTAGAAATGGAATTATAGTAAAACGATTGCGATGTAGTTCCAAAAAGATTTACATATCGATAATATATTCATAATGTGCGTTAATTCTGTATTGAATCTTTAACATACAAAGATATATCAAATTACAAAAAAATCTGCTAATTCAGGTAACTTTTTTAATCATCACCCCAAAATATGTTTGTATAAAAGCTCTTTGATGCATTTTGCCTCATTTAACAAAGAACCAAAAAAATGAAATTGCTACTTTTAGCATCTTTCATATTACAGTTATCCACAATAATTTTGAATAGAAAACTATTACTATAAATTTAATTTTAATTTAAATTTTAATGGAATTGACTTAGTGCACAACCTACTACTACACAAATAGCAAACAAAAATATATTCTTTTTATATCCAAAAATTCCATTTTTACCCCATTTGGGGCAATATACCTCGGTTCTCCGATTGCTGATTGAAGATTTCAACGAATTTTCAACAAAATTATTTTTACTACCCCGAATATTTTTTTCTTGCTATTACTATATATTTAGCTAAATAATCCATTAAACCATCTTTAATATATATTATTTCATCTTTTCCATCTTAGCACGTTATATTGCATGTATTTTTTATTATACAAAACATTACAGAAGGCACGTAATAGAGCAACGTACTTAATTAGAATTGTTTCAATAAAGTTGTTAGAATTTTATCAAAGCATTGATTTAGCAAATAAATAATCTGCATTAAGAAAATAGTTTTTAAATAATCAATATAGATTTTTAAAAACCATCCCTAAACAACCTAATATTGGAACTTTTCATTAGCTCGCTAAACAAACTAATTTTAAAATATTTGATTTCAGGGTGTATCAATCAAAATTTACTAAATTTTTTAAATAATTTAGCAAAAACTAACTGATGAATTTCATCCTTTTCTCTGCAAACAAATATTATTCTGCATTTATATTCATTTTTCTGATTAATTTAACAGTCATTTGCATGAAATATTCATGTATATATTTTAACTGCTAAAATAATTAAAGTAGTTAACGTAGTAGTAATTATTATTTCAATACTAAATATAATCATAAAATAAGATAAGGTAGAATATATAATAGAAAAATATTTTAACTTGGTTTCAACTCAATAACTGCAAAAAGTATGCAAACAAATTTTTGCTTATCGATTTTCCACAAAAAATATTACATGCAAATAAGACTAATTATTCAATTTGAATAATTAAATTCTTGTGATTAAATGCAGCATTAATTTATTTGTGAAGAAAAGGATGAAATGCATATGCAAGTATTTGCTAAATTATTTAAAAAAATATTAAAATATATTGATTGAAAAAAAAAACTGAAATAAAGTCAAATATACCAAATATAGTAATCAATAAAATGCACATATAAATTTGAATTATTCGTATATTTTCTTTTGATAATTTTCAATCTCTTTAAATTATTTATATATAATTAATTTTTGATTCAGCTATACATATTTACAATTTTATGTACAATTAGATTTTTACATTTATTATTATTTACAATGTGATTTTATTTACAATTGAGAATAAATAAAGTAGTGCAATGCACAGATGCACCATACAATATTATTTACAAGATTTTAACAAACTGATATGTCTTGTTCACACATTTACAAATAAAATATTTGCAGGTTGCATACAAAATCAAATATTTGGAATCGTAAAAACATGCTACATTGAGGCACACATATGATGATACTTCTATAATGTTTATCTAATAAAAATATCATGATCACAGTCAAAGAAAACTAAAATATCAGTACGATCACACAGCTTGACAAATATCGTCCAGATTTCAACTATGCCGCGTCACAACGGTAATCGGCTTGAACATTTGATGTGGCGGCGGGTTGGAGGCATGTGGAGGCGAAATTGGTCCTCCAACTGGAGAGTTCGGCAACAAACCAGCGGTAAGTTGCAATTGCTGCTGCAGCAATAGCCTTTGGTAGAAATCTTGATATTGCGGGTGTGCTCCTACTGGTAACATTGGTTGCCTCACAGGTTGTTCAGCTAACAATCGCTCCATGCTGAATCCATGATTTGCTGCTGGAGGCATAGCGGCGGGATTTGGAGGCATATGCGTTTGTGGTGGTACCATCGGATTTTTCGGTAAAACCATTGGTAGATATGGGTTATACCTCGAATATACTGAAGCTAATAAAGCGGGATGACTGTACATGTACGCTGGATGTGCGTATGGTGAATATCCTGGCATGTGTCCCGCCGGCGATAAAACCAGCGATCTTTTGAAAGCTGCCAATCGACTTCTGCTTGCGGCAGTTGAACGTCTGCGCAATTTACCGGTGCTTCCTCCAATGAATACATCTTCGGATGATGGGTCCAACATCCAGTAGTTGCCTTTGCCGGGATCATCGTAATGTCTTGGTACTTTCACAAAACATTTGTTCAAAGACAAATTATGTCTTATCGAATTCTGCCAACCTTGCTTGTTGTCACGATAATACGGGAAATTACGCATAATATACTCATATATTCCATTTAAAGTCAATCGTTTTTCTTGCGATTGCCGGATTGCCATCATAATTAAAGCATTATAACTGTAAGGTGGTTTTTCATTGCCTTTTGTCGCGGCAGGTTTGCCGTCGGTGGTTGTGTTGTTTTCGCTTTCGTCGTTTGTGCGGGATGAACTGCAATCAAGTGGCGAAGCACCACCAGTCACATCCAGATCAGATTCATTATCGGACAAATCTTCACACTTAAATATTGAAGCCGATGAACTGACGGGACTCGAACTATCACGTACGGTCTCCGGTAATATGGAACTAATGCTAAAGCTTGATTTGAAATCCATATCGCGTCTGGGCGCATTCACCGTCACTGGATGGTTAACACAACTCTCAGCGTTCACCATCGTTGTTTCTTCTTCAGTTTTAATAATGCACGACATATATAAAACAGTTCAAGTACAAAATCTACACACAATACTCCCGACCAATCAATAATCCAAAAACAAATTCACCGCTAACGTAATAACACTTAAGACGACATGCTCGCTTCGATAGATAAAGTAGAACTAACTTGATTTACGCCAGTCCGCAGAGCATTTATAGTTTCCGTGAAAGTAACGCCTCCTGCGCCGACTGCGATACAAAAACGCACCGGGCCAACCGTAGACGGCGAGGTGTGGCCTACGCTGAGGCTACGTCCTGCTCATACGGTCGAACCCGCTACGAGCGCGAGAGAGCAGGCCTATGGGCCGGTTTTGTTTGGATGTTTATATCAAACAAACAAGCTGCGCAGTGTAAATGTTTGCCGATGTACATCGTAAATACCAAACGAGAGAAAGAGCTCGATGCCATAGCGATGCTGCGAGCAGAACAAAGCTCGATACAGGCATTCTGCTACACATATTTTTCGACTGAAGGATTTGTATTTTCATATGTTGGTACAATAATACATACAAATTCGTTGCGCGCGTTTTCCTCCGATCCAGGGTGCGTCAGAGGGGTTGCGTTTCATACGCGCTAAATAGGGGAGGGATCCTGCCAAATCGGAATAATAAACGCACCGGTGCGGTGGCCGATACACATGTGTGTACATTACAGATCGCGTGGAAAAAAAT
Organism: Ctenocephalides felis; assembly: GCF_003426905.1. Taxonomy (NCBI): domain Eukaryota; kingdom Metazoa; phylum Arthropoda; class Insecta; order Siphonaptera; family Pulicidae; genus Ctenocephalides; species Ctenocephalides felis. The sequence goes on from NW_020537324.1 coordinate 4,781,523, forward strand.
AACATTTATAAATATTTGTGCTTTGTTATGGTATGATTTATGCTCTATCCTAGGGTGTGGCGCTCACACATTTCTCGCTTAATGGCGTCTGATAATGCGCGAATTTATTCAAATTTGTATTATTTGTTTGCGCGGTTAATCGGCCATTTGCTAACTGGAGTGATCGTGACTAAATGGCGGCGTGTTCGTCGCACGGGATCATTTGTTAATGGATTTTAGATGCTAAATAATGTCTTTATAGAGAACGGGTTGCTTGATTTATCATTAGGACCCTTTTGCGTTAACGTATATGTAAATATCTGTCGTCTATCAAGAGTAATAAATTATATTCATCTCACAAAAATACTACAAGAATCTGACCACGAAAACTGTAGATCATTGAGAAATCATCAGAAAATCCAAAATTCATGAAAAACCAACTTAGGGTGTATTCTGACCTAAAAATTTTAATTTTATTTTTGATATTTTCAAAGTTCATTTACTCTAGAATATGTGTACAAGAAATATTTTCAAATTTTTAATATTTTTTGGAGATATAGCTGTTCAAATGATAATTTTTTCTTTTTCAGTGTTAATTTTATGAGATCCCTCACTTCACCACCTTCTACAATTAAAATTATATAGCTATTTTTATTATTTATTTTATTTTTTATATTACCTTTCAAACTTCGCAAAATATTCATGCCCTTAGACTAGAATATACCCTAATGTAAATAAAATTAGAACATTTTGCAGCATAGTTAATTTACACATATGATTATTTAACAAAATTCTAAATAATTTCAATTTTCTATTAAAAATAATCATAAATGATAAGCTTATTTGTTCAAATAAATACTATTTTCCCGCTATTTTAATATTATACCCTGAATCAATCGCCACATTAATATAAATAAAATATATAAAATTTTGCAACATAGTGAATTTACCTATAATGATTATTTGATTTTTTAAATATTTGCAAATTTTCTATTAAATCATTAATAATAATCAGGGCTTTGTTGTTCGAATGCCTATTATTTGCCTGGTACCTTTATTATACCTGAATCATCAATCGTAGTAAAATATTATACCTATAACAATAGGTACCGTTAATTTAAGGACATTGTGCCGAACCCTAAATTTTGAAAATAAGTTAAAAATACAAAAACATAAAACTTAAACTAAATTATTAAATTATTTTGATAAATTATATTTTAAAAATAAATACTATATTTAAAAAAAAACTGTTATATTACAAATACGATACATTCTTCAACGAATTTTAGTATATTTTAGAAAAATCTAACTATGTTCGTTTAAGCAATTTTTCACAGAGATAATATTTGGTGTTGTAAATTTCAAAACTCGTCCTCAGTGTTTACTTTAAAGATGACCAAAGGGGAAAAAACCGTTCGAAAATAATTCCCCAAATTAAATTAACTCGATATCGGATCTTGCATACATTCGCAAGAAGCGATTATGTAACCAGCTTAAACGCTTTCGATCGCCTTAGCCCTTACTAATCCAGTGGCAATAAACGCATTGTCCGCGGGCACAATATTAACAATTACATTGCCGGCTACCGTTCAAGGTGAACAAAATTCGATTTATTGTTGTCATTATAACGTTATATGATTTTATTGTTGTTTCATGGAATGCGCGAGAGTATTTGCACATTTTGCGGTCGCCAGTTTGATGCGTTGTAACTGTTTCGATTCGGGGATTAATAGAAAAAGATTTCGTAATAACATTGATGGTCAGACAAAAACAGAAATTGAGAGAAACCTACAAATATAATTAAGCACAAAATACTTATTATCAAAACAAATGAATTTTCACCAAATGTGATATAACATGCCTAGTTTTATACCTCATTGCAACATTCCAAAATTATATTGCTATTTTACAGTAATATGTATGTATGTATCAGAAGTTTATAGTCATGAATATAATTGAGTACAAAATTCTTATTTCCAAGATAAATGTATTTTTCATCATATGTTATAACGCATCAGGTTTTAAAAAATAATGGATATAAAAAAAAGAGTTCTATCAATTCATGGTATCCCCGGAAGCTGGCATTTCTCTAAGATTGCGTCAAATCAAATTATTTGCAAGAAGTTAAAAATTTAAACCCTTTCTCTAGTCAATTATTACCATCACTGCAAAAGCATTTTTATTGCTTTCGACCAGATTTGTCAATTTTTCCTCTTACGTAAACAGTGGTTCCATACACCAACAATTTCGGGGCCACCTGTGTGTTCGTGTGATATGGTTTAGCGGTATAATGGCATTACAATAAAATAGAATGCACGAGGATTAAAACTCGCTAATCTGTCCTCTAACAACTGCGAAACACCAAAATTTGTAAATATAAGCCTTTAACATCCAACTGTGTCTCTCTATGTTGAGTAGTGGCAAAATTTACGCATAAAACCGCCATCAGCAACCAATAATATGGAACCGTGTGGCTTCAAAATCTTTTTAATTTGTTACCAGAATGGGAGATTTGCAAAGACTTTTTCAAAACATTATGCCCTCTTGTTTGGATTAAGTTTTTATTGCTTTATTGCCGATTGTAAATCATAGGATGGAGTTGGCTAATGTGGAAAAATTGCGTTTATGTAAAATTGGTAATTAGTAGAATAATCAACATTTTTAAACTACTATAATAAAAAGTATATATTTCTACCACTATTGATAGAAATATCAAAAGCTCGAATTGCTTAAATTGAAAAGATCATTAATTTTACTAAATTACTTAGAACTTTCCTTAATGAACATCTAGTAAATATAATAAAAATTATTAAATTATTTTTAAAGTAATAAAAAATATGAACGATTGTTCAAGTTTGAAGAGCCACTTTACAGCTGTAAATTAAATAATTTACTACTACAAAATACTTCATATCAAATTTTCAGAGCAAACCAATAATATGTGTTACAAAAAGTGATCAAATCCGAACAAAATCTTAAAGAAAATAATTAAAATTTATATATGTTTGTTGCACCATGTAAATCATATGATATACATGGTGCTAAATTATATATAAGTTTGGTAATAAATATGATTTAATTAAATCAAAATTA
>NW_020537324.1:4785594-4835173 GCF_003426905.1 Ctenocephalides felis
ATATTAAAATTCCCTTTTGTCACTTACGTCATAAATATTAGCAAAAGTAAAACTTTTTGCCCTTTTGTTTTCTCCTTTCCCCGGTTAAAAAAATTACACCTCATTAGCGTGGAGGTCTATCACAATATAATCGAGGGCTCATTAAATCACCAATATAAATATTTCTGAACGCACAATGTGAAATACCTACGCAGGTACGTTGTGATTCAATAAAACGCGAATATGTAGTTCGAAAATCTTTTTGTCGGACCGCGAAGTAAATTACAGAGCTCGAGTCTGGAATTATTCACGCAAAGCCCGGTTATAGGATATAATATGGAGTTAACACGCGCCGCGATCAAAGGAACATCAAAGGCCAACCAGATCGCAAAGTCATCGGTATTTATGATAAAGTTTCGAATTATGCTCAGCGATTAAAAATATATCGTTAACAATACTTTTGAGCATAATATTGATTGTTCGCATTGTTACGAAAGATCCGCGCCAGATCAAGGAGAATTAAATTAACATAGTAATCGATGGATTTTACGGTCCACAAACAGATAGATGTTGGTATGCTGTAATAATAATAATAAATCATAAAGAATGATCATTTGTTTCAAATTATAATATTGTTCTACACATCATCCCTGAAATGTTCGTTAAACATCAAAAACCCCTATAATGACACAAACGCTTTAAAGTCCACAAACGCTTTAAAATCCACAACCGCATTTTCTATATCAAATCTCTCTCATCGAATTAAGCTCTTTGTAACTTTTCAATTTGGCAACTATTACCTTTTCTTATCACGGTGACAACGATTTTTTTTATAGATATATCAAGACTTGATCCTTCTCACAGGATCTGTCAAGTACCGCCACTTAAAGGACACCCCAGACGGTAATTTTTATTCATTTAGATTTTTGGTCCTTTGAAGGGAATCATACGGACCACTGATCACAACATTTTTTATAAAACTGTGGTTCTAAAAATAAGATCATATGATATGAACATATTATAAATTGAACATTGAATCACAAATATTGATATTGCATTTTTATCAGAAATAAATTTAAATTAAATAAATATCACTTTTTAGTAAAAAGATCCATGTAAATTATTATTTGTAATTTTATTATATACATCTTAATAATTTAATTAAGGTTCCATTATTATTGTTGAAATCTATGCAGTTTAGTTAAGACCTTACAAAATTGGAAGCATTTTGAGTATTAACCCTTTCCACTCCGACGGCAAAATACATACTAATTCCGAAAGTAAGGAGTGAAAAGGGTTAATTATAAATTGACTTAATCAAGGGAAAACATATCAAAAGCATGTGTCTAGGGTAGTCCACATGTTGGGGATGGAGGAGGTGTTACCTACTTTCGGAGTAGTTCATGGTATTTTTTATGACATCTACTCCAAGAAAGAGAAAATTGAGTACATTAAGAAACTATGATAAATCACTATATAAGACAAGTAAGGTTATCAGAATAAGAACTTCAAGTCTACTCCAGAAAAGAAAAGATAGGACTCTGAAATAGAGTTTCTCCAATAAATTCAAATTTTCTATTACTTGGACAGTTTGGGAACATTTGATTACCTATGACAATGAATTCTGAAGTCTGATTATGGTCCCCTTTGTCGGGTGCTCATTGTGAGGCCTATAAATGTGTCTATCGATGTTATTAAAGTGGTTTCTAGTGGTTCACAGAGTTAAACCATTGGATTAAGTTAAGCGTGCGGAAAGCAATCTGTTCAACTTTATATACAACGGACTCGCCAAACGACTGGGGTGGATAAATTTCGATGGAACTCATGCAAAATATAATTTAATCCCACTAATTATTATGATAACTAGATATAAAAAAAATAAAAATCAGTCAAACTGAAATGGAACTCTTTGGAAAGGAAGGACTTTGCGAGATGATCGGCCGAGCAAATTTTTTCGAATACGTTCTTGCCAAAATTCTTAAACATGTACCAAGATATTGATGCAAGTTGGCTTAAGGCACTCACACCTAGTTTGGATACTAATTAATAGATCACTCCACTATATCTTAATGTAACATACATTGTATAGTTTATATCTTTAATGAAAATATTATTGAAAATATTTAAATCTCGTTCTGATAGCAGGAAGTTCATCATATTTGTATCCTGTCAGCATTTCTATTTCCCGTCAATTCGACGATAACGTGTGTCACAAGTGTCATATATGTCAGATATTTGTCAAGAGTTCGGATTGATTCGAAAAGCTGATCCAATACCTGTTTATCCATGACGAAAGAAAGTTTAATTTAGAATATGTAATCTTGAATAAATAGTAATCAACAGAAGAAAAAAATACTAACACGCAAAGTATTATATGTCATCATTGAATTAATAAATATGGGAAACTATTTTTGACTTCGTGGGTAAGACAGACATTATTTACCCAAATTACTCATTTGGTAAATTTTATTTCTTTTATATTTTTTTTTTATTTCCTTCCGAATTGGCAACAGCGGTTCACCCGTTGGCAAACGACCGTATTATTCCAAAACTTTTTCAATTCTTCAAATAAATAAATACAAAACGCATATCAATGTACGGATAGAGGACTGTGTGCACACATTTCGGCAAACAAACATCAATAGAAAAATAATAATAAGTAAATATACATACGCTAATCCACTAATCTGTAACCCATAAGCGGAATATTGAAGAATGGGGAGCTTAACTATTCGAAAAGGGTTGTATTAGCAAATAATGTATCGATTCAGGGTATTAAAAGCAGATAGAGGCAAAGCGAAGCTCAAAATGTTTAGAAATTGACATTCAGAATTATTGCTGATATATAGAGACATATGTTACCTACAATTTAACTTATAACAAATTAGACATTAGATAAAAATTTAAATTTGAAAATATCAAACAATTGCAACTGTGATCTAATTAGTACAAATAAATAGTGAACACATGCCAATTGTCTTGAAAAAAGTGTTAAATACAAAAAAAATTGTAATGCCAAATACTAATTATTAAAGTTAATGAGTATCAAAGATTCAATTTGGGAGATGGTACAGATTTCGAAGTTACTTCTGAAATATTAGTCGATAATCATTCAATATCATTTTTTTTAAATTTTATCAAGTCTAATTTTGTAACAAGTTCTAAAATTCGTGGAATACTGCTATAATTTAGATATCCAAAAATGGTCATAAAAAAGTTCGACAAACTAGTCAATTCAATTAGCCATAAATTTTTAAATCAATTAATTTGCTTATAATTTGAATACATCCCTGTTCAAATATTTCAGTCGTTCGAAATATTTGTAATACTATTACTTTCAAATTGTTTGACCATCCACAAATAATAACATCCTTAAATCCGAGCGACCGTATTTTTCAAACAAATAATCCTAGATAAATATTTTTTAAACGTATGAAAATAAATGGTTGAAAATGGTGCTATATTTGCAAAAATTCAAAATGGAGATCGTGAAAAGTTCTGCATATGATAAAGTGAATAGATAGTGAATTTATGGATAATCACAAATCCATCTAATTATTTCTTGACTCGAATCACAAACATTAGGCAACTTCTATAATAATAGGAACGATAAAATTTTCAACTGCTCATTTTCAAAATAAAGTTATAGATTTTTGCTAAAAACTATTCAATCCAACTTCCAATTCACACCTTACAAACAAAATTTGTAAAACGATTTGAAACGACTTATTGGGACGTCGAGAAAGCACATAATTGGATTTTCTGGCAAAAACGATGTACTCCTTTGGAAAGTTAAAAATATACCAAGAAACCTTATTCAAGGATAAAAGTAATTAAATATTAATTAAACAAAATTATCATATTAGTGTAAAATAGAAGCATATCTCTTTAGTCATTATAATAGTTCTAAATATCACAGCTTTTTAAACAAAATCCCTGATTAGGGTTAATACTAAATAAATAAATTTCCTTTTGATGATGAAAACAACTAGTTACTGGAATGAAATTGATTAGCCAGATTTTTTCATATTAAATATCACATTTTCAAAAATCTTTTCTCTTCTTTTCCTAAGTTACTAAACTAGTTACTGGAATGAAAATGATTAGCCAGATTTTTTCATATTAAATATCACATTTTCAAAAATCTTTTCTCTTCTTTTCATAATTAGAATGAGGAGTATTCTACTTATCAATTGAGAAGTACGAAAAACAGGTATAATTAAAATATATTAAATAAATAATTAATTTCGGTAAGACAAAATGATCTTTCGAATTCATCCCTGTTGCCACAAACAGCAGTCAACAAAAGAGAAATTATTATTAGGTATAAAAATTAATCCCGTTACTCGAAATTTCTGTGATCTACGTACTTTTCGAGGATACTCTAAATAAGTTTTGGGCAAAAGAGCCGCTAATCTAAATTTTAAACGGTCCCGTTGTCACCAATAAGCCGAACCAATGAGATAAAGGGTCAACTAGACCTCGGCCAAGGCTTAGCATTTAAGTTGTTTAACTTAAGCCGCGCACATATTGGCTAAAGAATGAGTTTAAATCGGACGAAATCGTCGGCGGCTTTTTTGTCTGCGAGATTAGGATTGATTTAATTTAGTTTTTCGGGGTTAAGTTTTGGACGGGATTATTCGTTTAACGTAAATTAGAGTTTTCTTTAGTCGGATTAAATAGAGACGAGCTGTTTATTTATGTAAGAAATAAATATAAATATTACTTCTTCGGAGTCGCGTTGGACGGAGGTCTTTCTTTTGTAACGGGAGTTTTAGAGTGAATTCATTATTTTCACAGATATTTTGACTGGAATGTTATAAATATTTGGAAGCAAATTCTATTGAGATCAGATCGAGACCTAGTTGAATCGAAAAATGTTCTTGTTGTGCATAATGCATAAAGCACTTTTTTGTATCCAATCCAATAATGATTAACTGTATTGTAATTTACAGTTGTAAATATTCATAATAATGGTGTGAAATATAATAAATATTTGGTGCATATGCTAATTATGATATAAATAAATAGAAATTGATACAAAAATTTAAATATCACGGTAATAAAAATACATTTGTTAAAGTACAATTAATTACCAGACCTACATATATCTTAAGTATAAATTACTTAGATATAAGTAGTACATTTACTTATTACAGTAAAATAGAAATATGTCATTAACTAAGTAATATAATTAATAAGGTTTAAGTGGCATTTCGCCTTATGGCAAAAATATCAAATTTGTATGCTTAAAACCACTTTTCGTAGGACTATAATAATTTAGCACGTTCGCTTCAAATGATTTTGAATTTTTAAATTTTTTTAGGTTTTTTTTGGAAAACCTGCACAAAATATCTTGCACTTCTCTGCTAATTTCAAGGAAATGGCTTGGCCGATCGCCTCGCTAAATTAATGAACGCTTGTTCTTATCGAAGACATCGAATGGATTTGAAAATTTGAAAATCGGTTCAGCCGTGTTTAACAAAAGTCGACAAAAGGTGAAATATCGGTTTACGTACACATACTTACATACACATAATTTTTTCAAATTTGGTCTCAAACAATTCAGAATGACTTGAAACGCTGAGAAAACATAAAATTAGGATGTCGTTTCTCCTGCGAAAACGAAATTTTGCTTTGGGAAGTTAATTGATAAAATAGTATATTGCTTTCTCATTTTAATCTTTATAGAATTTAAACAAAGATTTTGAAAATCTATTTATTATATAAAATATTATAAAGATTTTTTTATATACATACATTTTAATTCATGTTATGTTGTGAAGAATGTATTGAAAACTAGTGTAATAAATATTACAAAATCATATTAAATTAGGTATATGAATAAAATAGATTATACGCTCAAAGGAGCGTCAAATATGACTTTTGGTTCAAAATCGAAAAAAAAATTCTTGGTAATTAAGAGAAAAACGTACAGGCAGATAAAAGTTTCACCAGACTTTTGAATACTCAACTTTAAAAACATTTGAAAATTTTAGGCTTTTTTCAATTTTCGATAATTATACACCTAATGAAGAAACCAGCCTGATACTATTTAATTTTTCTTTACCAACAACCAGTCCAATTTTACTTCTCCCAACAATACCAGACCGAAAAGCAAAAGAACCGCCCAGCAGCGTCCGTTACAGACAAAAGATCCAATTTGAGAAATATTTATTTATTTTAATTTCTTTGTATGGTGCAAACATGCGACTAAAATTGAGTTGTTTTCATATAATCGGATTATATTTCTAAGGCCTAGGGGTCACGGTAAAACATTGAAGGGATTAGTCGCCGTCCCTTGGAGCCCAAACGTTGTCGGCACGTTTGTTTGTTAATTACGCTTAGTTATGCTGTCAACATACATCTCTTTGGCTCATGAATATCTTCTACGTGGATGTTGTATCTACCGATCACTAATAATTCATAATTTGCTCTCATATTCGGCGGCAGTTGGTAAACGAACAGGTAGGCGGTTGGAAAACGAGTACCGAAAAGGCTTACGAGGAATCAATGAGCCAAAATTTTTAATTGGTTTCATTATCTTTCAATTAACAGATGACAACCGCCAAACAACAATTTTAGGTTTTTGGAAATTCTTTACTCTAATAATTTTACACAATCACAAACAGCAAACTGATCTATATAAATTTGATGTATTTCAGAAATTAGCCAAATAATTTTATAGATACTCTTGCCCATAAATGAAATATTCATAAAATTATTTTTGAATAGAATAGAATATTTTGTAAATGCATGTGAATTAATTTATTTATAAGCAAGTTCCCAATTTATACATTCCATTGTGATTTGAACCAGAAATTTAAGTAAAAAAGCTAACTTATTTTAATATGATTTATTTTCGACGTTTTGTAACTATGTATATTCCATAGTCAAGTCATCTTTCAAGAATGAGTTATTAATTAGTATATAATCCAAATTTTTAAAATGAATAAATTATATGAAAATTGTATATAGAAATGGAACAAAAAGTCAGAATAGAAACAAACATTATGAAATACATTTTATGTAAGTCTAAATTTCTTAATTTTTTTCTAAAATTTTCCAAACTTTCTAATTTTGTTTTTATGAATGCCTGAAAAATATAATTACCCTAAATAACGTAGAAATTTATAATTATTAAAGTTTTTGCGAAATACAAACAATTATTTATAAATATATTTATAAATATTGACAATATTGGAAACATATTAGAAATTATTGTGAAGTGTTTGAAACCATTGACAGAAAAAAGTAGATATATTCAATTTATTTTAGTGCTTTTGGTAGAAACAATAATGCAGAATTTAATCAGCAGAAAAAATAATATAGAGAAATCTAAATAACATAAAAATCATAATTTTTTTAGACTTCTAATAATTTTGCCTAAAATTGGGAACTTAATACAAACTGATATTTTCGGAAAAAATCATAGAAAATTTAAGATAGGAGTTATTTAAAAATTTATAAAAATAATCAGAAATTTGATAAAAAAATGGTTTAATTAGTTAGACGTTCCAGTTCCATATTGTATTCAATACAATATTTTTTATTTAATGATTACATATTAATTAATGCTGTATTTATTGCTGATTTGCAATTATTTGTGCTTGCTTAAAAATAAATAATTTAATAAACAACAAATTGACATTACTACCTGCATAGCAGACAAAATATGATGATCTTGTTAACTAAATTTTAAAAATAATTGCCCGCAGAATTAATAATTATAGAGTCTAATATTGCAGCAACATATGTTTCGGTAATAATAATTATGTAATTTTCAAAAGGATTAAAAAATATTTCTGTAATTAAAAACAGTACTTTTTGCTTTCGGAGAAAGAGTGAATGTTTTTCCGAAACCACCATTAATTTATAGCAAATGTTAATACATTATACATAATATTGAGGTGATATAGAAAAAGTTGAAGATATAAAATCATCATTAGTTGACAAATTTCGAAATCCAATTTGTTTCTAATGACCACACACATGTACAAGTTTTTATACACTATTTTCTAACAATAGGTTTCTGCTTTCGCTCATAATCAAGAATGAGTATCCGTAATGTAATTATCGTGCAAAATATAATAAATCTCGCAATATCTATCATTACAAACTCTTATTGTTAAACATATCGTCTTATTATGATTAACATATGAATCAAAGTCAAATGACATTAGAACTCCATTCTGCAACGGAGTAATTACGAGGATCGAATAATCCGATTTCTTTTATTTCGATGAGAACTCTATTATTGGCTTAATTTAAATATTTTGATGGATTATCCTCAAGAAAGATGATCGTTACGAAATAAGATGTTGATGTGATCAGATGTGACTGTTTATAAAGAATTAGAGATAATTACAAACGCCGCGGATTCTGATTATATAAAATGATCGCTTGATCAGAAGAAAAGCAGTTGTAGTCGGGATAAAAGATAATTTTAAAATATTATTTATCAGGATTATATATTACATATGTTAGATAATTTAGTATTTTAAATAAGATAATTTTGATATTACTCTATAAAATGTTGGCCAAAACATTGGTGAGCAACACTTTCTGCATGCCTTCGAGTTTAGTTTCTATTTTCGCCAAAAAATCAAAGTTGCTAATTTTATATTTTCTCGACGTTTAAAGACAGTCTGAATCGTTTGTGACCAAATTTTGTAAAAGCATGTGCGTGATTGCATGTGAGCCGATATTTGACCATTTACTCAAAAACTGTTGCACCAATTTCAAAAATTCTAGGAATTGGATGGAACTAATAAAATAACATAAAAAGCTATGCAATTATTGAAAATAAAGTACCTAATGTGTTGTATCATGTATTGTATTCCATATTACACAATACAAAATCATCTTCAATACCCACAACAATAACTACTATCCAATTAAGCAAAAAAATCAATATCCATCTTCAATCTTTTCGCGTAGAAATCGGATAATAAATACATTATTATTCTCATGCAATTGCATGTAATATTTGTATACAACATTCAACAAAAGCACAAAACGTTCAACAATGAACTTAACAACTCAATTCAGACATTAAAAGATTTTTGCATCAATGATACACCCGTTGACTTTGGATTATGGTTAAAGAAATCATATAATATAGGCTTGAGATATGATTATTCAAGAAGAAGCTGGTGCACGAGATTTAACAGAGATTCTGAATCTTTGGATGAAGTAAAGAAACAAATAAGTTTTATCTTGGTATCTTGGGTATTAATTTACAACAATAATCTAAAACACAACTTTTGTTCAAAATTTCATGCCAATATTGGCATGATCAACATCAAGCCAATATTGATCATGGTGAGATATATTGAATTTGTAACTATTTTTATATCCATGAAAATTCATTCTGTGTTTTAGAGTTCTAAAAAACTGCCGAACCAAGCCGAAATTTGTATATAAAATTGATTATGAAAACTGAATGTGGTAAACTAAAGTATCCAATACTCAAGCAGATTATAATACAAACCATGATCATTGAGATAAAATTTGGCAAAAAAGTATGTAAAAATTTAAGAAAAGAAATGATAAAATCTCCAAAACTTTGACGTAAAATAATATAGTATATAAATAATAATGCATTTGGCTAGATCTTCTAGCGAGCCCACATTCAATAGATAATTATTGTCTGGAACACCTCCTCCTGGCTTTGTTCTACTTTTATTCAGTTTTCATCGAGTCTTGCAACTTAGCTTCTATCAAGAGTTTATTATTATGGCCAGGATTCCAAAAATCGTTTAGTTCTATAAAATTCGTTCATTTATGTTGAGAAGCGTGAACATAGAGCACGTTACTACGGAGATGCGACTGAGAATTAGTCGTTGTGAGAATATACGATCGTATTCTTTGTGGCCGGCGAGAAGCCGACACTTCGCTTAATTACAGAATCTCAGCAGGTGATATACACAACATACCTTGGTGATCAGAAGAATATCTTCACCCCGCAGCCGGACACGCTGATCATAATATAGCTGAGGAGCTGCCATCAATGGAAAGGACCTAAATAACTTTTTTTCATTTCATGTATTTACAAATGCCCATAGTAAATTAAGAAATTGGCTGTAAATAGGTTATTGTGTGGTAGGAAGAAGAATGCACAGTTGTATTCTTCCTTTACAATTAGATAAAGCAGTAAGTACAAGATTGGCACGATTTATTAAATGCTAGGTAAATCAATTGGCATTGCCTATTAAATTATTGTCTAGGATCAAACCAATAATCGGTAAACATTGATATATCAAGTAATTCTAGAGAAAATAACAATTACGATGGTTAAGTCTTAGCTATTTGTTGAGTATCAGACGTTTTTGCTGATGGTAAATAAAACTTAAATCAGTTTGTTTTATATATGTTGCAGCAATGCCTCGAGAAACAAACTTGGCTTGAGATCAAGTGAAAATCTCATATAATACTGCGGGCCAATATGCAATTATTTGAGAAAGAATTGTCTCAATATAATAAGGGCGATTGTCATGTTTGCCAATAATCTCATTAAATCCTCAAAGAACAGAAATGTTTTTTTTTATTCTCGAATTTCGACAGCAATCAGAACTTTGTGTCCTATAAGGCCTAAATTTCTCCTTACGTATTTTTAGATAATAATCCAACCAGATTGATCCATTCATATATGATTATTTTATTATTAGAATTTATCTGATAAAGGTGATATATTATTGCAATGCAGTAATGAAAAGAATAATATTCTAATCTATTTTCACTTCAAATCATAGTTAAAATTCAAATTTCCAAGTAAAACTTAACATCGCTACTGCTCGATGAAATGTAAAAAACATATTTATACCAAGTGTTCTACAGGTTATTAAAATTTATCTGGAGATGAAACACGCTCTTGGTCCTTGAATGAATCCTGTCATTTTATTATATTCATTCAGCAAAGGAAAGAAAATTTAAGCAAAGTCCTAGAAAGTGACTGATATGGTCATTTGTACACCAAAAAAATGTATTTTATCATATGATATTTTAAAGTTTGGGTAGAACTTGTTATAAATATAAAAGCGTTCAAATATATCTACATGTTTATTCAATATTCATATATAAAACACAGCTATTATAATTTTGATCGGAACTGGAATCGGTATTGCCCATTATTAAATATTCAAAACCAAGAATTCATACTATATCGTATACAAATTTGTATCCGTTTATAACTTATAATTTAAGCACAAGTTCTCAAACTTTTTAAAATTTATCTAACAACGAATAAATCAACGCATAGTTGATTAAATTAGAATAACAAAAATGCACTTGATATTGAAATTGAAAATGTAGAGTTTTAATTTTTGTGAAGATAGTCAATTTTAAACAGGTAAACTATAAAAATACTTAAATGTATTTAAAATTCACAACAAGGTAAATTAACAATTAGCAAAATTATATTCTGCAGTAGAATCTCCTTTCTCAAATTATGATAAATCAAAAATTTACTGGAGACAATATGTATGTGACAATTCTATGGATCTTTTTACATTTGAAAGCTCAGAAATGATAATGATCAGCTTAGAATGAAAATATATATCATATAAATATATAATAAAATATATCGAATATTATTAAAAAATACATCTCTCTTAGTTACGTCAATAATTTCTATTTAACAATTGATAGCGCATTTCTAGGAAAAATTTTTCTATTATCCTTCTCCATTTGAAAACCTGTGAATTATTACCATAATGACATGCCAGAATTGTTTGGTTGTTATAATATTTAGAGCAACGATCAGAAAACACACGAATCAAGCATATGTCCCAAGTCACACGGTCTTCATAACTTCTAACTACACAAATTATAATAATGATCAGTTATAGAACGGACTTCTACTACCACTCGGTAATACGTTTACAAAATAATTAATTAATCATAGGACATCATTCCATATTCACTGCTGAAAAGCTGCACTTGTTTTATAATTACATGCCAAGTTTTTCTAGTGGGTAAATATTTATTTTTAATAGCCGGGGTTATATGTACAAATCAGTTCGACTGTTGTTATACAAATAAGGTGTTTTATATTTAGAACATTTTAGTTTATTTTTGATGGGGTTTATGGCTAACGTGCTGGTGAACGTGTTTACATTTTCAAACTTTTTAGTACTGTAAGATTTGTTGGATGACTTATTCTTGACAGTAATTGAAGGAAAAAAACATTGCGTGATATGGAAGACAATGAATTAAAAATCTACTTGATTCCAATCAACTGAAGAAGTTTATATTTTTGCCAGAATGTCCCATTTTCTAATTTTGCGCTTTCTCGATAATTATTCTCAATTGTTGGATAATGAATTAATAATCTATAATAATAATAAATTTAGTGCAAGATTACTTTAACGATTCAATCTTTTTTCGTGGACAAGTATGCTACTCAATATCAATTTCCTATTTACATTTTTTCCAGTTGTTTTAAATTTAGCACACGAATATTCTAAATCATAAATACTGTATAGAAAATTTCATGTGGTAATATTGTCCATCGCGATCACCCGTTCGTGTAGATAATTTGATGCACCTGACAAATTCCCGTGATCTATTCTTGTAGTTTGTACTCATCATGTGTGAATGCACAATGAGGCATTAATAAGTTAAAAGATTGTCGATATGCTTTAATAAAACATCACTAAATTGGTAATAAAATATACAAGTTTTTTCTGAAATATGTGTATAAAACTCGGAAAAAAGAAATAGTTTTGGTACGAGCTTTTCGCTGCGCGAGATCTCACCAAAAAGGGATTGGAGAGATCTCTACTGCTAGGTTGCTTTCTCAAATAGACAAAATAGACCATTGAACATTTGCTGAATTTAATCTCCAATAAATGAACCAATTCGAAATTAAGATATCAAATAACTATAAGTGCTCACAATAACAAGTTATAATAACTAGACACATATTTATTTGAATATTTGTTTCCGTTCACACCGGTTCTCTTTAAGGTAGCTTGCATTCACAGCGTGTAACTTAGCGTTGCAATTACAAGTTTCTGCAATGAACTTGCATTATGCATTTTATTTATATTTGTGTAATATTCATATAAATACATGCGCATTTACACGTCATATTTATTGGTGCGTGTAGGGGTACACCTTCTACTTATACGATATCGTAGGCTACACGCCTTCGCTTCCCAACATGTGTCTGGGGAAAGGAATCTCGAATTATTAGATTTAAATTGGTAAAAAGAGTTATTTCAGTATTGGCTTAAATTTTACTGAAGTATGGGTTTCCCCGTGGGTTAGTGATGAGAGCTGTGGGCAAGTTCACAAGTTCCAGATTTGGCACTCGCCTCAAACAGCCTGTTGCCAAGCTGTACAATATGAGATTGGATTGCCTATTAGGTTTTAATCTCTATCAAAGTAAGCTTTTAAGTGAGAATAGCTTTTCCTGGCTTAAATATATCATTACTATTAGAACAACAGCAACTTCTGGGTTGCCTGCTAAAAAATATACCTAACAAATATAAAAGACCATAGGAGGGCTTGTCTACTAGAAGCCACGGTGTTGATGGTAAGTATGTGGCAACTTATAGATTCCTAAAAAATATTTGGCAGATTGTGATATTGAAGTAAATTATGTCATCTAATAAAAAGCAGCTAGTGAAATAACAAAAAAAAGCTTATCCAGAATCCAGAGTTGAAGTTATCATTCAGGATTACTATTTTCTTAAATCTCTAATTCACAATAATTGCTAGCAGGGTAAGTTTCAACTACTACAAATACGATTTTAGGTCGTCTGATTAATTATATCTTTGATAATTATTATGTTTGATATTCGATGGTGTCCCGTAGCCATATATTGGACATAGCGTGCTCCCCAATACATAAATTAGCCCCGTCGGACAGGCACATTAAGCCGCCACTGAGCGCGTTGATTGCAAAAAACTCACATCGGGTAACCATGTGCAAGAATTATTGCGTATAAATAAATATTGCGAAATATTGACGATGTATGAATAATGTGAGTAGCGGCCCTGTTCGGCATATAATAAATATTCTCTAGAAACGTGTGACAACTGGACGCCGAGGAATAAAACTTGCTGATATCGGGAAATGGTTGAGGTATTTAGATTAGTTGGAGAATTGATCATTTTGATAGCTGGATCTGTCAAAACAAGGAAAGACAGGAAAGACTTTGGGATTTAACTAGTTTGATTCACAACTTTAATAAGCCCAATCATTTTTTCAAAAAAAAAAAGCTAGATTGTCACTGGAATAAAAGTCACAATAGAAAATAAACTCCTAATATACAAGACAATTATTAAACCAATATGGTCCTACGGCTTACAACTATGGGGTGCGGCCAGTAAATCGAACATAACTATACTACAAAGGTTCCAAAATAAAGTTTTGAAAGAAATCGTGAACGCTTCAAAATACGTTCCCAATTGGTTGATACATCAAGATCTCAGAATTCGAACTATAGAAGAAGAAATTAGTCTTTACTGCACCAGATACAAAGCTCGTCTAAGTCGTCATCCAAACGTATTAGCGTTAGATCTGCTCAAGCCTTTACGACCAAAGCATCTCAAAAAAGGAATCTGCAATGATTTACTACAAAATATAACATAACACCTAAGAAGGTGCAGGATAGCGATCCTTCTCACGCAGTCAAATAATATATAACTGTAACAATATGTAGCTGAATATACTTTGTATAGCTTGCTATGAAAAATAAATAAAAAAAAAAGATTGTCGCTGGAAAGAACAAACGTTTTTACCTGTTGCGGGCGGTCTTTAACTAATTTTTATAAATAAATCACTTTTCATAAGCCTGTAATATTTTAAGGTGTTCGGTTTGTCTATAAACTCGATCACAATGTGTTTCATCAAAATCCCAGAAGAGTAAACTTGAGGTTCTCCCTGTTAGTTAATTTTGTAAACTAATACCAATCCTCAAAAATCTATGGATCCACAATCTCCATTAACTTCTATACGTGATAATGACATGTTAGCAATTTTTTTATTGTAATTTATTTACACAATACGAATATATTGGATTCTGCAAGTTAGTAACTGGTTTTTGTATGATTATATGAATCTTTGGCGAGTTTGTTCGTTTTTCACCGCGATTTAACGCCTTCGCAGCGGGCTGTCATCGAGGCAATAAACACATGCAGAACCTGAACCCATATAACGTAATAATAATCGCGACTATAAGGCAACTGCGGTTGATATCACAATTTCATATATACAACAACATAATAACATAACGAAAACGATTGTAAATGTCAGGATTGTTTAAATTAACCTATGAAAAAGTAAGAACTTAATAATAACCCACGAGTGTCGAAATAGTATTTACAAATATTGTGGCTACAAATATCTCCAACGAAACGATATTGACGCGTCTCTAGTGTGTGAAACTTTTTATCTCGAAAGATTTTAATTATTATTTAATGAGTAATTAGTTGCAAATATACGCAAGATGGTTTGTAAATGCCAAATTTAATTTGCTTTTGTCTGTTTTGTAACATTTTATTATAATAACATTTAATGAATAATTATGTAGAAGTTTCTTATCGAGAAATATTTATATTTTTATTTATAATACAAAAATAGATATCTTATTATGTTTCTATTACGACCTTTGCCGGCTTGTCTAAAGGTTCGTGATATCCAGATAGAAAGGAATCTGAAATTCCTCTAAAACAGAGATTCCTTTGGAGATCAACGATATGTCACTGAAATTTTGTCGAATCACTGTGACCCGAAAAATCATCGAATGCTAGCACGGGTCAACTATGCAGAGATTTTCAGAGAAATAAGAGCTACGGAATTTATAACAACTTAAAAAAGGAAGAGGAAAATATTTATAGATCTAGTATTTGTATGATGATAATTTAATATTATGGCAAGGAAATAGCTAGTGAAAGTAAGGATATTATTTTGTCGAGAATGATTCCTAGATGTTGAAAAAGAACTAACAAGAAGACCTCAGGTTTACACTTCTGGGATTTTGATGAAACTTTGCATGGTGATAGAGTTGATAATCAAACAAATCAGTTTAAAAATTATAGGCGTATGAAAAGTGATGTAGTTATAAATTTAATTCAGTAGGGTATTTTGAATTCATTCTTATTTCCTACATCTGCCTCCAAGTAAAACATAATTAAATTAATTAAATCATACAAGGAAATAAACATCGCCCATGCCAAGTGCCAAGCTCCACCTCTGCTCTAGTTCATTTATTATCGTTTTATATATTCAACATACTGACGGATTAGCATAAATTAATATTGCGCCACACCAAAATTTCAGTAGCCGTTCTGAAAATCATTTGAATACATTAAAAATCTACACCCGAGTACATTTCTTATAAAACACACGACCAAAACACATATTAAAGCATGCTTTTACCATACACAGCTAATCCGTGTCACAACTTTACGGAGAACTTAATGAACAAATGGACTGTAATGAAGAAAATACTACATTTTACGAGCACGCACAAAGCCTGGGTATAAAAATACTAATAACGACATCAAGAGTTTAAATCAGACTTTATCGGAGTCGGCTTGAAGTTTCTTAAAAGTAAGATATCTGCTTGTCAGTTTAAGTTGGTTCATGTATTGTTGCCCGCTGACAAAATAATACAAATTGATCTCCAATGATCTCGCGGCCATTAGTCTCACAGTATCGAATTAGTAGAATAAAAATCATCGATTTAATATTATAGATATATACTGTTGATTGATATTTTTCTTACATAAAAATAAGAACAAATGTCCACCATCAGTATCTCAAAAACAAGTAAAGTATGGTATTTTTAATGGTACTTTAAACAAGAGAACAGAAGATGTGTAACTAGCCATAGCCTTAAATCGGGCGACGTCGCTAATTTCTAGAACTTACACTATGATGTATTATTTATCATAGTTTGATTTTTTTATTAATTGCCTTTGGAGCCGTTCAAGTATTACGTAAGCACTATAGGGGGGCGGGGGGGTTATTGATTTTCTTATTTTGGGTGACATTGGGAGCAGGGGAGTCTAGATGGTGATTACGTCATAGGTAGAATTTTTATTTTTTATCGAATGGCAACCTTACATTGTCTTTGCTAAAATTAAAATTATAACCTAATAATTACAATATTTAAAAAAAAAAAATTAACTGCAAAATGTTTACGCACGCATGGGGGTAGGGGTAACGCCTTTGCTTACTTTTGCTGACAAGAGGGATGGGGGGGGGTAAATAATTGTAATAAATCTGCTTACGTAATACTTGAACGATCCCTTTTTTCTGGATCTCAAAACCACGCCATTCAGCCTAAATTAAACATCTGTAAATTAAAGGAACACTATAAAACCATCTATCTATTCCCAATAGGTTTTATTATAGGCGTTTATTAGAAACTAAAACCAGAGTTTAATTAATGCGAACGCACCTTGATAATAAAAACTTCAAAAAATATCATAAACACCGTCTCTTCTAATAACACCGAATCATTAATAATCTGAATAAAAAAAAACAGGTAATATTCATTTGTTGCCAACACTAGACGTCCGAACTTGTCATTGCTCGGAACTTGGACGAGCGGCTCTCCTTTCAAACTCGATTCAGTTCCCTTGAAGAGAAGCCGAAGTTATTTATTTTCATTCGATATTATTTTGTTATGATGTTATAAAGTTATAGTCGTTTTCTATAAGTAGTGATTGTTATCGATCGGCGTTCTTCTCGTTATTGATTTCGACCGAGCTCGTGTACATCAGATATCTTTCAAAAAGCTTCGAGAATAAATGAAACCATCGCGATTGAAATTGTTTATTTATTGAATAACTAGACGAGTTACTGCTCCATGTTGCTCCATCCGTAGAAGGTCGCGAGATCATACCGATTTCAGGATTCACGACCATTGTTATGGATTTAGAATTGATAGTAGACTATAGAGAAATCTGTAGTAACATATATTTCTTAATGGTATTGACCTATTTTTTTAAACATTGGGCAATACATTACATTTTAAATGGTGATTGTTAGATATTGTTATCCTTAACTCTTTGATTCAAAGCATCACAGCTGGTCAAAAATGCATCAGTTCAATTTAAAGACTTTAAAGCACCAAAAAGTTAGTTTAGCGTGAGCTGAATAAGTATGGTAATGTTCTTGGGTAATAATAATAATACTTTCACAATAACCAAATATTTTGGTAAATTGGATGGTGCTAGTACAGAATAATAATGGCCCAAGAAATGGTAGTGATTTCTGAAATTTTTTGAATAAAAATATATCAAACATAGATACAGACAATAATAATATGTACAGATTTTTGTTTCTTGATTTAAAGAATTTTTCCAAGCATTTTGAAGAAAGGATAATCATTATGATAATAATTGTATGCGTAACATAGGTTGATGGCTAAAACAATCATATGGCATATTTTATTGAATTTTGGCCAAAATATTTTTTACTTGTCTTATAAATTATTGTTGTTAGGAATCAAATATCATCATCACCTCAGACGATTATATATTTAAAAAAAATGCAAAAATTTTTGCAACCTGTAAAGAAAACAGTATAACTTTTTTAATTAAATAGCAATTCTAAAGAGCATGAGTACTACTAAATATTATAACTTATATCCAAAGCGTGAAGTTGAGAGATTCCTTATAATGATCGAGGAATGCACAATTTTGAAAAATGAAACAAAACCGTCTGTTATAATTAATATGAACGAAAACAAAAATATTAATAAACAACGGAACGCCTCTTGTCCAAATATCTCAGATGTCGGCCCAGCTTTGATAAATTGTTATATATTTCTTTTACATGATGTTCCATTGTATTTGTATGACATACCGAATCTCATACGTGTTCTAAACTTATACAGGGCTGTGGAATCTAAATGGGAAAAATCTTTGCTATTTTAGAAAAATATGGGCGAATGAAAAATATTGTGTCATATTAAATTATATTGAAATAATAAACTACAAATGAACAAGTTTGTAAGTTTATTTTTAAAATATTTTTCGTTGTACTTCAGTTCTTCTAAATTATCATAGCATATCATTTGAACTTATGATAATTGTGGAAATAAAATACTTGTCCAATTGGATTTTTGTCCAGTATATATTCAGGCATATGATATTATTATTTTATTGATATTGATATCTTCATATTTTAATTTTAAAGTTTCAGTTAAAAAAATCAAAATGACCACCAAGACCAACCCCTGACTTGCCAATAGTCGTCCTCAAATTTTGCCTCAAAAAAGTATGATTCCATATGACACCTTTCCCAAATTGCATAGAAATCACTATCTTTCATCCACAGCCCTGTTGATGAAGTCCATACACGTTGGAATAAATAACAAGAGTGAAAGATATTTCAATAGATACAATCTCACCGAAAAGATTGATGCAAATTGATGGCAAGAAAGAAATTTGTCCAGTCATTCGTCTCGAACGAAAACATAAATAAAAATCAACGAAAAGCCGAGTGTTCGCGAGAAGTCGTAAAAAATCAATTCATCTCGTCAACAAATAAACAAATCAATGATACAACAAATATAAATGATTAACTGTTGTAACATTTCTTTGAAACAACTTAATTTATGGATAAATAATTCAAATTTCTAAAACGCTACTGCAAGATAGAAATAAACCAGCGGCTGAGGTAATTGATAGATACATGTAACTAGGTGTTGGTTTATTATGTGTTGCAGCAATGCCGACGAAAGACGATTTTCACGTAATTATATTAGAGATCTATAACCTTAAGTGGAATTTTATGTCTTGCTGCTTGATATCGACCTGGCCAAGGTTGGAATCGATACCTGTACTAGTTTGTGTTGGACGTACTTGTGGACTCATGTAAAAAATTGTTTCCCTAAAATTGAAGTACATTCCGTGTGAAAATTAATAAAATTATTTTGGTACCCATTAATGTTGTTTTATAATATTTTATAACATAAACAATTTCTAACAATGGCTAATAAACAACAGAGCCCAACATATAATCAAAACAGCCTGCATAAAATAACACTGAGTTATGGATACATTAATTACGCGTACATTCACATGACTGAACTCTTATATGGCACAATAAAGAAACATAATACTTGAGCATAATAAAGACATTTAGCGATTCTTTATCTTGATAGAACTTTTTGTTAGATTCAAAAAAAGGAGAAGAAAAAGTTAAAAAACTTAACAGGTGTGCAACCGCTTCAGATTCGCTGCGAAAAGAACAAATGGACTGAAAGCGAAATTCGTATTTCGAAGAAAACAGAGATGAATCATGGGAAAAATATTTGAGAAATTTATTAATACTTTAGTAAGTTTTAAAATAGTAACTACATAATGTGCAAGTTTTTCAACTACTAATTGCGAAGAAACAGTCGGTCAATAAATCTTTACCAAAAACTAATCTGCACGATTCCCAACCGAACGGTTGGAACGGAACAGTTTTTAAATTTTATAAATCTTTTTAGGTTTTTTGGCTAAAATGCTGACAAAAACTTTTGCAATTATTCCTAATTATAAAAAAAACGGCTGATCCGATCATCGCCCAATATAATCAAATCGAAATACTATCCAATATCATTTAATGGCTTTTAAATTTTGGAAATAAAAAATGTCAACAAAAGGTTAAGTTAAATGCATGTTTTACCAATTTCGGTGCCAAACTATTCAGAATGACTTGAAACGTCAAAAATACATCAAAACTGATCCTTTACCCATCCCTCTCTGTAAATATCATCTAACACACCGCCGCCCTCGAAAACACTTCCATTGTGCAATTTTTATTAATATTTTGAGACATTATAAAAAAGACATATTACACTATAATAAATTAGGTTAAAAAGGTTCATTTTAAAGTTCACATTCAGAAACTTCGTATCCTTTTCTTGATTTTTTGCTTGAATCCATTTTATAATACAAAAGGATTAATGAAAAGAGCAACTGAGTGTTTTCACGCCATTCTGAACAATAATCGAGAAAAAAATAAATGCCTTGGGAAGCAGAAATTTAATCTAACTATAAGTGATTCATGGTAAACGGTTTTTGGTAGTGTAATGATAATTTTATTATAATTCATTATTCAGTTTCACAATATCCTACGACAGACAGAACAGTACTTACACTCTGATGCTAATCAAGGGATTCAACTGGTGATAAAACTTTTATATTAGTACCGCTCGAACAATTAATTATTAATAAGTAATAAACCTATAGATCCACTTCCCATTTACTATCAGAATTTTTATAGATTTTTATTTAACATTTATTCTGTCGGCATGATCTTCAAACAGCATCATCGGCCGGATCATTTGATCAGTTGATCAGTTGATCTTTGTTTTGGTAGCGCGCTCTAATTTAA
Organism: Ctenocephalides felis; assembly: GCF_003426905.1. NCBI lineage: Eukaryota > Metazoa > Arthropoda > Insecta > Siphonaptera > Pulicidae > Ctenocephalides > Ctenocephalides felis. Next base: position 4,806,926 of record NW_020537324.1, read on the forward strand.
TAGCATCAGAGTCCGGATCATCGAGTCGGAAAACGGATTCACCGGACTTGAAAAAATTAAATAAATAATTTATTTAATAGACATCAGTCGCTGAGCTTTGATGTCTGTTTGACATATGACGTAAAGATTGTTCGACGTCATCTTTGTTATATGTGATGAGATCAATGCCGAGAGATTGAGCAGTATAAATATTATCATACTCATTAAGATATTTATACGCAAGCTTTACGTTTTTGCTCTAATGTGTATAATCACTTAAGAGAAGATTCGCAATTTAATGAACAAACATCTAAAAATTGATTTTTTCACTTACCGAGGTAGGCAGAATCTCTTTAAAGATGTATTCTTCTCTCCTCGGTTTTGCACATAAACATTTCCGGGTCAATAATTTCAGGTGTACAAATTGACCCCCGGGATGCTGAAAAAAAATTGTATCTTAAACCAAATCATTGTTATTCGACAAAAGTGTTCGTTCTATTCAAAAGACGAAAATAAAAGGATGCGTTGTCCTTTTTGCGGTTAGGTATACTTCATCGCGAATGGAACAATATGGTAACAAAGAGCACCTTTTGATACAAGGAGATACACAACATACCTGCCTGGTATCATAAAGATATCAAATCTTCATTTTTACATTATTGGCTGTGTAGAAATAGACAAAGATTTTTAAAAAGCAACAGTTGAATATTGAAGGAGGGCTCTTTCTTAACCTAGGTAATAGAGCTTTGAACTTCTAATCGGAGGCTCCAAGTTGATATTATTTTTTATATGCACAATTAACACTTACAAGCCCTCATTAAGTTGATTACCCTTTAATTAAATTTTTGATCACCATATCATTATTGTCACGCCTTGTAGATTTCGATTAGACCGTTCCAGCTGGTAATGGATAAAATATGTTTTTAACAGATAAAAAGATAAAATTGGTTGATATGTTAAAAATATCAATTAAGTTTTTGTTCATATTTAATCGGGTGATAAGTTTATCGATATATTTTTTAATAAAAAAAAGATAATCCTAAATTGTAGTAGAAGAGACGATGTGTGAATCCTTTTTAAGCATCATAAACTTAATTATAAAATGAACTTAACTATGAATTACGTACTATACATTATGTACTTAGCATGTATAATACAATAGTAAAAATAGTAAAAAATGCTAACTTAAAAATGTCATTTGGGCTTTTCGTAAATTAGTGGTTAGAATTATGGGATTTCAATGAAATTAGGTTTGATACAAGCCTCGTCAAGCCAAGGGTTTTACTTGAAAATATAGATAGCAATTTGCTCACAAGAAAAAGTAGCCCTTGGCATTGGCATCAATAAAATATACATCAGTAATAAAGAAATTGTAATAGTGAAAATTCATCACATAGAGATAGGACAATGTTTGGTTTGCTATATACAAAACCAAAGTAGTTAATTAAGTCAAAATCATCACAACCGCTTATAGAACCCTCAAGTATCTGATCTGACATCATCCCGGGGGTCAATTTGTACACCTGAAATTATTAACCCGGAAATTATTATGTGCAAAACCGAGGAGAGAAAAATACATCTTTAACTAGATTCTGCCTAGCTCGGTAAGATCATACTTTTAAAATAGTTTCTAAGTGAAAAAATCAATTTTTGGCACATCCAGAACGGTTTCTCAAAGTATCCATTCCTCTAAAATTGTCACGGTTGGCGTTGTTCATAGTCGAAATCTTGATTTTGTGCTGAAGGACTATCGATTATTAACGAATGATTGCGTTTACGAAAATCGTGAGATCTATATCGCGGGGACCAAAATTTGTGTCGTGGGATTTTTGTTGCGAAATACACGGTCGGGCGCTCCGATCGGGCAACGCGCCTAGGCCTAGCCTGACGCAATCGACGGGGGTGAATTTCAAGAGGATTTTGCCGAGAGAAAAGTCTAAGTCAAGAATATAATAATATGTACTCAGATTTACTAATCGGGAGAGCTAAATAAGGGTGGTATTTTCTCATAACACCTCATGATCGAATAATAATCTAAGTGCATGACAGGAAGGGAATTCCGTCAACTGAGATGGAGTGGCTAAAAATTGATGTGAATTAAGATTGCATGAGATAGACCCTAATGAATAATATTATTTTTTATGAACAATATAATGATTGTTTCATATGATTTTACCAAAAAATTCAAATACTTCCTAATATAAATTTTTATTTGTCGAGCATGAGGATTACAAATTATTATTGCTCACGCATTGATTATTGTGGACCACTGCTATAATTTAATAAAAAAAATTTAATAGTACGTTGGATAACAATAAAGTTCAGGTAAAATCTGTCGTCTGAAAGATCACACGTTATGAGAAATAGATCAAGTTTTGAAGAATTTACTCATACAAATGCATTTTGCTAATTCAGTATTTTAGAATATAAAATAAATTCTGATAAGGCTTCGCCTCACTATGAAATTTATAATTAATTTCATTTAAACCAGAAATATATGCAATTTATTTAAATATTTATTTCACCAATTAAAAAGTATCTAAAATTTATTTCATGATAATGAATAATGTTCTAGCAGGTATATAAAATTTAATTACTCCTTGTCATATTTTTCACCATAGTTTCTCCTATGTTCTAAAATATGTTTCAAACTGCAATTTAAAATGAATAAATCTAGCAATATTTTAATGACTAAGAATTAGTAATTCATAATAACCAAACTATTTAATTGTTTTTGCTGTAATGTGATTCTTGAAATAATGTTGGTTAGTAAATTTCAACATTGGCTAGCAATAAAAAAAATCTTGTGGATAAAAATGGCGATAACAATCCGATGGCGCGATTACCAAATTTTTATAACGCAAACAAATCTCGACTTCATCGAATTAATTTTTCAATTTGTTGACAGACATATTGACACAAAACATATTGCTAAAACTCGGAGTGTTAATCGAGTTTCTAAACAACAATTTTATGCCTTCGGCTAGACGTATTGTATCCGGCAGCTCTTTTTATACACACTTATAATAAAAATTTCAAAATCCGAATTGTTTAAAAAACAACTCGGTATAACGATGCTGTTAAATTGTAAATTGTATTCTTGGTCGTTGGTTATCTGATCCACGATTATTCAATCAGTATTGCGCGTATGTTGCATGACGTTGGTTTGATAACAAGCGACATCCATCTTGAGTACTTTGTGGAGACGACACAGGATCATTATCAAATTTAGCCGAAACGTATTGTAAGGATAATATAACGAGATCTAAATGGACCAGTATCAACATCGGGGAATTAAGAATTGACAGGGAGGAACTGGGAATTGAGACACAATACTGACAGTACTTACTTTCAGGAGGAGTCCATTAATCTCGTGAGCCTTGAAGGGGGAGGAAGGGTTTGACAAAAAATTACGAAATATTACGTGGGGAGGGTAGGGTCTAGTAAAATATCAGCTCTTTTCCCTATCAATAGGAATCGAATGTTTTTGAACCATTCAAATTGGTTGATCCATGCGCCCGAAAACGTGACTGGAAATTTGTATCCATTTAAACCCGATCATTCTTAACTCTCTTATGTATGAAGAGTCTGATAGATCTATCGAGACATATTGATATGGAACATTTCCAAACTTTAATTAAGTTTTATAATTAAACCACTTCTCATATGCTTATAATATTTTAAGATGTTTGTTTTGACTATTTAACTCCATCACCATGTAAAGTTTTATCAGAAGATTATTTGTAAATCCCAGAAGAGTAAACCTGGGGTTCTCCTTGTGATCTCTACTAAAGATTTTTCTAAATAAATGATTAGTCTTTTTGCACTAACTAATTTTTAATTAATAAGGAAAGAAACCAATCTGGCTTAAACCAATTTGAACTCAGATCATGTAAAAATAAATGTTCCATCGTAGAGATGTATCCATTCCAATTAAGAACATAATTATCAATTACTAAGTATGACACTAATTCCATTACAATTTTGCCAGTCACCTTCCAGCGTGTGGGCAATTAAAATTAAATCAATTGGTTATATAATATAAAATATTTTTTCATCAAATAAACTTTCAGTAATTGATTAATGAGCCAGCAATTTGACTAAACTCCAATTAGCCTCGAGCATAAAGCAGCCGAGGATATATATTTATTATGAAGTCTTAATTTATTATATACGGGCCACCCTGTAATAAAAGGTCTCGGGCGGTTCGAGAAACGCATCAGGGAAATTAATTATTGTTTTAGACTTGTTATATTAAAAAAACGTAAAGGTCAATTTTAGGCAAAAGTTTGACAAGGAAAATCTCCCAAATTAAAATATAATATTTTATAAATCTATAAATATTATATTACTATATAGAGGACAGTTCGGCCACGATCTGTTCACGAGTGTTGTCTCATTGTTATTTCAATTGTTATTTATTTATTTACAAGCGGCTACATGCCGCAGATATTGTTGAAGCTGTTCTCGGTGTCCACGGCATATCGCGTTTCAAAGCGGTCGTTTCAGACTTTGATATAGATATAAAGCCATTATAATATTTATATTATAAGTAATTAATAAAATAATCGTAGATTAAAATCGCTTTCTAATAAATTTGTTAAAAATTAATGAAGCAATCAGCATAATTTTATGATTTTGCCAGTTTATTACTTGTTGAAACGTGCCCTGCAGAAAAATGTATCAGCTTTGAATCCAATCTATTTTATTTATAGTTTATATTGCTTAAGATTTTTATATGCACTTAGAAAAATAATTAATAATTCTGTTATTTGCTCACTTTAAATAAATTTATGCAAGATTAAAAACAATAATGCTTTTTGTTTTGATATTTCAAACAAACTAGCTTATACACACATAAAATTTAGTTTTGATCATAAAACGGAGAGTTCCCATCTTATCCATCGATAACATACATTTTGTACAGTTTTATTTTGACAGTAATATATTTCAGTAGTAAAAAAATGAAAATGTTATTGTAGAAACAAACAAATTATATTTGAAAATATTTTGTTAAAAAAATATTTTCAAAAACCACGTAAGATCGAAAACGTGTAAAACGGCGGATAGGTATATTAACTAGTTGGTATTGGTATTTTGCTTTGATTTTGACATCAAATGGTTTTTACATTTTTGAAATCGGTTCAGACGTTGTTGAGCAAACGTCGATGAAAGTTCTAATTTTGACAAATGCCAAAAAGACCATACTAATTATTGCAAACTTTGACGAATTTTCAAAGTTAAACCAATTGTCGTAGGGCCGTAATATTTCAGTTTGATCTAAAAGACTATGGTATCTACCGTCAAAAAAATAATAATAAAAATCGACGAAAAAATTTTTTTAACACTTCATTACAAGAAAACGGCCCGGCCGATCTCTACCAAAAACTAATCAGGTCGATTCCCAACCAATATCTTTCGAACGATTTTTGAATTTTCAAAATCGATTCAGAATTGCAGGCTAAAACTTGGACGAAAAACTTGTCACTTTTCTGCTATTCACAAGAAAACGGCTTGGCCGATCGTCGCACAAAACTGGCTTTTAAATTTTTGAAATGGTCCAGCCGTTTTTGAGAAAACGGCGATTTACGGCAAAAAATCTGTTGATGCACACGCACACACACATCCTTTTTCCAAATTGGACTCATTCGATTCAGAATGGCTGCAACGTCGAGAAAACATAAAATTAGCGAATCGGAGTTTTTGATTAAAATATAAACTTCTCCTTTGGGAAGTTAAAAAATAATTTATAATTATTACATGACGTTTTGGTTAAAAGTTATCTATCAAAAATTCCATTCCCCAGTGTGGGTACATACAGTGTTTTATTTAGAGTGTTTCGTGGTACACAAGACACCTACGCTCACCGCATTACATTGTTGAGCCTATGACACAATATTAATTGTATGCGTCAGACTCGCCGGGACAAATTAACTTACTCTATAATTAATCATGGCACTTAACGCATTTAGGCTATTCTTCCGCATAATGCACATGGGAATGTCTAAAGATAATAATAAATATCAAATAGGAAAATGACAGGTTCTATTTGGAAGGCCACCTGCAGAACCCCGAAAACAAACATCTCCTTCCACATTTCCATAAATGCTCATTGACATAGTTTATCAATTAAACTTATCAAAGTAGTAACTATACCATTTCAAAATCCCCTTAAACAGATTACCATCCAACTAATAGCTCTAATTTAGCCTTTTCCCCACAACTACACACAATTACTAATTTCAAAATAAACCATTACCATTCACACTACGAAGAGGCATCATAATACTTTATTCAGTCGTTCATCAGAGTTGACGAACGAGTCTTCGAAAAGACATCTTGAACCTAGCGAGCACGCGGGCACGGGTTGCCGTCCCGGTCAACAGGCACGAGGGCCAGAGGTGCCCACCCCTGCGGGTTGGACCTAATTAATTGTCTCACAGGAATGCCGTATTTGCGCGGCCGGTGATAATTGTAAACATGAGCATTGTATGCTTTTTTTGATTTTTCATTGTCGTCTGAATTGGTAGTAATTGACGAGAAATTTGTGATTTGAAGATGATATAGTAGTAATTGACACATTCAATTCCAGCATGAAGTCCAGGAAAAAAATATGCGGTCGATATAGTAACTACAACTAGAACCTCTAGGTTACGACCTATTTTTATAAACTTTAATTAATTTTCAAATTAAACCACTTATCCTAGGCCTATAATATTTCAAAGGGTTAGTTTTGACTATCAATCTGATTACCACGTAAAGTCTCATAAAAATCCCATAAAAGTGAACCAAAGGTTCCCTTTGTAAGTGTATCTAGAGGTAATTTTCGATTTTATTAAATGAAGAGTTTAGTCACTTTTTTTAACATTAATTTCATTGATATTCACGTGATTTATAAAAATATATTTGGCTTATTCTATTTAGCTATTTACGCATTTCTTCTTCAAAGAATTAATCTATAACTATCCAGGTGAGTATATGTAAGATGATTTGTTTGTAGAAATTTTCATGTAAAGATCTATAGTGCATGTGTATATTTTTATAAATAATGTACAATCAAATTTTTGTACTAATTAATTAAAACCATTACCAGTGATGACAATCAATTAAATTACCCACATGACCTAGATCTAATTTAAGTCTCAATCGAATCGAACACAATATTTGATGAAAACAAGCGATCTTAAGAAACTAAAACAAACTTAATTTATAGAATTGTTGTCGACCCAGTTGCACAAATTCCTTTGAAGTAAATAAGATGACAAAAAATGAGTTTCATTTATTGGCATTGATAGATTTGTACTTGAACTCAGTTAAGTTTTCCTAGATACTGCCTAATTGGCATTATCGTGAAATAGAGGTTCAAACAACAATCCAAATTATTGATCACAAAAAAAGTTTAATATGACTAGCAGGATAAGGAATTTTCACAAAGTGTAAAATATAAATAACAAATTAGTAATGAGCATATAAAATCAATTATCATGTCAATAGTTTAGCATATGTAATTCTATTCATCCTAGTCTTTAAAAAATTACGCCCATATGCTCTATGCCTTGTAAATCATTTCAAAAACACCCTTTACATCAAAACTGTCATCAAAGTATTAACTAATTTGTGAAGTGATTATTAACTCGAAATCTTCAAGAAAGAAAAAAAGCTGTTAAACCCATCTTCATGTTTGAGCTGGAAGATTTATACGCCGAAAATTAGTTCACTAATCTCTTATTTAACGCCTCTTTCACACGATTTCAGACGAGGGCCATATGTAAATGATGATTGATTCGAAGTTTAGCCATTCACACGAGTACGATATTGTTCATATAAAAATGTAATTTAATCGAATAAAGTCTAGTTGTTAAAGTTGTAAGTGAAAAATTTTTTAAAATATCAGAAAATATAAAGACAAAATTATTTAACGAAAGCCTGAAACAATAATGAAATTTGAAGTTTCAGAACAAATTAAATTTTACATTAACAAATTTCACATTAACAAATTAAATATTATTTCTTTAATGTTTTAATAAATATTATCGATCACATTTGCTCTTGAATAAGTGAGCATATAAATAAATAAATATAACCATCAAATTTCTGTTTAGAAAATAAAATTTAAATTGCGCCCAATAAAGCACCAAATATTTAGCTTCTTCTTTGAAAAATTTTCAACTGAATTTTGGAATAATTGTAGGCAATTTTCGTATCGGTAGTTATATAGACATATAAAGTTATAGCAGGTTGTAAACAACATATTTAAATGTGCAATATGCCAATTCCAAATAAAAGTTTTAGTTTTACTTTATTAGTTTCATACCTAGAAGCAGGTTTTGGTCAAATAAAAAACGTCAAATTAATTTTCACTTCTCTATTTATACGTTTTCAGTACTTGCTAGTGTCACCAATCACTAAATCAAAGCAAGCAAAACATATAATTTGAAAAAATATCATTTTCAAAAATTAAACTCAGTTCGCTTTTGAGAATGATATAGCAACATTGTTTTGTAAAAATCTTCAAGATATCCATTTGATAAATTTTTATTAAAAAAATAGTAGTATGTTTCTGGGTTTAATAATTTTTTCAACAGATTTTTTTATAATCTTGGCTATCTTTTCTCCTGATCAAGTGTACAAAGAGCCTTAGAATTCCTGCCCAAGTCCGTGCGTTCATTAAACGAGCCACTATGAAGATAATTAATGAATGAAAGCGTAACTACATACATTGAAACTCTCAATGAACGAATGTAGCCCTAACAGATTGCTTTATCTTCAAGCATTTGCAGTAATCAAGACCATAAAAATAATGCGGATTAAACCTACTTGATAATAATAAAAATTATTCACAGTCGTTAGAGTAAAGAGAAGCCATGGCAATTAAGTGGATTACTACTACCAAATGCAAGGAGAGAAACGAATTTTAATTGAAATTGAAATTGATATATAAAAATGTAGGTATTGGCATTAAAAATATAAATATATGCATTGGATATTAAATGTTCTGGACACTGATAATAAATTATTTATATACAGGGTGACCCAGAACTCAACGTCAATCACCCGATGTGAGGTGACAAGACTGACTGTAGCCATAATGAGAAAATCTAGTTTGAAAATTATGTGCATTTAAGCTAAATATCCAAAATAATACCAAAGGGTATATTGCATTTATTTGCTTAAATAACTATTCAAAATGTTAAATATTTTTACAGATAACACAGTAAATTACCATTGATATCTCCGCCCGATTCGTGTATTCCGTTCATTAACTGCGTGGACGAACAAATTAACAGTCAAATAAAAAATAAACGATCGGTTACAAGAATACATAAAAAAAATATTGTAAAATATTAATGACAACGCCATTAAGTGTTTATTCGTCGTTTAAATTTGGTTCTATAAAACCATCAAATTCCACACACGACAAACGGGCAATGCCACGAGCGTTGGCAAAGGACGAAAGCACAATAAAAAGGCTTTTAACAGGCGAACAACCCCAATAATCACACAAAATATTAGACATACAAAATAAATTATAAATTTTTATTATAATTATTATTATTTTACGATAGCCCAACAAATTGCTTTGCCAGTATGTCCTCGTTCTTAAAGTCAATAGCAACAAATAATAAAAGTGGACAAATGTAATATTTCTGGGAACGCGCGCCGCCCGTGCGCCGAGAAATTCCGACTTCAGGGCCGAAGGTAAAAGATTATTGAATTTAATATTTCAATACATCAATTATTAATTCAAGACCTAGATAAGAAAAAATAAAAGAAATGGTGCTGATTATATTAAAATTAATATAACCTCATTGAACTGTGCGCACAGATCGTATGTTGCCAGAATCGAGGTAAGATTTTGTTTTGCAGTAAATCGGCGAAGCCTCAAAATATTCTGATTAAAAATTAAGAATATTTTTTATTTAAAAAATAACTAACAAAATAGCCTATGGTCAAAGTTTTATACGCATGACAAATGTACTCGTCAATAAATAAAATTCTGACAATTCTTCTTGACGAGTATACTAAAACATTCAATTTATTATTACTTGGACAAGGTAGGTACAAGATGCAAAGTAAGTTATATTTCAAAAAAGAGTCTATTACTACCTAGTTCGTGCCTGGGCCATTCTCCATAATATTCGACATCAGGAAAGTGAAAATTTTATCGCTTTATTATTTTACTGCACCCCCGTTATATATCACTTATAAAATGAATTGGAAACGAATGTGCGTCCGCCGTGGCATCAGATGAATCGCTGGCACACGAAAAGTCCTTCACGAGACCGTAATTACATCGGTTTTTCTGGTAATTGTTTAGAAATGAATTTGTTCATCTTTAATGGCAAAATCTGTAACAGTAAACGGCCGTTTTGGCCACGTTTCAGGGTTAGAGCGACGGTTGACCGTAATGCGAACCGCAGCAAATGTCTTCGAAGAATTTTCTAGAAGTGGAATTATAGTAAAACGATTGCGATGTAGTTCCGAAAAGATTTAAATATTGTTATATATTCGTAATTTGCGTCAAAATTCTGTATTGAACATTTAACATACTGATCATTGCTAGTGTTTATATAAAAAATCTGCAAATTATTGAAGCCCAGGATCAAAGGCATCGATTGGAGAACTTTTTTAATCATCACCTCAAAATATGTTTGTATAAGCCGATTGCGCCATTTTGCACCATTTGGCAAAAAGAAAATGAAATCGCCACTTTTAGCATCTTTCTTATGACAGTTATCCAAGATAATTTTCAAATTATAAATTTAATTCTAATTTAAATTTTACTGGAATTGACTAAGTGCACGAACTACCACTTTGCAAACGCAGCAAATATCGTTTAAAAATATATTCCCGCAAAATTTGCCCCATTTGGAAAGATTCAAAGAATTTTCAACCAAATCATTTTTACTACCCCTAACATTTTTTTTATTATTATAGATTTCGCTAAGAAATCCAATGATTCCATCCACCATTTATAAAATTGTTTTCCATCATTGCACATTATATTGCATGTACTATTATTATTATACAAAACATTACAGAAGGCACGTAATAGAGCAACGTACTTAAATTAGAATTGTTTCAATGAAGTTGTTAGAATTTTATCAAAGCATTGATTTAGTAAATAAATAACCTGCATTAAGAAAATAGTTTTTAAATAACCAATATAGATTTTTAAAAACCATCACTAAACAACCTAATATTGGAATTTTTCATTAGCTCGCTAAACAAACTAATATTAAAATATTAGATTTCAGGATCAAATCAAAATTTACTATTTTTTTTAAATAATTTAGCAGAAACTAACTGATAAATTTCCTCCTTTTCTCTGCAAACAAATATTATTCTGCATTTATATTCATTTTTCTGAATAATTTGACAGTCATTTGCATGAAATATTCATGTATATATTTTAATTGCTAAAATAATTAAAGTAGTTAACGTAGTAGTAATTATTATTTCAATACTAAATGTATTCATAAAATAAAGCAGAATATATAAAGAAAAATATTTTAACTTGGTTTCAACTCATAAACTGCAAGAAGTATGCAAACAAAATTTTTGCTTATCGATTTTCCACAAAAAATATTACATGCAAATAAGACTAATTATTCAAATTGAATAATTAAATTCTTGTGATTAAATGCAGCATTAATTTATTTGTAAAGAAAAGAATGGAATGCATATGCAAGTATTTGCTAAATTATTTGAAAAAATATTAAAATATATTGATTGAAAAAAAAACCTGAAATAAAATCAAATATACCAAACATAGTAATCAATAAAATGCATATATAAATTTGAATTATTCGTATATTTTCTTTTGATAATTTTCAATCTCTTTAAATTATTTATATATAATTAATTTTTGATTCAGCTATACATATTTACAATTTTATGTACAATTAGATTTTTACATTTATTATTATTTACAATGTGATTTTATTTACATTTGAGAATAAATAAAGTAGTGCATTGCACAGATGCACCATGCAATATTATTTACAAGATTTTAACAAACTGATATGTCTTGTTCACACATTTACAAATAAAAATATTTGCAGGTTGCATACAAAATCAAATATTTGGAATCGTAAAAACATGCTACATTGAGGCACACATATGATGATACTTCTATAATGTTTATCTAATAAAAATATCATGATCACAGTCAAAGAAAACTAAAATATCAGTACGATCACACAGCTTGACAAATATCGTCCAGATTTCAACTATGCCGCGTCACAACAGTAATCGGCTTGAACATTTGATGTGGCGGCGGGTTGGAGGCATGTGGAGGCGAAATTGGTCCGCCAACTGGAGAGTTCGGCAACAAACCAGCGGTAAGTTGCAATTGCTGCTGCAGCAATAGCCTTTGGTAGAAATCTTGATATTGCGGGTGTGCTCCTACTGGTAACATTTGTTGCCTCACAGGTTGTTCAGCTAACAATCGCTCCATGCTGAATCCATGATTTGCTGCTGGAGGCATAGCGGCGGGATTTGGAGGCATATGCGTTTGTGGTGGTACCATCGGATTTTTCGGTAAAACCATTGGTAGATATGGGTTATACCTCGAATACACTGAAGCTAATAAAGCGGGATGACTGTACATGTACGCTGGATGTGCGTACGGTGAATATCCTGGCATGTGTCCCGCCGGCGATAAAACCAGCGATCTTTTGAAAGCTGCCAATCGACTTCTGCTTGCGGCAGTTGAACGTCTGCGCAATTTACCGGTGCTTCCTCCAATGAATACATCTTCGGATGATGGGTCCAACATCCAGTAGTTGCCTTTGCCGGGATCATCGTAATGTCTTGGTACTTTCACAAAACATTTGTTCAAAGACAAATTATGTCTTATCGAATTCTGCCAACCTTGCTTGTTGTCACGATAATACGGAAAATTTCGCATAATATACTCATAGATTCCATTTAAAGTCAATCGTTTTTCTTGCGATTGTCGGATTGCCATCATAATTAAAGCATTATAACTGTAAGGTGGTTTTTCATTGCCTTTTGTCGCGGCAGGTTTGCCGTCGGTGGTTGTGTTGTTTTCGCTTTCGTCGTTTGTGCGGGATGAACTGCAATCAAGTGGCGAAGCACCACCAGTCACATCCAGATCAGATTCATTATCGGACAAATCTTCACACTTAAATATTGAAGCCGATGAACTGACGGGACTCGAACTATCACGTACGGTCTCCGGTAATATGGAACTAATGCTAAAGCTTGATTTGAAATCCATATCGCGTCTGGGCGCATTCACCGTCACTGGATGGTTAACACAACTCTCAGCGTTCACCATCGTTGTTTCTTCTTCAGTTTTAATAATGCACGACATATATAAAACAGTTCAAGTACAAAATCTACACACAATACTCCCGACCAATCAATAATCCAAAAACAAATTCACCGCTAACGTAATAACACTTAAGACGACATGCTCGCTTCGATAGATAAAGTAGAACTAACTTGATTTACGCCAGTCCGCAGCGCATTTATAGTTTCCGTGAAAGTAACGCCTCCTGCGCCGACTGCGATACAAAAACGCACCGGGCCAACCGTAGACGGCGAGGTGTGGCCTACGCTGAGGCTACGTCCTGCTCATACGGTCGAACCGGCTACGAGCGCGAGAGAGCAGGCCTATGGGCCGGTTTTGTTTGGATGTTTATATCAAACAAACAAGCTGCGCAGTGTAAATGTTTGCCGATGTACATCGTAAATACTAAACGAGAGAAAGAGCTCGATGCCATAGCGATGCTGCGAGCAGAACAAAGCTCGATACAGGCATTCTGCTACACATATTTTTCGACTGAAGGATTTGTATTTTCATATGTTGGTACAATAATACATACAAATTCGTTGCGCGCGTTTTCCTCCGATCCAGGGTGCGTCAGAGGGGTTGCGTTTCATACGCGCTAAATAGGGGAGGGATCCTGCCAAATCGGAATAATAAACGCACCGGTGCGGTGGCCGATACACATGTGTGTACATTACAGATCGCGTGGAAAAAAATAACATTTATAAATATTTGTGCTTTGTTATGGTATGATTTATGCTCTATCCTAGGGTGTGGCGCTCACACATTTCTCGCTTAATGGCGTCTGATAATGCGCGAATTTATTCAAATTTGTATTATTTGTTTGCGCGGTTAATCGGCCATTTGCTAACTGGAGTGATCGTGACTAAATGGCGGCGTGTTCGTCGCACGGGATCATTTGTTAATGGATTTTAGATGCTAAATAATGTCTTTATAGAGAACGGGTTGCTTGATTTATCATTAGGACCCTTTTGCGTTAACGTATATGTAAATATCTGTCGTCTATCAAGAGTAATAAATTATATTCATCTCACAAAAATACTACAAGAATCTGACCACGAAAACTGTAGATCATTGAGAAATCATCAGAAAATCCAAAATTCATGAAAAACCAACTTAGGGTGTATTCTGACCTAAAAATTTTAATTTTATTTTTGATATTTTCAAAGTTCATTTACTCTAGAATATGTGTACAAGAAAATATTTCAAAATTTTAAATATTTTTGGAGATATAGCTGTTCAAATGATAATTTTTTTCTTTTTCAGTGTTAATTTTATGAGATCCCTCACTTCACCACCTTCTACAATTAAAATTATATAGCTATTTTTATTATTTATTTATTTTTTATATTACCTTTCAAACTTCGCAAAATATTCATGCCCTTAGACTAGAATATACCCTAATGTAAATAAAATTAGAACATTTTGCAGCATAGTTAATTTACACATATGATTATTTAACAAAATTCTAAATAATTTCAAATTTTCTATTAAAAATAATCATAAATGATAAGCTTATTTGTTCAAATAAATACTATTTTCCCGCTATTTTAATATTATACCTGAATCAATCGCCACATTAATATAAATAAAATATATAAAATTTTGCAACATAGTGAATTTACCTATATGATTATTTGATTTTAAATATTTGCAAATTTTCTATTAAAATCATTAATAATAATCAGGGCTTTGTTGTTCGAATGCCTATTATTTGCCTGGTACCTTATTATTATACCTGAATCATCAATCGTAGTAAAATATTATACCTATAACAATAGGTACCGTTAATTTAAGGACATTGTGCCGAACCCTAAATTTTGAAAAATAAGTTAAAAATACAAAAACATAAAAACTTAAACTAAATTATTAAAATTATTTTGATAAATTATATTTTAAAAATAAATACTATATTTAACAAAAAAACTGTTATATTACAAATACGATACATTCTTCAACGAATTTTAGTATATTTTAGAAAAATCTAACTATGTTCGGTTTAAGCAATTTTTCACAGAGATAATATTTGGTGTTGTAAATTTCAAAACTCGTCCTCAGTGTTTACTTTAAAGATGACCAAAGGGGAAAAAACCGTTCGAAAATAATTCCCCAAATTAAATTAACTCGATATCGGATCTTGCATACATTCGCAAGAAGCGATTATGTAACCAGCTTAAACGCTTTCGATCGCCTTAGCCCTTACTAATCCAGTGGCAATAAACGCATTGTCCGCGGGCACAATATTAACAATTACATTGCCGGCTACCGTTCGAGGTGAACAAAATTCGATTTATTGTTGTTATTATAACGTTATATGATTTTATTGTTGTTTTCATGGAAAGCGCGAGAGTATTTGCACATTTTGCGGTCGCCAGTTTGATGCGTTGTAACTGTTTCGATTCGGGGATTAATAGAAAAAGATTTTGTAATATCATTGATGGTCAGACAGAAATTGAAAGAAACATACAAATACTTATTTTCGAAAAAACTGTGCATTTACCAAATTTGATAACATACCTAGTTTTATACCACATTGCAACATTACAAAATTATATGGCTATTTTACTGTAATATGTATGTATTTATCAGAAATGTATAGTCATGAATATAATTGAGTACAAAATTCTTATTTCTAAAACAAATGTGTTTTTCATCATATGCTATAACGCATCTGGTTTTAAAAAATAATGGATATCCAAAACATAGAGAGTTCTATCAATTCATGCTATCTATAGAAGCTGGTATTTCTCTAAGATTGGATCAAACCAAATTATTTGCAAAAACTTAAAAATTTAAATCCTTTCTCTAGTCAATTATTACCATCACTGCAAAAGCATTTTTATTGCTTTCGACCAGATTTGTCAATTTTCCTCTTACATAAACAGTGGTTCCATACACCGACAATTTCGGGGCCACCTGTGTGTTCGTGTGATATGGTTTAGCGGTATAATGGCATTACAATAAAATAGAATGCACGAGGATTAAAACTCGCTAATCTGTCCTCTAACAACTGCGAAACCCCAAAATTTGTAAATATAAGCCTTTAACATCCAACTGTGTCTCTCTATGTTGAGTAGTGGCAAAATTTACGCATAAAACCGCCATCAGCAACCAATAATATGGAACCGTGTGGCTTCAAAATCTTTTTAATTTGTTACCAGAATGGGAGATTTGCAAAGACTTTTTCAAAACATTATGCCCTCTTGTTTGGATTAAGTTTTTATTGCTTTATTGCCGATTGTAAATCATAGGATGGAGTTGGCTAATGTGGAAAAATTGCGTGTATGTAAAATTGGTAATTAGTAGAATAATCAACATTTTTAAACTACTATAATAAAAAGTATATATTTCTACCACTATTGATAGAAATATCAAAACCTCGAATTGCTTAAATTGAAAAGATCATTAATTTTACTAAATTTTTTAGAACTTTCCTTAATGAACATCTAATAAATATAATAAAAATTATTAAATTATTTTTAAAGTACTAAGAAATATGATCGATTGTCAAAGTTTGAAGAACCAATTTTCAGCTGTAAATTAAATAATTTACTACTACAAAATACTTCACATCAAATTTTCAGATCAAACCAATAACATGTGTTCCAAAAACTGGTCAAATTCGAACAAAATCTTAAAGAAAATAATTAAAATTTATATACGAGATGTTTGTTGCACCATGTAAATCATATAATATACATGGTGCTAAATTATATATAAGTTTGCTAATAAATAAGATTTAACTAAATTAAAACTATAAGATTTTATTTTACTCAATAAAAACCCCTATAAGTTAGCTCAACATTTTTTGGCTGTTAACTTCCTAAAAACAAATTTAATCACATCAAGAAAAAAATAATTTTGAATCTATTTTTTAGTTTTACTTTCAATTGTATTTTTTATTTAAAGTAAAAGCAATACTGTTAATTTCTTCACATTTTCATTTATTGATTATATTTGTTACATATCCACTAAGGACAGTTGTAAAATATATGTTGAAATAAAAAAGATGAACAATATTGTAAGGGTCAATATTGACTATGGATAAGAATTTTAAAAAAAAATCGTATTAGACAAATGGTAATTTAATTGATTTTATTCATAATCAACAAAAGCTTAGAAATTTCTATGAATCAGTTTTGATCAGTTTCAGCAGAACAAATTTTGCAAGCACTTTTAACGATTCATAATCCAAACATAATGTGTAACTTTCAAAGCGTGCTTTTAATCCTTTATTATTTTTTATACTAATTGTATCAATAATTCCTCTAATCATCTTTTTAGATTTCCAATATCTTCTTACACAAAGACGATTACGAACAAAGCAAAAGTACATCGTAGCGTAAGTCCGTAGTTTCTTAGAAATGTTTAACAATTAAAAGGATTACTCACGATCGGCGTCTTATAATATCTTGACTTTGAAATAAATATTGAAAAAGTAACAATAGCCATTATCCCTGATGATAAAAGGGTTTTTCTGCCTCGATGGATTATTAAATCTGCAGCCGGTAATATTAACAATAAATTATAGTCATACGCGTTTCTAATAATACATCTGCTAATATTGGGTAGTGGGTACAATATAAAAGGGATTATTACTACGTAGTATCAAATTCTAGGTAGTCTATGATAAAAGTTAGACAAATTTCTATAGGATTCGTGGAATTGTGATTAAAATTTACCGTAATGTTTGTGTCTACAAAAAGTTTGTATAAACTGTGGTAAACATAATGCAAATTATTTATATAACACAATAGGTATTAATGTAACAGGATAGTAAATATCAAATATTACTCGGATAATGTCACAAAAGTACCTGACATTTAGGTAATAATTCGCGGAATCAAACGGGTTTATTTTATAAGAGAACAAACATGAGTAAATAAAATGTATTTAAAGGGTTTTCTTATAGACGATATAAAGTACCGTGATACATAGGTAAATCCAATATGACGAGACATAATTATTTTTATTTGAAAATTTTAGCCGAATCTGTACCTGGTAATGTCTGCAAAATTTATAAATTCGTGGCCGACGTTATTATAAAACAACCGTTATTTGATATAATCTTAGAAGTGAAATAAAATCTTCTGTTATTTTAATCTTAAAATATACCTTGACTAGACGCAATTAATAGTTACATTAATTAGAGTCATTAATTCTAAATGGAGCAAATAAAATATTTTTGGGCTAACATTAATGATTAAACTGATATTATGATTATTGTAATATAATATTCAAACTAAATAGGAACTATTCCATACATAAGAAAAATTAAAATATTTGGTTTTATTATTAGGCATTAATTTAAAATATCATTGCCTACATATTATGTTTTTGAATTATTTAGTTGTTCTTGATTAGTGTATATTTTCATTGAGGATGACATAAAATAAGATGTCGAAAAGTTTGGCAATAAATTTTTTCGAATTTCTTCGATTTTCATTAGAAAATCTTTTACATAAATAAGGAGTTCGAAGCATATTCTGAGGTCTTATTTAAAATTTATTGCATTATCTGTAGTCTTATTTAAAATATACTGTATTTGTGAAATCTGCTGTATACTGCAATAAAATCATAGATTTTGTGATGACTAAAGTAGAAACTTCTGTGATGAACATATTTTAATGTTAAGGGTAACCTGACTTTTTGACTTATGAACTCGTATATAATGTTGACCAAAAAGATTATTTTCAAATACGATTATAATATTTGCACAACATCTCAATCAAGAATTTGTTCCAAGATTGATCGATATGTTTACTTTCTCATAATCTACAAATAGTTCTTCGATAATCTTATTATATCGGTAAAAAACGTTTGTATTGGGCCTCACACATACCTGGGCGTATGTGTAAAAAATCTAAAAGTCGAAATATTTCAATGCAAACAAATCAATAGCGATTTCTGTCACCGCTACAAAGCGTGCCGAATCGCCGAAAAGTTACACCGGCGATGAGGACGACAATGGACCCTATTACGACACAGAATGCCGGCAAAATGAGACATTAGCACTTCGCTTATAATTCTTTCGGCTTCTTTAAAAGATTCGACTTTTCTTCTTTGGTGGTTGAAGGAAAGGTATAGGCAATTTTACTGAACAGGCACCCAGAATTTTTCACGATGTAATTGATACGCGAATTCGTTTTTCTTTACAGCTCCTGCAGAAAATGCTATTACTGTTCGAATATATCGAAAGCAACTTTTTCAAATGCTTTGTGCAAAATATAGCCATATACTCAATTATTCATTAAACTTTCAATGGTTTGTATTAAATATCAATCTTAATAAAAAAGCTCACTCCATGTGTAAATCAAATAGACAAATGTATAGTTTAAATTATTAGTTTTAATTTCAAGTATTATATACATGAATAATAAGCTTGCTTTGTTAGTAAATCAATTATTTGTGATCTAAATAAGTTACAAAATTTGCTCAAGTTCGAACTGTTGATTATTTTAATGATTGCTACTGCAACAAGAGCAAAACCATTTTTTTCTAGATCACAGAACGCCGACATTTACTTTTGTACCAATTACAGACAATCAGTACATTTACGAGATCTTCATTGTCATTTATCCCTGGGAACTCCCTCGCCATTCAACCTGTTGCTTCGAATATCTCACGCAAAAAATACGCACGCATATAATTTGTACCCAAATAATTCATTTTGCAATATAACACTTATCTTTCAAGATTCGGGTGTATTTTTCACGTCAAAGATGCCGATTTGTATGCGAGGGCGGCAGTTTTCAAATATTTTGTACGGGCCGAGTAACAAAAACACACAATCGCATAATGTCAGGGAATTGAAAGGATCGCCGAGTGGGTGGAGCGCCTACCGATTGTCGGCGCCCGTTGTATTTTGCCGACAAACGAGAATCGCCCAAATATAAGAAATCTACACCACCTAGATACTT
This sequence comes from Ctenocephalides felis, assembly GCF_003426905.1. Lineage (NCBI taxonomy): Eukaryota > Metazoa > Arthropoda > Insecta > Siphonaptera > Pulicidae > Ctenocephalides > Ctenocephalides felis. The sequence goes on from NW_020537324.1 coordinate 4,827,146, forward strand.
GGGTGACAAGAGATTTATGGATGTATTTTGATATTGTTCAGTTGACAGGATCATGACAAATCAAAATTAACTACCGTTCCGGTTGACCGGTTTCCAAATTGACAATTTTATTTTCTCATGTATCTCTAATATTTTACTGCAGACCTACATAGTTTGTACATAACATATCTTGTTGGAAACTTATTAAAATTCTATTTTTTTGATAAAATTTAATTCAAAATTATTTGACAATTTTTAAAATACTATATTTTCCATAAAACAGCCTGATATCAAGCAGTAGTAATATCAATTTTCAAATAAATAATATAATATATAGAGCGAAAATATGTTTCCAAGTAAAAATAAGTCTACCCAAGAATTGCTGCATCATATTACAAATATATCTAATAATGAAAATTTATCGAAAATAGATAGATTTACACGTTTTCAACTTAAAAAACAGCATGAAAAAGACAAGTTCAAGCACACTAGTTCACAAAACTTAAGTTATGATTTCTGTTCAAAATTGAAAATTAGAAAAAAAAAATCAAACAAAAACACATCTATAGCGTACTTTCCATATCTTACATAAGTTAAAATTTTCCATAAATGTAACTAAGTTTTTGTCTTTTATTTATATATTATTCTACAAATAATATTGTAAATATATTTGACTGTTAGAATAAAAAAAATTATAAACACGTCATGTGTGTAACTTTCAGTGAGAATTCGCATTCATTTCAATCTAGAACTTTTAAAGCTCCAAAATAAATCCATAGATAAAAAATGGAATTAAATAAGAGAATACACAACAATCTCTTGTAATCCATTAAGCACTTTTTAGAATGTCAAATTTAGTACAAAAACCCTATTTTCATTTTACAGAATTATTATATTTGCCGTCCTCTTGACACTGTCTTGACATGTCTTGAGCTTTCAATAAGAAATTGCATATATATAAATAAAGAAATCCAAAAGCTCTAGTACCAACTAAGATAGAAATAATGAAATTAATAAGAAAATAATGATAAGAGAATTTTACAATTACACAAGGGAGGTCTCAGTAAGAAAATGCATGTATATAAATATAGCGCTTTTAAAGCTCTAGCATAAATCCATAGATAAACAATGAAATTAAGTAAGAGAATACAGGGCAATCTCTTAATAAAATCCATAAAGCACTTTTTAGAATGTCAAATTCAGCACAAAAACCCAATTTTCGTTTTACAGAATTATCATATTTGCCCCTTAAAAAAAGCATTGTTGAATAAGTATTATTTTGAGCTTTCAATAAAAAATTGCATGTATGTAAATATAGATCCAAATGTTCTAACATGAATTAAGATAGAAGAAATAAAATTAATAAGAGAATCTTACAGTTGCACATGATAGCCTTCAGTAAGAAATTGCATGTATATAAATGTATCGCTTTAAAAGCTCTAATAAAAATTCAGGGATAAATAATGAAATAAGAGAATGCACAGTAATCTCATAATAAATTTTATAAAACCTTATTTAGAATGTCAAATTCAGTACAAAAGCCTTATTTTTATTTAAAAAAATTGACATATTTGCCCATTTAAAAAAGCATCGTTGAATAAGTCATACTTACAATAAGAAATTGCATGTAAATTGCATACTTACAATAAGAAATTGCATGTAAATGTAAATTGTAAATCCAAAGGCTCTAACACGAATTAAAATAGAGATTATAAAATAAAAGAATAAGCGAGCATCTTACAATTATAATTCAGTTCAAAACTTTAAACTCTGTTAGTATGTATCTTCTGTATGTATCTTCTGTCCACCTAAACCCTGACTGTTTTCCCAAACCTGTGTGCAATTTGCCGACCATGTACCATTTTTTCCGCACAGATCATAGATACATCCTAAAAAGCGATAATGTTAACTCATGACCGAGCAAATAAATCAATAGCCTTCTCCTTTTTTTATCTATCGGCAATGATGGCTCTATATTGACTATGCCACACGGCAGTTGCTCCCATTAGCTACCTGACTTAGCACGGTTCGAATCGCTTTGTTAATGTTAATGTCGTTTTGTACCATTGTTTGGTACTATTGTGAGATCTAAAGTCGGCAACGTTTGTCGCAAAAATACGTGCCGACAGCTAAACTTCTTCTATGTCTTCATCCTCGAAAATATATGAGCAAAATGTGATGACTTTATCTTAATTTTTTTGTTTAGGGTTCCCTTTCGGGCTACCGGCTGCGGGTACGCGATGATTAGGCGGTATTTTTTTTAAGCTAAGTATACAAATATTGTTGTTAAAGAAAAATCAATATGTTTACTTTAATGTTTTTTTGTACGATGATATAGAAGCTTGTGGGAACTGCTTTTAGTAAAATTTTACAGGAAAAAACATTTCGCGATACTCAACGTGGGAGAGTATCGAATCTACTCAATTAGATCCTGCTACAAAAAACATTTTTGAATTTTTGTAACAGAGTGCTAATTACAATTAGATGATCAGCTGATCTTCACTTAATTGATATGTGACTTCTATAATTAAGGTTCTGTTACTGATGTACGCAGCTACTCATTGTTTTATCCATTCTCAATTTCTAGATTTTGAAAAACCATGTATGTCAGACTGCGAATTAGTATTACAAAAACAACTTTTCAAAGATCATCCACAATCCCAAACCAGAAGTCAATTATTCACAGTTGCCGCATCGACGACAGCTCCTTTGACGACTTAATGTATTTAATACATCCGTTCTGTTTTTGACTCAAATTTTTTGGAGACTTCTTGAGGTATTATCGTATTTTTGGGGTTTTGACCATTGTCCAATAATTCTTTGATTCGGGCCGATGCCGACTACAAGCTCTTGACTCTTCGATTATTCTCAATTTTTTACTGGGATAGATGATCTTTGAATTTATGCTTCTCAACTTCAACATTATTCATATTTATAAGATTTTGATATAGAAATGTATTTAAATTGTTACCAAGATAATTTATGTGTTTTTCATGAACTACTAATGACAGAAAATGAATAATGAACTACTTGTGTGAGAAGTTAGTTGATATAGTCAATTTCGAGTTAAAATATATTTTGTCATTTTATTTCTTGTCATTTAGAAATTATATTTCAAGCCGTTTGTTATTAGCGTTATTATTTACAAATCTAAAAATTTAGAGAATTGTTTTCAATGTTAACGATTTAAATATCATGTCAGTTGTTACCTACAATTTCCAGTAAGTTAATCTTATAACAAGTGTGTATTGAAATGATCCGATTTTCTAAAAAATCAGCAATAACAAATTTAGGCTATGAATCTCACATGAAATTATTTTTAATCTTAATCAACATTGTCACACTCATTCACTAAATGTTATATTTACTCTGATAAACTTTTGAAAATCCATCCAAGAACCAAGAATGTACAAAAAATTTGAATGGCAACGAATCAATATTAATTTTTTTTAAATATTTACGTAAGTTTAATGTAAGTTTTCAAAGTTTTAGAAATTGAGAAGCACTGCAGGCTCGCTTTTTTTTGGCAAACTTTTTCGCTATGGATCTTACCATATTTTTGTGTCGACGTATTGTGATTTATTATTGAGCAGATTTCGGTTTTGAAATACACATTTTGGTATAGTATTGTTTGTAATTCTTTAATACTACACGATAGGATATGTGTAATCCGATGTATTGATTGATTTTGATATTTTTCTAAAAGGTTGTCAGTAAATTTAGGGGTGTAAATGGATTTGTGGCGATTAACCAGTTGTCCATTGATAATATCTACTATATATATTTATGTATGATTAGGATATATATATTATATATATATATATATATATATATATATATATATATATATATAACGACCTCTCCATCAAGGTATTGCAATTAAACCAACGGCGTATCGCGTCTTAACAGCACGTTAAGCTGCTTTAATTCACGACAAATAATAACTTACTTAACATCATGACTCTCGAAGAGCCGCCTCATAACTCATAAAATATATATATTCAAGAATATCATCGATATCTTGATTTCAATACGGGAGATCAGGGCAATTAAGCCTAAATAATTAAATAATATACTTCTTGTACAAAATCTTATCAAGGCAAAAAGGGTGGCAATGAAGTCGAGAAAAAACTTACATTCATTTTCAGGTCACCTTCTGAAATCTAAATAAAGCTCTATTTTATATTTAGCTAATTTTCTATTCTTATTAAATCTAATTTTAATGATTTCCTTCCTTATATTCACTAAGTTGTACATAAGTATAAGAAATTTTAGAGTAAATTCATTTTTATATAGCTAATACATTAAAAACATTTTTAAGAGAGAACACGACGGACAATAAAATTTGATACGTTTTTCTAACCTTATGAGTCAATTACATCCAAACAAAACCGCCGACTCAGTGTCCAATTATTAGCAGCTCATTAAAAAATATTGAAATAATTACGTGTAGGCGTTTTTCAAATAAATTTTCGCAGTATCGCATTCAGAAAAAAACGTTTCGTAGCTATTGATTTATAAAGTGTCATAATTACGAATAATATGATGTTATTTTCCCGTAGAATGCGCATTAAATCCCCGTCGGTCTAGATGAAAGCAATCGCACCTCATTTATTTCTCTTTTGTTGCCTCTGTTGCCACTATCGCTTTCTTTGTTGCACCGAATTATTTTGTACTTCTCGTATTGATTCAGGGGTAAAGAATCGGGGAAAATAATAAAAATATATTTTTTAATATAACAATCTAGATATATGTGCATAGTAATTGCTAAGAATTAAATTCAGCTCAGAGCTTTCAATAAGACAAACGCAACTTGCAAACGCAAACAGTCTGCAACTCTACAATTCATAATGACTCGAAAATACCTTAACGGAGACCAAGTAATTACAGACAGTCCAAATTTTAATTAATATTTATATATAAACTACTTCTCATAGATCAAATCTATCTGCATGCAAAGTTTCATAAAAATCTGAGACGAATAAAGCTAAGATTCTCCTTAGTTAACTTTTTATTAACTTCAGCAGAGCTTTAGTATAGAAACACAAAACATGCATTGCAAAAAACAGGAAATTTATAAAAATATTAAGTATCGACTTTATATTGTGCCAAAACTTATTATTCATTCATTTAGTGCTTGCATCTGGTAGGCATGACCTGGACGCCAATACGACCGGGCAGTCGATAGATGTCAAAGAAACCAGGAAAGTTTTAGTAAGCTTTTAGTGCGATTAATTAATTTAGAGAGTTAATTATTGCATTTTTATGATCAAATTCAAACAATAATTGGCCATTCGAGGCAGCTTGTCACAATGGTGCCCATTCACTAGGCAATCAGACGACTAGGTAATTTTTGGGAAAATGGTCAATAAGAGATGGATAATGAGATGTTACAAATAAAATAAAAAATAAGGAACTAAGATTGAGAACTTTATTGGCTTTCTCTATAACAAATTTCCACCTGCGGATCAAGGCTCATCAAAAGGTTTCCAATCTCAGTATTATTTATAATTTATATATATATATATATATATATATATATATATATGTGTGTGTGTATGTATGTGTGTGCGTGTGTGTTTCTATGTATGTTCGTCGACATATAGTTATGATGACGTCTGAATTATCAGCATTCGTCACGCAGATTACATTTGATTTTTGAAAATACCTTCGGAATTCTCCTCTTCGTAACCTGAAACATTTACCTGGACGGTCGCAGCATCTGTGTGTATCGGTGTGTTATTATTTATTTATATTATTTGTTGTTCGGCCGATCCGCCGTGGAAAGGAGAATGCAACCGTGAGGGTACGTCTGATACGGGACGCGGAACTAAATGACCGTGAATATTTTTCTATCGACACAAATGTCTTTATTAATGAAAAGGTGTTCTATAGTTGCATCGGCTATCCTGTCATAACAATAAAGCCGAAATGTAAACTTTTATTCACCTGGATTTTTTACAGATTGTGTTTTGATCGCTTAATTTCAGTAACTGAATATCAAGTAAGTCGAATAAGAGATTCATATAAAATAGAAGCTTAATGCATAATTCTCACGTAGAAAAAACACTTGATAAAAAATTAATCGAAGACCTTTACATTCATCAGAAACAATTCAGTCTTAATAAAATACAAACTTGATAAAACTAAAATCAAGATAATCAATATTCATTGGGTGTCATATAATTGAACAATCGTTATTATAAAGGATAAACAAACACTAAAAATAAGTAAAAATAATATTTATAAGCAATATCAAGGCGATGATTCATTTCATTATAAACATTTTTTCCGTCCCCAAGTTCGGCCAACGATAATTTACGCCAACATATCATACTAATGAACCAACTAATATTTTTTACAAAAATCTTCTACTGATAAGGGAGAAATGTGATCCACCGTACATCATAAATTATATGTTTATGGCAATGAAATGTACATATTCGTATGTTGTTTCAAGAGAACTCAATATTAATGTCTAGTTGGAAACGGGATACTTTTCCACTAGCATCTTGTTTTTATTTGATTGGTTCCCAAAGGGGTTCGTTCGGGGGCTTCTGAACTTCGCAATTTGACTCGCTATTTGAAACTTGCAACCGATGTCATAGAGAGATCGTTATGGATAATAGAAAATATAAATAATAAGATAGTTGTAGAAATAATTATCTATATTGTACAAACCTTATTTTATTTATAAAATTCTAGAATATTTACCGATAAATAGGAACAAATTTATTGCACGACGAATAAAAATGTTTGCAAAACATGAATACAAAAATTAATTTTTGCATCATTGTGCTCACCAACAGAATAGAAAACCGTTCATGTTTTTACTGAATAAAATCGAAAACTTTACAAAACAACATTAACATGTGACTTCAGATTCAGTTTTGACAGAACCGGGATGCATGTAAAATTTTTCATTCCAAAAATACATATCAATAATATTAAATTAAGCTCATTGTTGAATTCTTTATTCAAATCTAGTTTTGCGTTGACCGTCTACCAGGAAAGTAGGGCTGGTCGGTAACTTTTACCAAGTAGATCGTTCGATCATAGTCACATTTGCATGTCGTGTATTATTTGAGATTTGTCAAGTTTTCATATTTTTTTATCCGAAGTGATACATCATATTCCCCTAAAATATAAAGCGTTTGTGGTGATGTTGGAAATTAACGGGAACCTTTTATTGTAGACATATATCTGGTTTAGTATTGTGGGGAAGGTTTTTGAAAGAATTGTGCAACTATTGGACGAGATTTTCACAAAAACCATTTGACATTGCGGCTTTACAGTTATCGCTCTTTGATGTAAAGGAACTAAATCATAAGAAATCTGGCTTTAACGGTATTATATACATACACACACATATATATATATATATATATATATATATATATATATATATAATTTTTTATAGTATTCCAGAAAATGCAAGATGCAATTGCCCTCAGTTGCTTATAATCGAGCTTGGCACGAGTATATCTATAAATGCCAGAAAATATTATTCAATAATTCTGTAAGTTAATAATTCTGTTATATAAGGCAGAAAATATATTTATTATTGAATTTGATTGTTGTATTTTGCGTGCAGTTACTAATGATAGAACATTGAGGACGACATCAAACACGATTTTTTCTAAAATTATTCCATCTTTCCAAAATTTTGCGGTTATGTGTTGGCTTACATAAATTAATACAACAAATTCTCCGAATATCTTCGAAAAAATCGGCATTGTCCTTTGATGTCGGTAAAATACAAAACAAATCATTTGAACCATCGTTGAAACCGACACGCCTTCAAGGACCCGTAACTAAACATCCACGATTAAGATATTAAACCTAAGAAAACAGAAGAAAATTTACCAGTCACGTAGGAATTGATGCGTGCCCTTAGGCCTGTAGACAACATAATTTTGAAGAACAAATTTTCAATAATTTTTTATATGAAATATAAAAAATTAACCAAACATAATAACTTTAGCTTTAGCAAATGTGTTAAAAATATAACAGATTTGAAATAATATATAAAAACAATAAATTAAAAAA